>NC_073246.2:9078750-9715938 GCF_029281585.2 Gorilla gorilla gorilla
TTGGTGTACTTTTATATTTTATATATGGTATTTAATATTAATTTAGTGTAATTTGATATTTTATGAACAGTTTATAATATATATTTGTTGTTCATATGTATTTTATGTACAGTATATAATATATATTTTGTATATTTTCATATTTTAAGAACAGTATAAAATATATATTTGGTGTACTTTTATATTTTATGTACAGCATAGAATATTTCTTTAGTGTAATTTGATATTTTATGTACAGTTTATAATACATATTTGGTATGCTTCTGTATTTTAAGTACAGTATATAATATATATTTTGTATATTTTCATATTTTAAGAACAGTATAAAATATATATTTGGTGTACTTTTATATTTTATGTGCAGCATATAATATTTCTTTAGTGTAATTTGATATTTTATGTACAGCTTATCATATATATTCGGTGTACTTCCGTATTTTATGTACAGTGTATAATATATATTTGATGTATTTTCATATTTTATGTACAGTATATAATATATATTTGCTGTACATTGATATTTTATGTAGAGTATATTATATATTTAGTATATTTTCATATTTTATGAAGAGGAAATAATATATATTTGGTGTACTTTTATATTTTATGTACAGTATATAATATTTATTTAGTGTAATTTGATATTTTATGTACAGTTTATATTATATATTTGGTGTAGCTTGATATTTTATGTACAGTATATAATATATATTTTGTATATTTTCATATAACTTGTACAGTATATAATATATATTTGATTTACTTTTGTATTTTATGTACAGTATATAATATATATTTCGTGTAATTTGATATTTTATGTACAGTTTATAATATATATTTGGTATACTTTGGTATTTTATGTGCAGTATATAATATATATTTTGTATATTTTCTCATTTTATGTACAGTATATAATATATATTTGGTTTACTTTTGCATTTTATGTACAGTATATAATATATATTTCGTGTAATTTGATATTTTATGTACAGTTTATAATATATATCTGGTTTAATTTGGTAATTTATGTATAGTATATAATATATATTTTGTATATTTTCACATTTTATGTACAGTAGATAATATATATTTGGTGTACTTTGATATTTTATGTACAGTATATAATATATATTTTGTATATTTAAATAATTTATGTACCGTATAAAATATATATTTGGTGTAGTTTTATATTTTATATATGGTTTTTCATATTAAATTAGTGTAATTTGATATTTTAGGTACAGTTTATAATATATATTTGGTGTTCTTAGGTATTTTATGTACAGTATATAATATATATTTTGTATATTTTCATGTTTTAAGAACAGTATAAAATATATATTTGGTGTAGTTTTATATTTTATGTACAGCATATAATATTTATTTAGTATAATTTGATATTTTATGTACAGTTTATATTACATATTTGGTATACTTCTGTATTTTATGTACAGTTTATAATATATATTTGATGTATTTTCATATTTTGTGTACAGAATATAATATATGTCTGCTGTACTTTGATATTTTATGTGCAGTATATTATATATTTTGTATATTTTCATATTTTATGAAGAGTAAAAAATATATATTTGGTGTACTTTTGTATTTTATGTACAGTATATAATATATATTTAGTGTAATTTGATATTTTATGTACAGTTTATAATATATATTTGGTGTACTTTGGTATTTTATGTAGAGTATATAATACTTATTTTGTATATTTTCACATTTTATGTACAGTACATAATATATATGTGGTGTAATTTGATATTTTATGTACAGTATATTATATATGTTTTGTATATTTTCATATTTTATGTACTGTATAAAATATATCTTTGGTGTACTTTTATATTTTATATATGGTATTTAACATTTATTTAGTGTAATTTGATATATTATGTACAGTTTATAGTATATATTTGGTGTTATTTGGTATTTTATAGACAGTATATAATATATATTTTGTATATTTTCATATTTTATGTACAATATAAAATATATGATAGGTGTAATTTTATATTTTATGTACAGCATATAATATTACTTTAGTGTAATTTGATATTTTATGTACAGTTTATAATTCATATTTGGTGTACTTCCGTATTTTATGTACAGTATATAATATATATTTGATGGATTTTCATATTTTATGTACAGTTTATAATATGTATTTGCTGTAGTTTGATATTTTATGTACAGTATATTATATATTTTATATATTTTCATATTTTAAGAAGAGTAAAAATTATATATTTGGTGTACTTTTAAATTTTATGTAAAATATATATTTATTTAGTGTAATTTGATATTTTATGTACAGTTTATATTATATATTTGGTGTACCTTGATATTTTATTTACAGTATATAATATGTATTTTGTATATTTTCATATAACTTGTGCAGTATATTATATATTTGGTGTACTTTTGCATTTTATGTACAGTATATAATATATATGTAGTGTAATTTGATATTTTATGTACAGTTCATAACATATATTTGGTGTAATTTGGTATTTTAAGTACAGTATATAATATATATTTTGTATACTGTCACATTTTATGTGCAGTAGATAATATATATTTGGTGTACTTTGATATTTTATGTACAGCATATAATATGTATTTTGTATATTTTCATATTTTATGTACAGTATAAAATATATATTTGGTGTACTTTTATATTTTATATATGGTATTTAATATTTATTTAGTGTAATTTAATATTTTATGTACAGTTTATAATATATATTTGGTGATCTTTGGTATATTATGTACAGTATATAATATATATTTTTTATATTTTCATATTTTATATACAGTATAAAATATATATTTGGTGTACTTTTATATTTTATGTACGGCATATAATATTTATTTAGTGTAATTTGATATTTTATGTATAGTTTATAATATATATTTGGTGTACTTCCGTATTTTATGTACAGTGTATAATATATATTTGATGTATTCTCATATTTTATGTACAGTATATAATATATATTTGCTGTACATTGATATTTTATGGACAGTATATTATATATTTTGTATATTTTCATATTTTATGAAGAGTAAAAAATATATATTTGGTGTACTTTTATATTTTATGTACAGTATATAATATTTATTTAGTGTAATTTGATATTTTATGTACAGTTTATATTATATATTTGGTGTACCTTGATATTTTATGAACAGTATATAATATGTATTTTGTATATTTTCATATAACTTGTACAGTATATAGTATATATTTGGTGTACTTTTGTATTTTATGTACAGAATATAATATATATTTAGTATAATTTGATATTTTATGTACAGTTTATATTATATATTTGGTGTACCTTGATATTTTACGTACAGAATATCATATATATTTTGTATATTTTCAAATAACTTGTACAGTATATAATATATATTTGGTGTACTTTTGTATTTTATGTACAGTTTATAATCTATATTTCGTGTAATTTGGTATTTTATGTACAGTTTATAATATATATTTGGTGTAATTTGGTATTTTATGTACAGTATATAATATATATTTTGTATATTTTCACATTTTATGTACAGTAGATAATATATATTTGGTGTACTTTGATATTTTATGTACAGTATATAATATATATTTTGTATATTTAAATATTTTAAGTACCATATAAAATATATATTTGGTGTACTTTTATATTTTATATATGGTATTTCATATTTATTTAGTGTAATTTGATATTTTAGGTACAGTTTATAATATATATTTGGTGTTCTTTGGTATTTTATGTACAGTATATAATATATATTTTGTATATTTTCATATTTTAAGAACAGTATAAAATATATATTTGGTGTACTTTTACATTTTATGTACAGCTTATAATATTTCTTTAGTGTAATTTGATATTTTATGTACAGTTTGTAATACATATTTGGTATGCTTCTCTATTTTAAGTACAGTATATAATATATATTTGATGTATTTTCATATTTTATGTACAGAATATAATATATGTTTGCTGTACTTTGATATTTTATCTGCAGTATATTATATATTTTGTGTATTTTCATATTTTATGAAGAGTAAAAAATATATATTTGGTGAACTTTTATATTTTAGGTACAGTATATAATATTTATTTAGTGTAATTTGATATTTCATGTACTGTTTATGTTATATATTTGGTGTACCTTGATATTTTATGTACAGTATATAATATATATTTTGTATATTTTCATATAACATGTACAGTATAAAATATATATTTGGTGTACTTTTATATTTTATGTACAGCATATAATATTTCTTTAGTGTAATTTGATATTTTATGTACAGTTTATAATACATATTTGGTATGCTTCTGTATTTTATGTACAGTATATAATATATATTTGATGGATTTTCATATTTTATGTACAGTATATAATATATATTTGCTGTACTTTGATATTGTATGTACAGTATATTATATATTTTGTGAATTTTCATATGTTATGAAGAGTAAAAAATATATATTTGGTGTACTTTTAAATTTTATGTACAGTATATATTTATTTAGTGTAATTTGATATTTTATGTACAGTTTATATTATATATTTAGTGTACCTTGGTGTTTTATGTACAGCATATAATATATATTTTGTATATTTTCATATAACTTGTACAGTGTATTACATATTTGGTGAACTTTTGTATTTTAAGTACAGTAGATAATATATATTTAGTGTAATTTGATATTTCATGAACAGTTTATAATATATATTTGGTGTACTTTGGTATTTTATGTACAGTATATAATATATATTTTGTATATTTTCACATTTTATGTACAGTAGATAATATATATTTGCTGTACTTTGATATTTTATGTACAGTATATAATATAAATTTTGTACATTTTCATATTTTATGTACAGTATAAAATATATATTTGGAGTACTTTTATATTTTATATATGGAATTTAATATTTATTTAGGGTAATTAGATATTTTATGAACTGTTTATAATATATAATTGGTGTTCATATGTATTTTATGTACAGTATATAATATATATTTTGTATATTTTCATGTTTTATGTACATTATAAAATGTATATTTGGTGTACTTTTATATTTTATGTACAGCATATAATATTTATTTAGTGTAATTTGATATTTTATATACAGCTTATCATATATATTTGGTGTACTTCCGTATTTTATGTACAGTGTATAATATATATATGATGTATTTTCATATTTTATGTACAGTATATAATATATATTTGCTGTACTTTGATATTTTATGTACTGTATATTATATATTTTGTATATTTTCATATTTTATGAAGAGTAAAAAATATATATTTGGTGTACTTTTATATTTTATGTACAGTATTTAATATTAGTTTAGTGTAATTTGATATTTTATGTACAGTTTATATTATATATTTGGTGTACCTTGATATTTTATGTACAGTATATAATATATATTTTGTATATTTTCATATAACTTGTACAGTATATAATATATATTTGGTGTACTTTTGTATATAATGTACAGTATATAATATATATTTAGTGTAATTTGATATTTCATGTACAGCTTATAATATATATTTGGTGAACTTTGGTATTTTATGTACAGTATATAATATATATTTTGTATATTTTCACATTTTATGTACAGTTTCTAATATATATTTGGTGTACTTTGATATTTTATGTACAGTATATAATATATATTTTGTATATTTTCATATTTTATGTACAGTATAAAATATATATTTGGAGTACTTTTATATTTTATATATGGTATTTAATATTTATTTAGTGTAATTTGATATTTTATGTACAGTTTATAATATATATTTGGTGATCTTTGGTATTTTATGTACAGTGTATAATATATATTTGATGTATTCTCATATTTTATGTACAGTATATAATATATATTTGCTGTACATTGATATTTTATGTACAGCATATTATATATTTTGTATATTTTCATATTTTATGAAGAGTAAAAAATATATATTTGGTGTACTTTTATATTTTATGTACAGTATATAATATTTATTCAGTGTAATTTGATATTTTAGGTACAGTTTATATTATATATTTGGTGTACCTTGATATTTTATGTACAGTATATAATATGTATTTTGTATATTTTCATATAACTTGTACAGTATATAATATATATTTGGTGTACTTTTGTGTTTTTTGTACAGTATATAATATATATTTAGTGTAATTTGATATTTTATGTACAGTTTATATTATATATTTGGTGTACCTTGATATTTTATGTACAGTATATAATATATATTTTGTATATTTTCATATAACTTGTACAGTATACGATATACATTTGGTGTACTTTTGTATTTTATGTACTGTATAAAATATATATTTAGTGTAATTTGATATTTTATGTACAGTTTATAATATATATTTGGTGTAATTTGGTATTTTATGTACAGTATATAATATATATTTAGTGTAATTTGATATTTTATGTACTGTTTATAATATATATTTGGTATACTTTGTTATTTTATGTAGAGTATAAAATATGTATTTTGTATATTTTCACATTTTATGTACAGTACATAATATATATTTGGTGTACTTTGATATTTTATGTACAGTATATAATATATATTTTGTATATTTAAATATTTTATGGACCGTATAAAATATATATTTGGTGTACTTTTATATTTTATATATGGTACTTAATATTTATTTGTGTAATTTGATATTTTAGGTACAGTTTATAATATATATTTGGTGTTCTTTTGTATTTTACATACAGTATGTAATATATATTTTGTATATTTTCATATATTATGTACAATATAATATATATGATAGGTGTAATTTTATATTATATGTACAGCATATAATATTACTTTAGTGAAATTTGATATTTTATGTACAGTTTATAATACATATTTGGTGTACTTCCGTATTTTATGTAGAGTATATAATATATATTTGATGGATTTTCATATTTTATGTACAGTATATAATATATATTTGCTGTACTTTGATATTATATGTACAGTATATTATATATTTTGTGAATTTTCATATTTTATGAAGAGTAAAAAATATATATTGGTGTACTTTTAAATTTTATGTACAGTATATATTTATTTAGTGTAATTTGATATTTTATGTACAGTTTATATTATATATTTAGTGTACCTTGGTATTTTATGTACAGCATATAATATATATTTTGTATATTTTCATATAACTTGTACAGTGTATTACATATTTGGTGAACTTTTGTATTTTAAGTACAGTAGATAATATATATTTAGTGTAATTTGATATTTCATGAACAGTTTATAATATATATTTGGTGTACTTTGGTATTTTATGTACAGTATATAATATATATTTTGTATATTTTCACATTTTATGTACAGTAGATAATATATATTTGCTGTACTTTGATATTTTATGTACAGTATATAATATAAATTTTGTACATTTTCATATTTTATGTACAGTATAAAATATATATTTGGAGTACTTTTATATTTTATATATGGAATTTAATATTTATTTAGGGTAATTAGATATTTTATGAACTGTTTATAATATATAATTGGTGTTCATATGTATTTTATGTACAGTATATAATATATATTTTGTATATTTTCATGTTTTATGTACATTATAAAATGTATATTTGGTGTACTTTTATATTTTATGTACAGCATATAATATTTATTTAGTGTAATTTGATATTTTATATACAGCTTATCATATATATTTGGTGTACTTCCGTATTTTATGTACAGTGTATAATATATATATGATGTATTTTCATATTTTATGTACAGTATATAATATATATTTGCTGTACTTTGATATTTTATGTACTGTATATTATATATTTTGTATATTTTCATATTTTATGAAGAGTAAAAAATATATATTTGGTGTACTTTTATATTTTATGTACAGTATTTAATATTAGTTTAGTGTAATTTGATATTTTATGTACAGTTTATATTATATATTTGGTGTACCTTGATATTTTATGTACAGTATATAATATATATTTTGTATATTTTCATATAACTTGTACAGTATATAATATATATTTGGTGTACTTTTGTATATAATGTACAGTATATAATATATATTTAGTGTAATTTGATATTTCATGTACAGCTTATAATATATATTTGGTGAACTTTGGTATTTTATGTACAGTATATAATATATATTTTGTATATTTTCACATTTTATGTACAGTTTCTAATATATATTTGGTGTACTTTGATATTTTATGTACAGTATATAATATATATTTTGTATATTTTCATATTTTATGTACAGTATAAAATATATATTTGGAGTACTTTTATATTTTATATATGGTATTTAATATTTATTTAGTGTAATTTGATATTTTATGTACAGTTTATAATATATATTTGGTGATCTTTGGTATTTTATGTACAGTGTATAATATATATTTGATGTATTCTCATATTTTATGTACAGTATATAATATATATTTGCTGTACATTGATATTTTATGTACAGCATATTATATATTTTGTATATTTTCATATTTTATGAAGAGTAAAAAATATATATTTGGTGTACTTTTATATTTTATGTACAGTATATAATATTTATTCAGTGTAATTTGATATTTTAGGTACAGTTTATATTATATATTTGGTGTACCTTGATATTTTATGTACAGTATATAATATGTATTTTGTATATTTTCATATAACTTGTACAGTATATAATATATATTTGGTGTACTTTTGTGTTTTTTGTACAGTATATAATATATATTTAGTGTAATTTGATATTTTATGTACAGTTTATATTATATATTTGGTGTACCTTGATATTTTATGTACAGTATATAATATATATTTTGTATATTTTCATATAACTTGTACAGTATACGATATACATTTGGTGTACTTTTGTATTTTATGTACTGTATAAAATATATATTTAGTGTAATTTGATATTTTATGTACAGTTTATAATATATATTTGGTGTAATTTGGTATTTTATGTACAGTATATAATATATATTTAGTGTAATTTGATATTTTATGTACTGTTTATAATATATATTTGGTATACTTTGTTATTTTATGTAGAGTATAAAATATGTATTTTGTATATTTTCACATTTTATGTACAGTACATAATATATATTTGGTGTACTTTGATATTTTATGTACAGTATATAATATATATTTTGTATATTTAAATATATTATGGACCGTATAAAATATATATTTGGTGTACTTTTATATTTTATATATGGTACTTAATATTTATTTGTGTAATTTGATATTTTAGGTACAGTTTATAATATATATTTGGTGTTCTTTTGTATTTTACATACAGTATGTAATATATATTTTGTATATTTTCATATTTTATGTACAATATAATATATATGATAGGTGTAATTTTATATTATATGTACAGCATATAATATTACTTTAGTGAAATTTGATATTTTATGTACAGTTTATAATACATATTTGGTGTACTTCCGTATTTTATGTAGAGTATATAATATATATTTGATGGATTTTCATATTTTATGTACAGTATATAATATATATTTGCTGTACTTTGATATTTTATGTACAGTATATTATATATTTTGTGAATTTTCATATTTTATGAAGAGTAAAAAATATATATTGGTGTACTTTTAAATTTTATGTACAGTATATATTTATTTAGTGTAATTTGATATTTTATGTACAGTTTATATTATATATTTGGTGTACCTTGGTATTTTATGTACAGTATATAATATATATTTTGTATATTTTCATATAACTTGCACAGTATATTACATATTTGGTGAACTTTTGTATTTTATGTACAGTATATAATATATATATCGTGTAATTTGATATTTCTTGTACAGTTTATAATATATATTTGGTGTACTTAGGTATTTCAAGTTCAGTATATAATACATATTTTGTATATTTTCATATTTTATGTACAGTATAATATATATTTGGTGTACTTTCATATTTTATATATGGCATTAAATATTTATTTAATGTAATTTGATATTTTATGTACAGTTTATAATATATATTTGGTGTTCTTTGGTATTTTATATACAGTATGTAATATATATTTTGTATATTTTCATATTTTATGTACAATATAAAATATATGATCGTTGTAATTTTATATTATATGTACAGCATATAATATTACTTTAGTGTAATTTGATATTTTATTTACAGTTTTTAATACATATTTGGTGTACTTCCGTATTTTATGTACAGTATATAATATATATTTGATGGATTTTCATATTTTATGTACTGTATATAATATATATTTGCTGTACTTTTATATTTTATGTACAGTATAATATATATTTTGTGAATTTTCATATTTTATGAAGAGTAAAAAATATATATTTGGTGTACTTTTAAATTTTATGTACAGTATATATTTATTTAGTGTAATTTTATATTTTATGTACAGTTTATATTATATATTTGGTGTACCTTGGTATTTTATGTACAGTATATAATATATATTGTATATTTTCATATAACTTGTAGAGTGTATTACACATTTGGTGAACTTTTCTATTTTATGTACAGTATATAATATATATTTAGTGTAATTTGTTATTTCATGTACAGTTTATAATATATATTTGGTGTACTTTGGTATTTTATGTACTGTATACAATATATATTTTGTATAGTTTCATATTTTATGTATAGTAGATAATACATATTTGCTGTACTTTGATATTTTATGTACAGTATATAATATAAATTTTGTACATTTTCATATTTTATGTACAGTATAAAATATATATTTGGTGTACTTTTATATTTTATATATGACATTTAATATTCATTTAGTGTAATTTGATATTTTATGAACAGTTTTTAATATATATTTGGTGTTCTTTTGTACTTTACGTACATTATATAATATATATTTTGTTTATTTTCATATTTTATGTACAGTATAAAATATATATTTGGTGTACTTTTATATTTTATGTACAGCATATAATATTTATTTAGTGTAATTTGAAATTTTATGTACAGCTTATCATATATATTTGGTGTACTTCCGTATTTTATGTACAGTGTATAATATATATTTGATGTATTCTCATATTTTATGTACAGTATATAATATATATTTTGTATATTTTCATATTTTATGAAGAGTAAAAAATATATATTTGGTGTACTTTTAAATTTTATGTACAGTATATATTTATTTAGTGTAATTAGATATTTTATGTACAGTTTATATTATATATTTGGTGTACCTTGGTATTTTATGTACAGTATATAATACATATTTTGTATATTTTCATATTTTATGTACAGTATATAATATATATTTGCTGTACTTTGATATTTTATGTACAGTATATTATATATTTTGTATATTTTCATATTTTATGAAGAGTAAAAAATATATATTTGGTGTACTTTTATATTTTATGTACAGTATATAATATTTATTTAGTGTAATTTGATATTTTTTGTACAGTTTATATTATATATTTGGTGTACCTTGATATTTTATGTACAGTATATAATATATATTTTGTATATTTTCATATAACATGTACAGTATATTATATATTTGGTGTACTTTTGTATTTTATGTACAGTATATAATATATATTTAGTGTAATTTGATATTTTATGTACAGTTTATAATATATATTTGGTATACTTTGGTATTTTATGTAGAGTATATAATATGTATTTTGTATATTTTCACATTTTAAGTACAGTACATAATATATATTTGGTGTACTTTTATATTTTATGTACAGTTTATAATATATATTTTGTATATTTTCATATTTTATGTACAGTATTAAATATATATTTGGTGTACTTTTATATTTTATATATGGCATTAAATATTTATTTAATGTAATTTGATATTTTAAGTACAGTTTATAATATATATTTGGAGATCTTTGGTATTTTACGTACAGAATATAATACATATTTTGTATATTTTCATATTTTATGCACAGTATAATATATATATTTGGTGTACTTTTATATTTTGTGTACAGCATTTAATATTTATTTAGTGTAATTTGATATTTTATGTACAGTTTATAATATATATTTGGTGTACTTCCGTATTTTATGTACAGTGTATAATATATATTTGATGTATTCTCATATTTTATGTACAGTATAGAATATATATTTGCTGTACATTGATATTTTATGCACAGTATATTATATATTTTGTATATTTTCATATTTTATGAAGAGTAAAAAATATATATTTGGTGTACTTTTATATTTTATGTACAGTATATAATATTTATTTAGTGTAATTTGATATTTTATGTACAGTTTATAGTATATATTTGGTGTACCTTGATAGTTTATGTACAGTATATAATATGCATTTTGTATATTTTCATATAACTTGCACAGAGTATAATATATATTTGGTGTACCTTTGTATTTTGTATACAGTATACAATATATATTTAGTGTAATTTTATATTTTATGTACAGTTTATATTATGTATTTGGTGTACCTTGATATTTTATGTACAGTATATAATATATATTTTGTATATTTCCATATAACTTGTACAGTATATAATATATATTTGGTGTACTTTGGTATTTTATGTACAGTATATAATATATATTTTGTATATTTTCACATTTTATGTACAGTAGATAATATATATTTGGTGTACTTTGATATTTTATGTACAGTATATAATATATATTTTGTATATTTAAATATTTTATGTACCGTATAAAATATATATTTGGTGTACTTTTATATTTTATATATGGTATTTAATATTTATTTAGTGTAATTTGATTATTTAGGTACAGTTTATAATATATATTTGGTGTTCTTTGGTATTTTATGTACAGTATATATTATATATTTAGTATATTTTCATATTTTAAGAACTGTATAAAATATATATTTTGTGTACTTTTATATTTCATGTACAGCATATAATATTTCTTTAGTGTAATTTGATACTTTATGTACAGTTTATAATACATATTTGGTGTGCTTCTGTATTTTATGTACAGTATATAATATATATTTGATGTATTTTCATATTTTATGTACAGAATATATGTTTGCTGTACTTTGATATTTTATGTACAGTATATTATATATTTTGTATATTTTCATATTTTATGAAGAGTAAAAAATATATATTTGGTGTACTTTTATATTTTATGTACAGTATATATTTATTTAGTGTAATTTGATATTTTATGTACAGTTTATATTATATATTTGGAGTACCTTGATATTTTATGTACAGTATATAATATATATTTTGTATATTTTCATATAACATGTACAGTATATTATATGTTTGTTGTACTTTTGTATTTTATGTACAGTATATAATATATATTTAGTGTAATTTGATATTTTACGTACAGTTTATAATATATATTTGGTATAGTTTGGTATTTTATGTAGAGTATATAATATGTATTTTGTATATTTTCACATTTTATGTACAGTACATAATACATATTTGGTGTACTTTGATATTTTATGTACAGTATATAATATATATTTTGTATATTTTCATATTTTATGTACAGTATAAAATATATATTTGGTGTACTTTTATATTTTATATGTGGCATTAAATATTTATTTAATGTAATTTGATATTTTATGTACAGTTTATAATATATATTTGGTGATCTTTGGTATTTTATGTAGAGAAAATAATATATATTTTGTATATTTTCATATTTTATGTACAGTATAAAATATATATTTGGTGTACTTTTAAATTTTGTGTACAGCATATAATATTTATTTAGTGTAATTTGATATTTTATGTACACTTTATAATATATATTTGGTGTACTTCCGTATTTTATGTACAGAGTATAATATATATTTGATGTTTTTTCATATTTTATGTACAGAATATAATATATGTTTGCTGTACTTTGATATTTTATGTACAGTATATAATATTTATTTAGTGTAATTTGATATTTTTTGTACAGTTTATATTATATATTTGGTGTACCTTGATATTTTATGTACAGTATATAATATATATTTTGTATATTTTCATATAACATGTACAGTATATTATATATTTGGTGTACTTTTGTATTTTATGTACAGTATATAATATATATTTAGTGTAATTTGATATTTTAAGTACAGTTTATAATATATATTTGGTATACTTTTGTATTTTATGTAGAGTATATAATAAGTATTTTGTATATTTTCACATTTTATGTACAGTACATTATATATGTTTGGTGTACTTTGATATTTTATGAACAGTTTATATTATATATTTGGTGTACCTTGATATTTTATGTACAGTATATAATATGTATTTTGTATATTTTCATATAACTTGTACAGTATATAATATATATTTGGTGTACTTTTGTATTTTTTGACCAGTACATAATATATATTTAGTGTAATTTGATATTTTATGTACAGTTTATAATATATATTTGGTGTAATTTGGTATTTTGTGTACAGTATATAATATATATTTTGTATATTTTCACATTTTATGTACAGTAGATAATATATATTTGGTGTACTTTGATATTTTATGTACAGTATATAATATATATTCTGTATATTTAAATATTTTATGTACCATATAAAATATATATTTGGTGTACTTTTATATTTTATATATGGTATTTAATATTTGTTTAGTGTAATTTGATAATTTAGGTACAGTTTATAATATATATTTGGTGTTCTTTGGTATTTTATGTACAGTATATAATATATATTTTGTATATTTTCATATTTTAAGAACAGTATAAAATATATATTTGGTGTACTTTTATATTTTATATACAGCATATAATATTTATTTAGTGTAATTTGATATTTTATGTACAGTTTATAATACATATTTGGTATGCTTCTGTATTTTATGTACAGTATATAATATATATTTGATGTATTTTCATATTTTATGTACAGAATATAATATATGTTTGCTGTACTTTGATATTTTATGTACAGTATATAATATTTATTTAGTGTAATTTTATATTTTTTGTACAGTTTATATTATATATTTGGTGTACCTTGATATTTTATGTACAGTATATAATATATATTTTGTATATTTTCATATATCATGTACAGTATATTATATATTTGGTGTACTTTGGTATTTTATGTACAGTATATAATATATATTTAGGGTAATTTGATATTTTATGTACAGTTTATAATATATATTTGGTATACTTTGGTATTTTATGTAGAGTATATAATAAGCATTTTGTATATTTTCACATTTTATGTACAGTACATAATATATATTTGGTGTACTTTGATATTTTATGTACAGTATATAATATATATTTTGTATATTTAAATATTTTATGTACCGTATAAAATATATATTTGGTGTACCTTTATATTTTATATGTGGTATTTAATATTTATTTAGAGTAATTTGATTATTTAGGTACAGTTTATAATATATATTTGGTGTTATTTGTTATTTTATGTACAGTATATAATATATATTTTGTATATTTTCATATTTTAAGAACAGTATAAAATATATATTTGGTGTACTTTTATATTTTATATACAGTATATAATATTTCCTTAGTGTAATTTGATATTTTATGTACAGTTTATAATATATATTTGGTATGCTTCTGTATTTTATGTACAGTATATAATATATATTTGATGTACTTTCATATTTTATGTACAGAATTTAATATATGTTTGCTGTACTTTGATATTTTATGTACAGTACATTATATATTTTTTATCTTTTCATATTTTATGAAGAGTAAAAAATATATATTTGGTTTACTTTTATATTTTATGTACAGTATATAATATTTATTTAGTGTAATTTGATATTTTATGTACAGTTTATATTATATATTAGGTGTACCTTGATATTTTATGTACAGTATATAATATATATTTTGTATATTTTCATATAACATGTACAGTATATTATATATTTGGTGTACTTTTGTATTTTATGTACAGTATATAATATATATTTAGTGTAATTAGATATTTTATGTACAGTTTATAATATATATTTGTTATACATTGGTATTTTATTTAGAGTATATAATATGTATTTTGTATATTTTCACATTTTATGTACAGTTCATAATATATATTTGGTGTACTTTGATATTTTATGTACAGTATATAATATATATTTTGTATATTTTCATATTTTATACACAGTATAAAATATATATTTGGTGTACTTTTATATTTTATATAGGGCATTAAATATTTATTTAATGTAATTTGATATTTTATGTACAGTTTATAATATATATTTGGTGTTCTTTGGTATTTTATATACAGTATGCAATATATATTTTGTATATTTTCATATTTTATGTACAATATAATATATATGATAGGTGTAATTTTATATTATATGTAGAGTATATAATATTACATTAGTGAAATTTGATATTTTATGTACAGTTTATAATACATATTTGGTGTACTTCCGTATTTTATGTAGAGTATATAATATATATTTGATGGATTTTCATATTTTATGTACAGTATATAATATATATTTGCTGTACTTTGATATTTTATGTACAGTATACTATATATTTTGTGAATTTTCATATTTTATGAAGAGTAAAAAATATATATTTGGTGTACTTTTATATTTTATGTACAGTTTATATTTATTTAGTGTAATTTGATATTTTATGTACAGTTTATATTATATATTTGGTGTACCTTGGTATTTTATGTACAGTATATAATATATATTTTGTATATTTTCATATAAGTTGTACAGTATATTACATATTTGGTGAACTTTTGTATTTTATGTACAGTATATAACATATATTTAGTGTAATTTGATATTTCTTGTACAGTTTATAATATATATTTGCTGTACTTTTGTATATCATGTACAGTATATAATATATATTTTATATATTTTCACATTTTATGTACAGTAGATAATATATATTTGCTGTACTTTGATATTTTATGGACAGTATATAATATAAATTTTGTACATTTTCATATTTAATGTACAGTATAAAATATATATTTGGTGTACTTTTATATTTTATATATGGTATTTAATATTTATTTAGTGTAATTTGATATTTAATGTACAGTTTATAATATATATTTGGTGATCTTTGGTATTTTATGTACAGTATATAATATATATTTTGTATATTTTCATATTTTATGTACAGTATAAAATATATATTTGGTGTACTTTTATATTTTATGTACAGCATATAATATTTCTTTAGTGTAATTTGATATTTTATGTACAGCTTATCATATATATTTGGTGTACTTCCGTATTTTATGTACAGTGCATAATATATATTTGATGTATTTTCATATTTTATGTACAGTATATAATATATATTTGCTGTAAATTGATATTTTATGTACAGTATATTATATATTTTGTATATTTTCATATTTTATGAAGCGTAAAAAATATATATTTGGTGTACTTATATATTTTATGTACAGTATATAATATTTATTTAGTGTAATTTGATATTTTTTCTACAGTTTATATTATATGTTTGGTGTACCTTGATATTTTATGTACAGTATATAATATATATTTTGTATATTTTCATATAACATGTACAGTATATTATATATATTTGGTGTACTTTTATATTTTGTGTACAGCATTTAATATTTATTTAGTGTAATTTGATATTTTATGTACAGTTTATAATTTATATTTGGTGGTCTTTGGTATTTTATGTATAGAATATAATATATATTTTGTATATTTTCATATTTTATGTACAGTATAAAATATATATTTGGTGTACTTTTATATTTTGTGTACAGCATTTAATATTTATTTAGTGTAATTTGATATTTTATGTACAGTTTATAATATATATTTGGTGTACTTCCGTATTTTATGTACAGTGTATAATATATATTTGATGTATTCTCATATTTTATGTATAGTTTATAATATATATTTGGTGTAAATTGGTATTTTATGTACCATATATAATATATATTTTGCATATTTTCACATTTTATGTACAGTAGATAATATATATTTGGTGTACTTTGATATTTTATGTACAGTATATAATATATATTTTGTGCATTTAAATAGTTAATGTACCGTATAAAATATATATTTGGTGTACTTTTATATTTTATATATGGTATTTAATATTTATTTAGTGTAACTTGATTATTTAGGTACAGTTTATAATATATATTTGGTGTTCTTTGGTATTTTATGTACAGTATATAATATATATTTTGTATATTTTCATATTTTAAGAACAGTATAAAATATATATTTGGTGTACTTTTATATTTTATGTACAGCATATAATATTTCTTTAGTGTAATTTGATATTTTATGTACAGTTTATAATACATATTTGGTATGCTTCTGTATTTTATCTACAGTATATAATATATATTTGATGTATTTTCATGTTTTATGTACAGAATATAATATATGTTTGCTGTACTTTGATATTTTATGTACAGTATATTATATATTTTGTATATTTTCATATTTTATGAAGAGTAAAAATATATATTTGGTGTACTTTTATATTTTATGTACAGTATATAATATTTATTTAGTGTAATTTGATATTTTATGTACAGTTTATATTATATATTTGGTGTACCTTGATATTTTATGTACAGTATATAATATATATTTTGTATATTTTTATATAACATGTACAGTATATTATATGTTTGTTGTACTTTTGTATTTTATGTACAGTATATAATATATACTTAGTGTAATTTGATATTTCACGTACAGTTTATAATATATATTTGGTATACTTTGGTATTTTATGTAGAGTATATAATATGTATTTTGTATATTTTCGCATTTTATGTACAGTACATAATACATATTTGGTGTACTTTGATATTTTATGTACAGTATATAATATATATTTTGTATATTTTCATATTTTATGTACAGTATAAAATATATATTTGTTGTACTTTTATATTTTATATATGGCATTAAATATTTATTTAATGTAATTTGATATTTTATGTACAGTTTATAATATATATTTGGTGATCTTTGGTATTTTATGTACAGAATATAATATATACTTTGTATATTTTCATATTTTAAGAACAGTATAAAATATATATTTGGTGTACTTTTGTATTTTGTGTACAGCATATAATATTTTTTTAGTGTAATTTGATATTTTATGTACACTTTATAATATACATTTGGTGTACTTCCGTATTTTATGTACAGTGTATAATATATATTTGATGTATTCTCATATTTTATGTACGGTATATAATATATGTTTGCTGTACATTGATATTTTATGTACACTATATTATATATTTTGTATATTTTCATATTTTATGAAGAGTAAAAAATATATATTTGGTGTACTTTTATATTTTATGTACAGTATATAATATTTATTTAGTGTAATTTGATATTTTATGTACAGTTTATATTATATATTTGGTGTACCTTGATAGTTTATGTACAGTATATAATATATATTTTGTATATTTTCATATAACTTGTACAGTATATAATATATATTTTGTATATTTTCATATTTTATGTACAGTATAAAATATATATTTGGTGTACTTTTAGATTTTTTGCACAGCATATAATATTTAATTAGTGTAATTTGATATTTTATGTACAGTTTATAATATATATTTCGTGTACTTCCGTATTTTATGTACAGTGTATAATATATATTTGATGTATTCTCATATTTTATGTAGAGTATATAATATATATTTGCTGTACATTGATATTTTATGTACAGTATATTATATATTTTGTATATTTTCATATTTTATGAAGAGTAAAAAATATATATTTGGTGTACTTTTATATTTTATGTTCAGTATATAATATTTATTTAGTGTAATTTGATATTTTATGTACAGTTTATATTATATATTTGGTGTACCTTGATATATTATGTACAGTATATAATATGTATTTTGTATATTTTCATATGACTTGTACAGTATATAATACATATTTGGTGTACTTTTGTATTTTTTGTACAGTACATAATATATATTTAGTGTAATTTGATATTTTATGTACAGTTTATATTATATATTTGGTGTACCTTGATATTTTATGTACAGTATATAATATATATTTTGTATATTTTCATATAACTTCTGCAGTGTATAATATATATTTGGTGTATTTTTTATTTTATGTACAGTATATAATATATATTTAGTGTTATTTGATATTTTATGTACAGTTTATAATATGTATTTGGTGTAATTTGGTATTTTATGTACAGTATATAATATTTTGTATATTTTCACATTTTATGTACAGTAGATAATATATATTTGGTGTACTTTGATATTTTATGTACAGTACATAATATATATTTTGTATATTTTAATATTTTATGTACCGTATAAAATATATATTTGGTGTACTTTTATATTTTATATATGGTATTTAATATTTATTTAGTGTAATTTGATATTTTAGTTACAGTTTATAATATATATTTGGTGTTCTTTGGTATTTTATGTACAGTATATAATATATATTTTGTATATTTTCATATTTTAAGAACAGTATAAAATATATATTTGGTGTACTTTTATATTTTATGTACAGCATATAATATTTCTTTAGTGTAATTTGATATTTTATGTACAGTTTTTAATACATATTTGGTATGCTTCTGTATTTTATGTACAGTATATAATATATATTTGATGTATTTTCAGATTTTATGTACAGAATATAATATATATTTGCTGTACTTTGATATTTTATGTACAGTATATAATATATTTTGTATACTTTCATATTTTATGAAGAGTAAAAAATATATATTTGGTGTACTTTTATATTTTATGTAAAGTATATAATATTTATTTAGTGTAATTTGATATTTTATGTACAGTTTATATTATATATTTGGTGTACCTTGATATGTTATGTACGGTATATAATATATATTTTGTATATTTTCATATATCATGTACAGTATATTATATATTTGGTGTACTTTTGTATTTTATGTACAGAATATAATATATATTTAGTGTAATTTGATATTTTATGTACAGTTTATAATATATATTTGGTATACTTTGGTATTTTACGTAGAGTATATATGTATTTTGTATATTTTCACATTTTATGTACAGTACATAATATATATTTGGTGTACTTTGATATTTTATGTACCGTATATAATTTATATTTTGTGTATTTTCATATTTTATGTACAGTATAAAATATATATTTGGTGTACTTTTATATTTTATATATGTCATTAAATATTTATTTAATGTAATTTGATATTTTATGTACTGTTTATAATATATATTTGGTGATCTTTGGTATTTTATGTACAGTATATAATATATATTTTGTATATTTTCATATTTTATGTACAGTATAAAATATATATTTGGTGTACTTTCAGATTTTTTGTACATCATATAATATTTATTTAGTGTAATTTGATATTTTATGTACAGTTTATAATATATATTTGGTGTACTTCCGTATTTTATGTACAGTGTATAATATATATTTGATGTATTCTCATATTTTATGTACAGTATATAATATATATTTGCTGTACATTGATATTTTATGTACTGTATATGATATATTTTGTACATTTTCATATTTTATGAAGAGTAAAAAATATATATTTGGTGTAATTTATATTTTATGTACAGTATATAATATTTATTTAGTGTAATTTGATATTTTATGTACAGTTTATATTATATATTTGGTGAACCTTGATATTTTATGTAAAGTATATAATATGTATTTTGTATATTTTCATATGACTTGTACAGTATATAATATATATTTGGTGTACTTTTGTATTTTTTGAACAGTACATAATATATATTCAGTGTAATTTGATATTTTATGTACAGTTTATATTATATATTTGGTGTACCTTGATATTTTATGTACAGTATATAATGTATATTTTGTATATTTTCATATAACTTGTACAGTGTATAATATATATTTGGTGTACTTTTGTATTTTATGTACAGTATATAATATATGTTTAGTGTAATTTGATATTTTATGTACAGTTTATAATATATATTTGGTGTAATTTGGTATTTTATGTACAGTATATAATATATATTTAGTGTAATTTGATATTTTATGTACAGTTTATAATATATATTTGGTATACTTTGTTATTTTATGTAGAGTATATAATATGTATTTTGTATATTTTCATATGACTTGTACAGTATATAATATATATTTAGTGTAATTTTATATTTTATGCACAGTTTATATTATGTATTTGGTGTACCTTGATATTTTATGTACAGTATATAATATATATTTTGTATATTTTCATATATCATGTACAGTATATTATATATTTGGTGTACTTTTGTATTTTATGTACAGAATATAATATGTAATTAGTGTAATTTGATATTTTATGTACAGTTTATAATATATATTTGGTGTAATTTGGTATTTTATGTACAGTATATAATATATATTTTGTATATTTTCACATTTTATGTACAGTAGATAATATATATTTGGTGTACTTTGATATTTTATGTACAGTACATAATATATATTTTGTATATTTAAATATTTTATGTACCGTATAAAATATATATTTGGTGTACTTTTATATTTTATATATGGTATTTAATATTTATTTAGTGTAATTTGATATTTTAGTTACAGTTTATAATATATATTTGGTGTTCTTTGGTATTTTATGTACAGTATATAATATATATTTTGTATATTTTCATATTTTAAGAACAGTATAAAATATATATTTAGTGTACTTTTATATTTTATGTACAGCATATAATATTACTTTAGTGTAATTTGATATTTTATGTACAGTTTATAATACATATTTGGTATGATTCTGTATTTTATGTACAGTATATAATATATATTTGATGTATTTTCATATTTTATGTACAGAATATAATATATGTTTGCTGTACTTTGATATTTTATTTACAGTATATAATATTTATTTAGTGTAATTTGATATTTTTTGTACAGTTTGTATTATATATTTGGTGTACCTTGATATTTTATGTACTGTATATAATATATATTTTGTATATTTTCATAAAACATGTAAAGTATATTTTATATTTGGTGTACTTTTGTATTTTATGTACAGTATATAATATATGTTTAGTGTAATTGGATATTTTATGTACAGTTTATAATATATATTTGGTATACTTTGGTATTTTATGTAGAGTATATAATAAGTATTTTGCATATTTTCACATTTTATGAAGAGTACATAATATATATTTGGTGTACTTTGATATTTTATGTACACTATATAATATATATTTTGTATATTTTCATATTTTATGTACAGTATAAAATATATATTTGGTGTACTTTTATGTTTTATATATGGCATTAGATATTTATTTAATGTAATTTGATATTTTATGTACAGTTTATATTATATATTTGGTGTACCTTGGTATTTTATGTACAGTATATAATATATATTTAGTGTAATTTGATATTTTATGTACAGTTTGTATTATATATTTGGTGAACCTTGATATTTTATGTACAGTGTATAATATATATTTTGTATATTTTCATATAACTTGTACATTATATAATATATATTTGGTGCAGTTTTGTATTTTATGTACAGTATGTAATATATATTTTGTATATTTTCATATAACATGTACAGTATATTATATATTTGGTGTACTTTTGTATTTTATGTACAGTATATAATATATATTTAGTGTAATTTGATATTTTATGTACAGTTTATAATTTATATTTGGTATACTTTGGTATTTTATGTAGAGTATATAATATGTATTTTGTATATTTTCACATTTTATGTACAGTACATAATATATATTTGGTTTACTTTGATATTTTATGTACAGTATATAATATATATTTTGTATATTTTCATATTATATGTACAGTGTAAAATATATATTTGGTGTACTTTTATATTTTATATATGGCATTAAATATTTATTTAATGTAATTTGATATTTTATATACAGTTTATAATATATATTTGGTGTTCCTTGTTATTTTATATACAGTAAGTAATATATATTTTGTATATTTTCATATTTTATGTACAATATAAAACATATGATAGGTGTAATTTTATATTATATGTACAGCATATAATATTACTTTAGTGTAATTTGATATTTTATGTACAGTTTATAATACATATTTGGTGTACTTCCGTATTTTATGTACAGTATATAATATATATTTGATGTATTTTCATATTTTATGTACAGTTTATAATATATGTTTGCTGTACTTTGATATTTTATGCACAGTATATAATATTTATTTAGTGTAATTTGATATTTTTTGTACAGTTTATATTATATATTTGGTGTACCTTGATATTTTATGTACAGTATATAATATATATTTTGTATATTTTCATATAACATGTACAGTATATTATATATTTGGTGTACTTTTGAATTTTATGTACAGTATATAATATATATTTAGTGTAATTTGATATTTTATGTACAGTTTATAATATATATTTGGAATACTTTGGTATTTTATGTAGAGTATATAATAAGTATTTTGTATATTTTAACATTTTATGTACAGTACATAATATATATTTGGTGTACTTTGATATTTTATGTACAGTATATAATATATATTTTGTATATTTTCATATATCATGTACAGTATATTATATATTTGGTGTACTTTTGTATTTTATGTACAGAATATAATATGTAATTAGTGTAATTTGATATTTTATGTACAGTTTATAATATATATTTGGTGTAATTTGGTATTTTATGTACAGTATATAATATATATTTTGTATATTTTCACATTTTATGTACAGTAGATAATATATATTTGGTGTACTTTGATATTTTATGTACAGTACATAATATATATTTTGTATATTTAAATATTTTATGTACCGTATAAAATATATATTTGGTGTACTTTTATATTTTATATATGGTATTTAATATTTATTTAGTGTAATTTGATATTTTAGTTACAGTTTATAATATATATTTGGTGTTCTTTGGTATTTTATGTACAGTATATAATATATATTTTGTATATTTTCATATTTTAAGAACAGTATAAAATATATATTTAGTGTACTTTTATATTTTATGTACAGCATATAATATTACTTTAGTGTAATTTGATATTTTATGTACAGTTTATAATACATATTTGGTATGATTCTGTATTTTATGTACAGTATATAATATATATTTGATGTATTTTCATATTTTATGTACAGAATATAATATATGTTTGCTGTACTTTGATATTTTATTTACAGTATATAATATTTATTTAGTGTAATTTGATATTTTTTGTACAGTTTGTATTATATATTTGGTGTACCTTGATATTTTATGTACTGTATATAATATATATTTTGTATATTTTCATATAACATGTAAAGTATATTTTATATTTGGTGTACTTTTGTATTTTATGTACAGTATATAATATATGTTTAGTGTAATTGGATATTTTATGTACAGTTTATAATATATATTTGGTATACTTTGGTATTTTATGTAGAGTATATAATAAGTATTTTGCATATTTTCACATTTTATGAAGAGTACATAATATATATTTGGTGTACTTTGATATTTTATGTACACTATATAATATATATTTTGTATATTTTCATATTTTATGTACAGTATAAAATATATATTTGGTGTACTTTTATGTTTTATATATGGCATTAGATATTTATTTAATGTAATTTGATATTTTATGTACAGTTTATATTATATATTTGGTGTACCTTGGTATTTTATGTACAGTATATAATATATATTTAGTGTAATTTGATATTTTATGTACAGTTTGTATTATATATTTGGTGAACCTTGATATTTTATGTACAGTGTATAATATATATTTTGTATATTTTCATATAACTTGTACATTATATAATATATATTTGGTGCAGTTTTGTATTTTATGTACAGTATGTAATATATATTTTGTATATTTTCATATAACATGTACAGTATATTATATATTTGGTGTACTTTTGTATTTTATGTACAGTATATAATATATATTTAGTGTAATTTGATATTTTATGTACAGTTTATAATTTATATTTGGTATACTTTGGTATTTTATGTAGAGTATATAATATGTATTTTGTATATTTTCACATTTTATGTACAGTACATAATATATATTTGGTGTACTTTGATATTTTATGTACAGTATATAATATATATTTTGTATATTTTCATATTATATGTACAGTGTAAAATATATATTTGGTGTACTTTTATATTTTATATATGGCATTAAATATTTATTTAATGTAATTTGATATTTTATATACAGTTTATAATATATATTTGGTGTTCCTTGTTATTTTATATACAGTAAGTAATATATATTTTGTATATTTTCATATTTTATGTACAATATAAAACATATGATAGGTGTAATTTTATATTATATGTACAGCATATAATATTACTTTAGTGTAATTTGATATTTTATGTACAGTTTATAATACATATTTGGTGTACTTCCGTATTTTATGTACAGTATATAATATATATTTGATGTATTTTCATATTTTATGTACAGTATATAATATATGTTTGCTGTACTTTGATATTTTATGCACAGTATATAATATTTATTTAGTGTAATTTGATATTTTTTGTACAGTTTATATTATATATTTGGTGTACCTTGATATTTTATGTACAGTATATAATATATATTTTGTATATTTTCATATAACATGTACAGTATATTATATATTTGGTGTACTTTTGAATTTTATGTACAGTATATAATATATATTTAGTGTAATTTGATATTTTATGTACAGTTTATAATATATATTTGGAATACTTTGGTATTTTATGTAGAGTATATAATAAGTATTTTGTATATTTTAACATTTTATGTACAGTACATAATATATATTTGGTGTACTTTGATATTTTATGTACAGTATATAATATATATTTTGTATGTTTTCATATAACATGTACAGTATATTATATATTTGTTGTACTTTTGTATTTTATGTACAGTATATAATATATATTTAGTGTAATTTGATATTTTATGTACAGTTTATAATATATATTTGGTGTACTTCCGTATTTTATGTACAGTGTATAATATATATTTGATGTATTCTCATATTTTATGTACAGTATATAATATATATTTGCTGTACATTGATATTTTATGTATAGTATATTATATATTTTGTATATTTTCATATTTTATGAAGAGTAAAAAATATATATTTGGTGTACTTTTATATTTTATGTACAGTATATAATATTTATTTAGTGTAAATTGATATTTTATGTACAGTTTATATTATATATTTGGTTTACCTTGATATTTTATGTACGGTATATAATATGCATTTTGTATATTTTCATATAACTTGTACAGTATATAATATATATTTGGTGTACTTTTGTATTTTTTGAACAGTACATAATATATATTTAGTGTAATTTGATATTTTATGTACAGTTTATATTATATATTTGGTGTACCTTGATATTTTATGTACAGTATATAATATGCATTTTGTATATTTTCATATAACTTGTACAGTATATAATATATATTTGGTGTACTTTTGTATTTTATGTACAGTATATAATATATGTTTAGTGTAATTTGATATTTTATGTACACTTTATAATATATATTTGGTGTAATTTGGTATTTTATGTTGAGTATATAATATATATTTTGTATATTTTCACATTTTATGTACAGTAGATGATATATATTTGGTGTACTTTTATATTTATGTACAGTATATAATATTTATTTTGTATATTTTCATATTACTTGTACAGTATATAATATATACTTGGTGTACTTTTGTATTTTATGTACAGTATATAATATATATTTAGTGTAATTTGATATTTTATGTACAGTTTATAATATATATTTGGTATACTTTGGTATTTTATGTAGAATATATAATATGTATTTTGTATATTTTCACATTTTATGTACAGTACATAATATATATTTGGTGTACTTTGATATTTTATGTACAGTATATAATCTCTATTTTGTTTATTTTCATATTTTATGTACAGTATAAAATATATATTTGGTGTACTTTTATATTTTATATATGGCATTAAATATTTATTTAATGTAATTTGATCTTTTATGTACTGTTTATAATATATAATTGGTGATCTTTGGTATTTTATGTACAGTATATAATATATATTTTGTATATTTTCATATTTTATGTACAGTATAAAATATATATTTGGTGTACTTTTATACTTTTTGTACAGCATATAATATTTGTTTAGTGTAATTTGATATTTTATGTACAGTTTATAGTATATATTTGGTGTACTTCCGTATTTTATGTACAGTGTATAATATATATTTGATGTATTCTCATATTTCAGGTACAGTATATAATATACATTTGCTGTACATTGATATTTTATGTACAGTATATTATATATTTTGAATATTTTCATATTTTATGAAGAGTAAAAAATATATATTTGGTGTACTTTTATATTTTATGTACAGTATATAATATTTATTTAGTGTAATTTGATATTTTATGTAGAGTTTATATTATATATTTGGTGTACCTTGATATTTTATGTACAGTATATAATATATATTTTGTATATTTTCATATAACATGTACAGTATATTATATATTTGGTGTACTTTTGTATTTTATGTACAGTATATAATATATATTTGGCATAATTTGATATTTTATGTACAGTTTATAATATATATTTGGTGATCTTTGGTATTTTATGTACAGAATATAATATATATTGTGTATATTTTCATATTTTATGTACACTATATAATATATATTTGGAGTACTTTTATATTTTGTGTACAGCATATAATATTTATTTAGTGTAATTTGACACTTTATGTACACTTTATAATATATATGGTGTACTTCCGTATTTTATGTACAGTGTATAATATATATTTGATGTATTCTCATATTTTATGTACAGTATATAATATACATTTGCTGTACATTGATATTTTATGTACAGTATATTATATATTTTGTATATTTTCATATTTTATGAAGAGTAAAAAATATATATTTGGTGTACTTTTATATTTTGTGTACCGTATATAATTTATATTTTGTGTATTTTCATATTTTATGTACAGTATAAAATATATATTTGGTGTACTTTTATATTTTATATATGTCATTAAATATTTATTTAATGTAATTTGATATTTTATGTACTGTTTATAATATATATTTGGTGATCTTTGGTATTTTATGTACAGTATATAATATATATTTTGTATATTTTCATATTTTATGTACAGTATAAAATATATATTTGGTGTACTTTCAGATTTTTTGTACATCATATAATATTTATTTAGTGTAATTTGATATTTTATGTACAGTTTATAATATATATTTGGTGTACTTCCGTATTTTATGTACAGTGTATAATATATATTTGATGTATTCTCATATTTTATGTACAGTATATAATATATATTTGCTGTACATTGATATTTTATGTACTGTATATGATATATTTTGTACATTTTCATATTTTATGAAGAGTAAAAAATATATATTTGGTGTACTTTTATATTTTATGTACAGTATATAATATTTATTTAGTGTAATTTGATATTTTATGTACAGTTTATATTATATATTTGGTGAACCTTGATATTTTATGTAAAGTATATAATATGTATTTTGTATATTTTCATATGACTTGTACAGTATATAATATATATTTGGTGTACTTTTGTATTTTTTGAACAGTACATAATATATATTCAGTGTAATTTGATATTTTATGTACAGTTTATATTATATATTTGGTGTACCTTGATATTTTATGTACAGTATATAATGTATATTTTGTATATTTTCATATAACTTGTACAGTGTATAATATATATTTGGTGTACTTTTGTATTTTATGTACAGTATATAATATATGTTTAGTGTAATTTGATATTTTATGTACAGTTTATAATATATATTTGGTGTAATTTGGTATTTTATGTACAGTATATAATATATATTTAGTGTAATTTGATATTTTATGTACAGTTTATAATATATATTTGGTATACTTTGTTATTTTATGTAGAGTATATAATATGTATTTTGTATATTTTCATATGACTTGTACAGTATATAATATATATTTAGTGTAATTTTATATTTTATGCACAGTTTATATTATGTATTTGGTGTACCTTGATATTTTATGTACAGTATATAATATATATTTTGTATATTTTCATATATCATGTACAGTATATTATATATTTGGTGTACTTTTGTATTTTATGTACAGAATATAATATGTAATTAGTGTAATTTGATATTTTATGTACAGTTTATAATATATATTTGGTGTAATTTGGTATTTTATGTACAGTATATAATATATATTTTGTATATTTTCACATTTTATGTACAGTAGATAATATATATTTGGTGTACTTTGATATTTTATGTACAGTACATAATATATATTTTGTATATTTAAATATTTTATGTACCGTATAAAATATATATTTGGTGTACTTTTATATTTTATATATGGTATTTAATATTTATTTAGTGTAATTTGATATTTTAGTTACAGTTTATAATATATATTTGGTGTTCTTTGGTATTTTATGTACAGTATATAATATATATTTTGTATATTTTCATATTTTAAGAACAGTATAAAGTATATATTTAGTGTACTTTTATATTTTATGTACAGCATATAATATTACTTTAGTGTAATTTGATATTTTATGTACAGTTTATAATACATATTTGGTATGATTCTGTATTTTATGTACAGTATATAATATATATTTGATGTATTTTCATATTTTATGTACAGAATATAATATATGTTTGCTGTACTTTGATATTTTATTTACAGTATATAATATTTATTTAGTGTAATTTGATATTTTTTGTACAGTTTGTATTATATATTTGGTGTACCTTGATATTTTATGTACTGTATATAATATATATTTTGTATATTTTCATATAACATGTAAAGTATATTTTATATTTGGTGTACTTTTGTATTTTATGTACAGTATATAATATATGTTTAGTGTAATTGGATATTTTATGTACAGTTTATAATATATATTTGGTATACTTTGGTATTTTATGTAGAGTATATAATAAGTATTTTGCATATTTTCACATTTTATGAAGAGTACATAATATATATTTGGTGTACTTTGATATTTTATGTACACTATATAATATATATTTTGTATATTTTCATATTTTATGTACAGTATAAAATATATATTTGGTGTACTTTTATGTTTTATATATGGCATTAGATATTTATTTAATGTAATTTGATATTTTATGTACAGTTTATATTATATATTTGGTGTACCTTGGTATTTTATGTACAGTATATAATATATATTTAGTGTAATTTGATATTTTATGTACAGTTTGTATTATATATTTGGTGAACCTTGATATTTTATGTACAGTGTATAATATATATTTTGTATATTTTCATATAACTTGTACATTATATAATATATATTTGGTGCAGTTTTGTATTTTATGTACAGTATGTAATATATATTTTGTATATTTTCATATAACATGTACAGTATATTATATATTTGGTGTACTTTTGTATTTTATGTACAGTATATAATATATATTTAGTGTAATTTGATATTTTATGTACAGTTTATAATTTATATTTGGTATACTTTGGTATTTTATGTAGAGTATATAATATGTATTTTGTATATTTTCACATTTTATGTACAGTACATAATATATATTTGGTTTACTTTGATATTTTATGTACAGTATATAATATATATTTTGTATATTTTCATATTATATGTACAGTGTAAAATATATATTTGGTGTACTTTTATATTTTATATATGGCATTAAATATTTATTTAATGTAATTTGATATTTTATATACAGTTTATAATATATATTTGGTGTTCCTTGTTATTTTATATACAGTAAGTAATATATATTTTGTATATTTTCATATTTTATGTACAATATAAAACATATGATAGGTGTAATTTTATATTATATGTACAGCATATAATATTACTTTAGTGTAATTTGATATTTTATGTACAGTTTATAATACATATTTGGTGTACTTCCGTATTTTATGTACAGTATATAATATATATTTGATGTATTTTCATATTTTATGTACAGTTTATAATATATGTTTGCTGTACTTTGATATTTTATGCACAGTATATAATATTTATTTAGTGTAATTTGATATTTTTTGTACAGTTTATATTATATATTTGGTGTACCTTGATATTTTATGTACAGTATATAATATATATTTTGTATATTTTCATATAACATGTACAGTATATTATATATTTGGTGTACTTTTGAATTTTATGTACAGTATATAATATATATTTAGTGTAATTTGATATTTTATGTACAGTTTATAATATATATTTGGAATACTTTGGTATTTTATGTAGAGTATATAATAAGTATTTTGTATATTTTAACATTTTATGTACAGTACATAATATATATTTGGTGTACTTTGATATTTTATGTACAGTATATAATATATATTTTGTATATTTTCATATATCATGTACAGTATATTATATATTTGGTGTACTTTTGTATTTTATGTACAGAATATAATATGTAATTAGTGTAATTTGATATTTTATGTACAGTTTATAATATATATTTGGTGTAATTTGGTATTTTATGTACAGTATATAATATATATTTTGTATATTTTCACATTTTATGTACAGTAGATAATATATATTTGGTGTACTTTGATATTTTATGTACAGTACATAATATATATTTTGTATATTTAAATATTTTATGTACCGTATAAAATATATATTTGGTGTACTTTTATATTTTATATATGGTATTTAATATTTATTTAGTGTAATTTGATATTTTAGTTACAGTTTATAATATATATTTGGTGTTCTTTGGTATTTTATGTACAGTATATAATATATATTTTGTATATTTTCATATTTTAAGAACAGTATAAAATATATATTTAGTGTACTTTTATATTTTATGTACAGCATATAATATTACTTTAGTGTAATTTGATATTTTATGTACAGTTTATAATACATATTTGGTATGATTCTGTATTTTATGTACAGTATATAATATATATTTGATGTATTTTCATATTTTATGTACAGAATATAATATATGTTTGCTGTACTTTGATATTTTATTTACAGTATATAATATTTATTTAGTGTAATTTGATATTTTTTGTACAGTTTGTATTATATATTTGGTGTACCTTGATATTTTATGTACTGTATATAATATATATTTTGTATATTTTCATATAACATGTAAAGTATATTTTATATTTGGTGTACTTTTGTATTTTATGTACAGTATATAATATATGTTTAGTGTAATTGGATATTTTATGTACAGTTTATAATATATATTTGGTATACTTTGGTATTTTATGTAGAGTATATAATAAGTATTTTGCATATTTTCACATTTTATGAAGAGTACATAATATATATTTGGTGTACTTTGATATTTTATGTACACTATATAATATATATTTTGTATATTTTCATATTTTATGTACAGTATAAAATATATATTTGGTGTACTTTTATGTTTTATATATGGCATTAGATATTTATTTAATGTAATTTGATATTTTATGTACAGTTTATATTATATATTTGGTGTACCTTGGTATTTTATGTACAGTATATAATATATATTTAGTGTAATTTGATATTTTATGTACAGTTTGTATTATATATTTGGTGAACCTTGATATTTTATGTACAGTGTATAATATATATTTTGTATATTTTCATATAACTTGTACATTATATAATATATATTTGGTGCAGTTTTGTATTTTATGTACAGTATGTAATATATATTTTGTATATTTTCATATAACATGTACAGTATATTATATATTTGGTGTACTTTTGTATTTTATGTACAGTATATAATATATATTTAGTGTAATTTGATATTTTATGTACAGTTTATAATTTATATTTGGTATACTTTGGTATTTTATGTAGAGTATATAATATGTATTTTGTATATTTTCACATTTTATGTACAGTACATAATATATATTTGGTGTACTTTGATATTTTATGTACAGTATATAATATATATTTTGTATATTTTCATATTATATGTACAGTGTAAAATATATATTTGGTGTACTTTTATATTTTATATATGGCATTAAATATTTATTTAATGTAATTTGATATTTTATATACAGTTTATAATATATATTTGGTGTTCCTTGTTATTTTATATACAGTAAGTAATATATATTTTGTATATTTTCATATTTTATGTACAATATAAAACATATGATAGGTGTAATTTTATATTATATGTACAGCATATAATATTACTTTAGTGTAATTTGATATTTTATGTACAGTTTATAATACATATTTGGTGTACTTCCGTATTTTATGTACAGTATATAATATATATTTGATGTATTTTCATATTTTATGTACAGTATATAATATATGTTTGCTGTACTTTGATATTTTATGCACAGTATATAATATTTATTTAGTGTAATTTGATATTTTTTGTACAGTTTATATTATATATTTGGTGTACCTTGATATTTTATGTACAGTATATAATATATATTTTGTATATTTTCATATAACATGTACAGTATATTATATATTTGGTGTACTTTTGAATTTTATGTACAGTATATAATATATATTTAGTGTAATTTGATATTTTATGTACAGTTTATAATATATATTTGGAATACTTTGGTATTTTATGTAGAGTATATAATAAGTATTTTGTATATTTTAACATTTTATGTACAGTACATAATATATATTTGGTGTACTTTGATATTTTATGTACAGTATATAATATATATTTTGTATGTTTTCATATAACATGTACAGTATATTATATATTTGTTGTACTTTTGTATTTTATGTACAGTATATAATATATATTTAGTGTAATTTGATATTTTATGTACAGTTTATAATATATATTTGGTGTACTTCCGTATTTTATGTACAGTGTATAATATATATTTGATGTATTCTCATATTTTATGTACAGTATATAATATATATTTGCTGTACATTGATATTTTATGTATAGTATATTATATATTTTGTATATTTTCATATTTTATGAAGAGTAAAAAATATATATTTGGTGTACTTTTATATTTTATGTACAGTATATAATATTTATTTAGTGTAAATTGATATTTTATGTACAGTTTATATTATATATTTGGTTTACCTTGATATTTTATGTACGGTATATAATATGCATTTTGTATATTTTCATATAACTTGTACAGTATATAATATATATTTGGTGTACTTTTGTATTTTTTGAACAGTACATAATATATATTTAGTGTAATTTGATATTTTATGTACAGTTTATATTATATATTTGGTGTACCTTGATATTTTATGTACAGTATATAATATGCATTTTGTATATTTTCATATAACTTGTACAGTATATAATATATATTTGGTGTACTTTTGTATTTTATGTACAGTATATAATATATGTTTAGTGTAATTTGATATTTTATGTACACTTTATAATATATATTTGGTGTAATTTGGTATTTTATGTTGAGTATATAATATATATTTTGTATATTTTCACATTTTATGTACAGTAGATGATATATATTTGGTGTACTTTTATATTTATGTACAGTATATAATATTTATTTTGTATATTTTCATATTACTTGTACAGTATATAATATATACTTGGTGTACTTTTGTATTTTATGTACAGTATATAATATATATTTAGTGTAATTTGATATTTTATGTACAGTTTATAATATATATTTGGTATACTTTGGTATTTTATGTAGAATATATAATATGTATTTTGTATATTTTCACATTTTATGTACAGTACATAATATATATTTGGTGTACTTTGATATTTTATGTACAGTATATAATCTCTATTTTGTTTATTTTCATATTTTATGTACAGTATAAAATATATATTTGGTGTACTTTTATATTTTATATATGGCATTAAATATTTATTTAATGTAATTTGATCTTTTATGTACTGTTTATAATATATAATTGGTGATCTTTGGTATTTTATGTACAGTATATAATATATATTTTGTATATTTTCATATTTTATGTACAGTATAAAATATATATTTGGTGTACTTTTATACTTTTTGTACAGCATATAATATTTGTTTAGTGTAATTTGATATTTTATGTACAGTTTATAGTATATATTTGGTGTACTTCCGTATTTTATGTACAGTGTATAATATATATTTGATGTATTCTCATATTTCAGGTACAGTATATAATATACATTTGCTGTACATTGATATTTTATGTACAGTATATTATATATTTTGAATATTTTCATATTTTATGAAGAGTAAAAAATATATATTTGGTGTACTTTTATATTTTATGTACAGTATATAATATTTATTTAGTGTAATTTGATATTTTATGTAGAGTTTATATTATATATTTGGTGTACCTTGATATTTTATGTACAGTATATAATATATATTTTGTATATTTTCATATAACATGTACAGTATATTATATATTTGGTGTACTTTTGTATTTTATGTACAGTATATAATATATATTTGGCATAATTTGATATTTTATGTACAGTTTATAATATATATTTGGTGATCTTTGGTATTTTATGTACAGAATATAATATATATTGTGTATATTTTCATATTTTATGTACACTATATAATATATATTTGGAGTACTTTTATATTTTGTGTACAGCATATAATATTTATTTAGTGTAATTTGACACTTTATGTACACTTTATAATATATATGGTGTACTTCCGTATTTTATGTACAGTGTATAATATATATTTGATGTATTCTCATATTTTATGTACAGTATATAATATACATTTGCTGTACATTGATATTTTATGTACAGTATATTATATATTTTGTATATTTTCATATTTTATGAAGAGTAAAAAATATATATTTGGTGTACTTTTATATTTTGTGTACCGTATATAATTTATATTTTGTGTATTTTCATATTTTATGTACAGTATAAAATATATATTTGGTGTACTTTTATATTTTATATATGTCATTAAATATTTATTTAATGTAATTTGATATTTTATGTACTGTTTATAATATATATTTGGTGATCTTTGGTATTTTATGTACAGTATATAATATATATTTTGTATATTTTCATATTTTATGTACAGTATAAAATATATATTTGGTGTACTTTCAGATTTTTTGTACATCATATAATATTTATTTAGTGTAATTTGATATTTTATGTACAGTTTATAATATATATTTGGTGTACTTCCGTATTTTATGTACAGTGTATAATATATATTTGATGTATTCTCATATTTTATGTACAGTATATAATATATATTTGCTGTACATTGATATTTTATGTACTGTATATGATATATTTTGTACATTTTCATATTTTATGAAGAGTAAAAAATATATATTTGGTGTACTTTTATATTTTATGTACAGTATATAATATTTATTTAGTGTAATTTGATATTTTATGTACAGTTTATATTATATATTTGGTGAACCTTGATATTTTATGTAAAGTATATAATATGTATTTTGTATATTTTCATATGACTTGTACAGTATATAATATATATTTGGTGTACTTTTGTATTTTTTGAACAGTACATAATATATATTCAGTGTAATTTGATATTTTATGTACAGTTTATATTATATATTTGGTGTACCTTGATATTTTATGTACAGTATATAATGTATATTTTGTATATTTTCATATAACTTGTACAGTGTATAATATATATTTGGTGTACTTTTGTATTTTATGTACAGTATATAATATATGTTTAGTGTAATTTGATATTTTATGTACAGTTTATAATATATATTTGGTGTAATTTGGTATTTTATGTACAGTATATAATATATATTTAGTGTAATTTGATATTTTATGTACAGTTTATAATATATATTTGGTATACTTTGTTATTTTATGTAGAGTATATAATATGTATTTTGTATATTTTCATATGACTTGTACAGTATATAATATATATTTAGTGTAATTTTATATTTTATGCACAGTTTATATTATGTATTTGGTGTACCTTGATATTTTATGTACAGTATATAATATATATTTTGTATATTTTCATATATCATGTACAGTATATTATATATTTGGTGTACTTTTGTATTTTATGTACAGAATATAATATGTAATTAGTGTAATTTGATATTTTATGTACAGTTTATAATATATATTTGGTGTAATTTGGTATTTTATGTACAGTATATAATATATATTTTGTATATTTTCACATTTTATGTACAGTAGATAATATATATTTGGTGTACTTTGATATTTTATGTACAGTACATAATATATATTTTGTATATTTAAATATTTTATGTACCGTATAAAATATATATTTGGTGTACTTTTATATTTTATATATGGTATTTAATATTTATTTAGTGTAATTTGATATTTTAGTTACAGTTTATAATATATATTTGGTGTTCTTTGGTATTTTATGTACAGTATATAATATATATTTTGTATATTTTCATATTTTAAGAACAGTATAAAGTATATATTTAGTGTACTTTTATATTTTATGTACAGCATATAATATTACTTTAGTGTAATTTGATATTTTATGTACAGTTTATAATACATATTTGGTATGATTCTGTATTTTATGTACAGTATATAATATATATTTGATGTATTTTCATATTTTATGTACAGAATATAATATATGTTTGCTGTACTTTGATATTTTATTTACAGTATATAATATTTATTTAGTGTAATTTGATATTTTTTGTACAGTTTGTATTATATATTTGGTGTACCTTGATATTTTATGTACTGTATATAATATATATTTTGTATATTTTCATATAACATGTAAAGTATATTATATATTTGGTGTACTTTTGTATTTTATGTACAGTATATAATATATGTTTAGTGTAATTGGATATTTTATGTACAGTTTATAATATATATTTGGTATACTTTGGTATTTTATGTAGAGTATATAATAAGTATTTTGCATATTTTCACATTTTATGAAGAGTACATAATATATATTTGGTGTACTTTGATATTTTATGTACAGTATATAATATATATTTTGTATATTTTCATATTTTATGTACAGTATAAAATATATATTTGGTGTACTTTTATGTTTTATATATCGCATTAAATATTTATTTAATGTAATTTGATATTTTATGTACAGTTTATATTATATATTTGGTGTACCTTGGTATTTTATGTACAGTATATAATATATATTTAGTGTAATTTGATATTTTATGTACAGTTTGTATTATATATTTGGTGAACCTTGATATTTTATGTAGAGTGTATAATATATATTTTGTATATTTTCATATAACTTGTACATTATATAATATATATTTGGTGCAGTTTTGTATTTTATGTACAGTATGTAATATATATTTTGTATATTTTCATATAACATGTACAGTATATTATATATTTGGTGTACTTTTGTATTTTATGTACAGTATATAATATATATTTAGTGTAATTTGATATTTTATGTACAGTTTATAATTTATATTTGGTATACTTTGGTATTTTATGTAGAGTATATAATATGTATTTTGTATATTTTCACATTTTATGTACAGTACATAATATATATTTGGTGTACTTTGATATTTTATGTACAGTATATAATATATATTTTGTATATTTTCATATTATATGTACAGTGTAAAATATATATTTGGTGTACTTTTATATTTTATATATGGCATTAAATATTTATTTAATGTAATTTGATATTTTATATACAGTTTATAATATATATTTGGTGTTCCTTGTTATTTTATATACAGTAAGTAATATATATTTTGTATATTTTCATATTTTATGTACAATATAAAACATATGATAGGTGTAATTTTATATTATATGTACAGCATATAATATTACTTTAGTGTAATTTGATATTTTATGTACAGTTTATAATACATATTTGGTGTACTTCCGTATTTTATGTACAGTATATAATATATATTTGATGTATTTTCATATTTTATGTACAGTATATAATATATGTTTGCTGTACTTTGATATTTTATGCACAGTATATAATATTTATTTAGTGTAATTTGATATTTTTTGTACAGTTTATATTATATATTTGGTGTACCTTGATATTTTATGTACAGTATATAATATATATTTTGTATATTTTCATATAACATGTACAGTATATTATATATTTGGTGTACTTTTGAATTTTATGTACAGTATATAATATATATTTAGTGTAATTTGATATTTTATGTACAGTTTATAATATATATTTGGAATACTTTGGTATTTTATGTAGAGTATATAATAAGTATTTTGTATATTTTAACATTTTATGTACAGTACATAATATATATTTGGTGTACTTTGATATATTATGTACAGTATATAATATATATTTTGTATGTTTTCATATAACATGTACAGTATATTATATATTTGTTGTACTTTTGTATTTTACGTACAGTATATAATATATATTTAGTGTAATTTGATATTTTATGTACAGTTTATAATATATATTTGGTGTACTTCCGTATTTTATGTACAGTGTATAATATATATTTGATGTATTCTCATATTTTATGTACAGTATATAATATATATTTGCTGTACATTGATATTTTATGTATAGTATATTATATATTTTGTATATTTTCATATTTTATGAAGAGTAAAAAATATATATTTGGTGTACTTTTATATTTTATGTACAGTATATAATATTTATTTAGTGTAATTTGATGTTTTATGTACAGTTTATATTATATATTTGGTTTACCTTGATATTTTATGTACGGTATATAATATGCATTTTGTATATTTTCATATAACTTGTACAGTATATAATATATATTTGGTGTACTTTTGTATTTTTTGAACAGTACATAATATATATTTAGTGTAATTTGATATTTTATGTACAGTTTATATTATATATTTGGTGTACCTTGATATTTTATGTACAGTATATAATATGCATTTTGTATATTTTCATATAACTTGTAAAGTATATAATATATATTTGGTGTACTTTTGTATTTTATGTACAGTATATAATATATGTTTAGTGTAATTTGATATTTTATGTACACTTTATAATATATATTTGGTGTAATTTGGTATTTTATGTACAGTATATAATATATATTTTGTATATTTTCACATTTTATGTACAGTAGATAATATATATTTGGTGTACTTTTATATTTTATGTACAGTATATAATATTTATTTTGTATATTTTCATATTACTTGTACAGTATATAATATATACTTGGTGTACTTTTGTATTTTATGTACAGTATATAATATATATTTAGTGTAATTTGATATTTTATGTACAGTTTATAATATATATTTGGTATACTTTGGTATTTTATGTAGAATATATAATATGTATTTTGTATATTTTCACATTTTATGTACAGTACATAATATATATTTGGTGTACTTTGATATTTTATGTACAGTATATAATCTATATTTTGTTTATTTTCATATTTTATGTACAGTATAAAATATATATTTGGTGTACTTTTATATTTTATATATGGCATTAAATATTTATTTAATGTAATTTGATATTTTATGTACTGTTTATAATATATAATTGGTGATCTTTGGTATTTTATGTACAGTATATAATATATATTTTGTATATTTTCATATTTTATGTACAGTATAAAATATATATTTGGTGTACTTTTATATTTTTTGTACAGCATATAATATTTGTTTAGTGTAATTTGATATTTTATGTACAGTTTATAGTATATATTTGGTGTACTTCCGTATTTTATGTACAGTGTATAATATATATTTGATGTATTCTCATATTTTAGGTACAGTATATAATATACATTTGCTGTACATTGATATTTTATGTACAGTATATTATATATTTTGCATATTTTCATATTTTATGAAGAGTAAAAAATATATATTTGGTGTACTTTTATATTTTATGTACAGTATATAATATTTATTTAGTGTAATTTGATATTTTATGTAGAGTTTATATTATATATTTGGTGTACCTTGACATTTTATGTACAGTATATAATATATATTTTGTATATTTTCATATAACATGTACAGTATATTATATATTTGGTGTACTTTTGTATTTTATGTACAGTATATAATATATATTTAGCATAATTTGATATTTTATGTACAGTTTATAATATATATTTGGTGATCTTTGGTATTTTATGTACAGAATATAATATATATTGTGTATATTTTCATATTTTATGTACACTATATAATATATATTTGGAGTACTTTTATATTTTGTGTATAGCATATAATATTTATTTAGTGTAATTTGATACTTTATGTACACTTTATAATATATATGGTGTACTTCCGTATTTTATGTACAGTGTATAATATATATTTGATGTATTCTCATATTTTATGTACAGTATATAATATACATTTGATGTACATTGATATTTTATGTACAGTATATTATATATTTTGTATATTTTCATATTTTATGAAGAGTAAAAAAAAAAAATATTTGGTGCACTTTTATATTTTGTGTACAGTATATAATATTTATTTAGTGTAATTTGATATTTTATGTACAGTTTATATTATATATTTGGTGTACCTTGATATTTTATGTGCAGTATATAATATGCATTTTGCATATTTTCATATAACTTGTACAGTATATAATATATATTTGGTGTACTTTTGTATTTTTTGAACAGTACATAATACATATTTAGTGTAATTTGATATTTTATGTACAGTTTATATTATATATTAGGTGTACCTTGATATTTTATGTACAGTATATAATATGCATTTTGTATATTTTCATATAACTTGTACAGTATATAATATATATTTGGTGTACTTTTGTATTTTATGTACAGTATATAATAGATGTTTAGTGTAATTTGATATTTTATGTACAGTTTATAATATATATTTGGTGTAATTTGGTATTTTATGTACAGTATATAAGATATATTTTGTATATTTTCACATTTTATGTTCAGTAGATAATATATATTTGGTGTACTTTGATATTTTATGTACAGTATATAATATATATTTTGTACATTTTCATATTTTATGTACAGTATAAAATATATATTTTGTTTACTTTTATAATTTATATATGGTATTTAATATTGATTGAGTGTAATTTGATGTATTCTGTACAGTTTATAATATATAATTGGTGTTCTTTGGTATTTTCTGTACAGTATATAATACATGTTTTGTATATTTTCTTATTTTATGTGCAGTATAAAATATATATTTGGTGTACTTTTATATTTTATGTACAGCATATAATATTTCTTTAGTGTAATTTGATATTTTATGTACAGTTTATAATATATATTTGGTGTACTTCCGTATTTTATGTACGGTATATAATATATATTTGATGTATTTTCATATTTTATGTACAGTATATAATATATATTTTGTATATTTTCATATAACTTGTACAGTATATAATATATATTTGGTGTAATTTTGTATTTTATGTACTGTGTTTAATATATATTTAGTGTAAGTTGATATTTTATGTACAGTTGATAATATATATTTGGTGTACTTTGGTATTTTATGTACAGTATATAATATATATTTTGTATATTTTCACATTTTATGTACAGTAGATAATATATATTTGGTGTACTTTTATATTTTATGTACAGTATATAATATATATTTTGTATAGTTTCACATTTTATGTACAGTAGATAATTATATTTGGTGTACTTCCGTATTTTATGTACAGTATAAAATATATATTTGGTGTACTTTTATGTTTTATGTACAGCATATAATATTTATTTAGTGTAATTTGATATTTTATATACTGTTTCTAATATATATTTGGTGTACTTCCTTATTTTATGTAAAGTGTATAATATATATTTGATGTATTTTCATATTTTATGTACAGTTTATAATATATATTTGCTGTACTTTGTTATTTTATGTACAGTATATTATATATTTTGTATATTTTCATATTTTATGAAGATTAAAAAATATATATTTGGTGTACTTTTATATTTTATGTACAGTATTTAATATTTGTTTAGTGTAATTTGATATTTTCTGTACAGTTTATATTATATATTTGGTGTACCTTGATATTTTATGTACTGTATATAATATATATTTTGTATACTTTCATATAACTTGTACAGTATATAATATATATTTGGTGTACTTTTGTATATAATGTACAGTATATAATATATATTTAGTGTAATTTGATATTTTATGTACAGTTTATAATATATATTTGGTGAACTTTGGTATTTTATGAACAGTATATAGTATATATTTTGTATATTTTCACATTTTATGTACAGTAGATAATATATATTTGGTGTACTTTGATATTTTATGTACAGTATATAATATATATTTTGTATATTTTCATATAACATGTACAGTATATTATATATTTGGTGTAGTTTTGTATTTCATGTACAGTATATAATATATATTTAGTGTAATTTGATTTTTTATGTACAGTTTATAATATATATTTGGTGTACCTTGATATTTTAAGTACAGTATATAATATATATTTTGTATATTTTCATATAACTTGTACAGTATATAATATATATTTGGTGTACTTTTGTATTTTATGTACAGTATATAATATATATTTAGTGTAATTTGATATTTTATGTACTGTTTATAATATATATTTGGTGTACTTTGGTATTTTTTGTACAGTATATAATATATATTTTGTATATTTTCTCATTTTATGTACAGTAGATAATATATATTTGGTGTACTTTGATATTTTATGTACAGTATATAATATATATTTTGTATATTTTCATATATTATGTACAGTATGAAATATATATTTGGTGTACTTTTCTATTTTATATATGGTATTTAATATTTATTTAGTGTAATTTGATATTTTATGTACAGTTTATAATATATATTTGGTGATCTTTGGTATTTTATGTACAGTATATAATATATATTTTGTATATTTTCATATATTATGTACAGTATAAAATATATATTTGGTGTACTTTTATATTTTATGTTCAGCATATAATATTTATTTAGTGTAATTTGATATTTTATGTACAGTATTATAATATATATTTGGCGTACTTCCGTATTTTATGTACAGTGTATAATATATATTTGATGTATTCTCATATTTTAGGTACAGTATATAATATATATTTGCTGTATATTGATATTTTATGTACAGTATATTATATATTTATTATATTTTCATATTTTATGAAGGGTAAAAAATATATATTTGGAGTACTTTTATATTTTATGTACAGTATATAATATTTATTTAGTGTAATTTGATATTTTATGTACAGTTTATATTATATATTTGGTGTACCTTGATATTTTCTGTACAGTATATAATATATATTTTGTATATTTTCATATAACTTGTACAGTATATAATATATATTTGGTGTACTTTTGTATTTTATGTACAGTATATAATATATATTCCGTGTAATTTGATATTTTATGTACAGTTTATAATATATATTTATTGTACTTCCGTATTTTATGTACAGTATATAATATATATTTGATGTATTTTCATATTTTATGTACTTTATATAATATATATTTTGTATATTTTCATATAACTTGTACAGTATATAATATATATTCGGTGTAATTTTGTAGATAATGTACAGTATATAATATATATTTAGTGTAATTTGATATTTTATGTACAGTTTATAATATATATTTGGTGTACTTTGGTATTTTATGAACAGTATATAATATATATTTTGTATGTTTTCACATTTTATGTACAGTAGATAATATATATTTGGTGTACTTTGATATTTTATGTACAGTAAATTATATATTTTGTATATTTTCATATTTTATGAAGAGTACAAAATATATATTTGGTGTATTTTATATGTTATGAACAGTATATAATATTTATTTAGTGTAATTTGATATTTTATGTACAGTTTATATTACATATTTGGTGTACCTTGATATTTTATGTACAGTATATAATATATATTTTGTATATTTTCATATAAGTTGTACAGTATATAATATATATTTGGTGTACTTTTGTATTTTATGTATAGTATATAATATATATTTAGTGTAAGTTGATATTTTATGTACAGTTTATATTATACATTTCGTGTACCTTGATATTTTATGTACAGTATATAATATATATTTTGTATATTTTCATATAACTTGTACAGTATATAATACATATTTGGTGTACTTTTGCATTTTATGTACAGTATATAAAATATATTTAGTATAATTTGATATTTTATGTACAGTTTATAATATATATTTGGTGCAATTTGGTATTTTATGTATAGTTTATAAGATATATTTTGTATATTTTCATATTTTATGTACAGTATAAAATATATATTTGGTGTACTTTTATATTTTGTGTACAGCATATAATATTTATTTAGTGTAATTTGATATTTTATGTACGGTATATAATATATATTTTGTATTTTTAAATATTTTATGTACAGTATAAAATATATATTTGGTGTACTTTTATATTTTATATATGGTATTTTATATTTATTTGGTGTAATTTGATATTTTATGTACAATTTTTAATATATATTTGGTGATCTTTGGTATTCTATGTACAGTATATAATATATATTTTGTATATTTTCATATTTTATGTACAGTATAAAATATATATTTGGTGTACTTTTATATTTTGTGTACAGCATATAATATTTATTTAGTGTAATTTGATATTTTATGTACAGTTTATAATATATATTTGGTGTACTTCCGTATTTTATGTATAGTGTATAATATATATTTGATGTATTCTCATATTTTATGTACAGTATATAATATACATTTGCTGTACATTGATATTTTATGTACAGTATATTATATATTTTGTATATTTTCATATTTTATGAAGAGTAAAAAATATATATTTGGTGTACTTTTATATTTTATGTACAGTATATAATATTTATTTAGTGTAATTTGATATTTTATGTACAGTTTATATTAAATATTTCGTGAACCTTGATAATTTATGTACAGCATATAATATGTATTTTGTATATTTTCATATAACTTGTACAGAATATAATATATATTTGGTGTACTTTTGAATTTTATGTACAGTATATAATATATATTTAGTGTAATTTGATATTTTATGTACAGTTTATATTATATATTTGGTGTACATTGATATTTTGTGTACAGTGTATATTATATATTTTGTATATTTTCATATAACTTGTACAGTATATAATATATATTTGGTGTACTTTTGTATTTTATGTATAGTATATAATGTATATTTAGTGTAAGTTGATATTTTATGTACACTTTATATTATATATTTGGTGTACCTTGATATTTTATGTACAGTATATAATATATATTTTGTATATTTTCATATAACTTGTACAGTATATAATATATATTTGGTGTTCTTTTGTATTTTATGTACAGTATATAATATATATTTAGTGTAATTTGATATTTTATGTACAGTTTATAATATATATTTGGTGTAATTTGGTATTTTATGTACAGTATATAAGATATATTTTGTATATTTTCACATTTTATGTTCAGTAGATAATATATATTTGGTGTACTTTGATATTTTATGTACAGTATATAATATATATTTTGTACATTTTCATATTTTATGTACAGTATAAAATATATATTTGTTTACTTTTATAATTTATATATGGTATTTAATATTTATTTAGTGTAATTTGATGTTTTCTGTACAGTTTATAATATATATTTGGTGTTCTTTGGTATTTTATGTACAGTATATAATATATATTTTGTATATTTTCTTATTTTATGTGCAGTATAAAATATATATTTGGTGTACTTTTATATTTTATGTACAACATATAATATTTCTTTAGTGTAATATGATATTTTATGTACAGTTTATAATATATATTTGGTGTACTTCCGTATTTTATGTACAGTATATAATATATATTTGCTGTACATTGATATTTTATGTACAGTATATTATATACTTTGTATATTTTCATATTTTATGAAGAGTAAAAAATATATATTTGGTGTACTTTTATATTTTATGTACTGTATATAATATATATGTAGTGTAATTTGATATTTTATTTACAGTTTATATTATATATTTGGTGTACCTTGATATTTTATGTACAGTATATAATATATATTTTGTATATTTTCATATAACTTGTACGGTATATAATATATATTTGGTGTACTTTTGTATTTTATGTACAGTATATAATATATATTTAGTGTAATTTGATATTTTATGTACAGTTTATAATATATATTTGGTGTAATTTGGTATTTTATGTACAGTATATAATATATATTTTGTATATTTTCACATTTTATGTACAGTAGATAATATATATTTGGTGTACTTTGATATTTTATGTACAGTATATAATATATATTTTGTATATTTAAATATTTTATGTATCGCATAAAATATATATTTGGTGTACTTTTATATTTTATATATGGTATTTAATATTTATTTAGTGTAATTTGATATTTTAGGTACAGTTTATAATATATATTTGGTGTTCTTTGGTATTTTGTGTACAGTATATAATATATATTTTGTACATTTTCATATTTTATGTACAGTATAAAATATATATTTGTTTACTTTTATAATTTATATGTGGTATTTAATATTTATTTAGTGTAATTTCATGTTTTCTGTACAGTTTATAATATATATTTGGTGTTCTTTGGTATTTTATGTACAGTATATAATATATATTTTGTATATTTTCTTATTTTATGTGCAGTATAAAATATATATTTGGTGTACTTTTATATTTTATGTACAGCATATAATATTTCTTTAGTGTAATATGATATTTTATGTACAGTTTATAATATATATTTGGTGTACTTCCGTATTTTATGTACAGTATATAATATATATTTGATGTATTTTCATATTTTATGTACAGTATATAATATATATTTTGTATATTTTCATATAACTTATACAGTATATAATATATATTTGGTGTAATTTTGTATTTTATGTACAGTGTATAATATATATTTAGTGTAAGTTGATATTTTATGTACAGTTTATAATATATATTTGGTGTACTTTGGTATTTTATGTACAGTATATAATATATATTTTGTATATTTTCACATTTTATGTACAGTAGATAATATATATTTGGCGTACTTTTATATTTTATGTACAGTATATAATATATATTTTGTATATTTTCACATTTTATGTACAGTAGATAATATATATTTGGTGTACTTCCGTATTTTATGTACAGTATGTAATATATATTTGATGTATTTTCAAATTTTATGTACAGTATATAATATATATTTGCTGTACTTTTTATATTTTATGTACATTATATTATATATTTTGTGTATTTTCATATTTTATGAACAGTAAAAAATATATATTTGGTGTACTTTTATATTTTATATATGGTACTTAATATTTATTTAGTGTAATTTGATATTTTATGTACAGTTTATATTATATATTTGCTGTTCTTTGTTATTTTGTGTACAGTATATAGTATACATTTTGTATATTTTCATATTTTATGTATATTATAAAATATATATGTGGTGTACTTTTATATTTTAGGTAGAAAATATAATATTTCTTTATTGTAATTTGATTTTTTTCGTGCTGTTTATAATATATATGTGATGTACTTCTGTATTTTATGTACAGTGTATAATATATATTTGATGTATTTTCATATTTTATGTACAGTATATAATGTATATTTGCTGTACTTTGATATTTTATGTACAGTATATTATATATTTTGTGTATTTTCATATTTTATGAAGAGTAAAAAATATATATTCGGTGCACTTTTATATTTTATGTTCAGTATATAATTTTTATTTAGTGTAATTTGATATTTTATGTACAGTTTATAATATATATTTGAAGTACTTTGGTATTTTATGTACAGTATATAATATATATTTTGTATATTGTCATATTTTATGTACAGTAGATAGTATACATTTGGTGTACTTTAATATTTTATGAACAGTATATAATATATATTGTATATTTTCATATTTTATGTAAAGTATAAAATATATATATGGTGTACTTTTATATTTTATATATTGTATTTTATATTTATTTAGTGTAACTTGATATTTTATGTACAGTTTATAATATATATTTGGTGTTCTTTGTTATTTTATGTACAGTATATAATATATATTTTGTTTATTTTCATATTTTATATACATAAGAAAATATATATTTGGTGTACTTTTATATTTTATGTACAGCATATAATATTACTTTAGTGTAATTTGATATTTTATGTACAGTTTATAATACATATTTGGTGTACTTCCATATTTTATGTACAGTGTATAGTATATATTGGATGTATTTTCAAATTTTATGTACAGTGTATAATATATATATGCTGTACTTTGATATTTTATGTACAGTATTTTCTATATTTTGTATATTATCATATTTTATGAAGAGTAAAAAATATGTATTTGATGTACTTTTATATTTTATGAACAGTATATAATATTTATTTAGTGTAATTTGATATTTTATGTACAGTTTATATTATATATTTGTTGTACCTTGGTATTTTATGTACTGTATATAATATATATTTTGTATATTTTCATATAACATGTACATTATATAATACATATTTTGTGTACTTTTGTATTTTATGTACAGTACATAATATATATTAGTCTAATTTGATATTTTATGTACAGTTTATAATATATATTTGGTGTACTTCCGTATTTTATGTACAGTATATATTACATATTTTGTATATTTTCACATTTTACGTACAGTAGATAATAAATATTTGGTGTACTTTGATATTTTATGTACAGCATATAATATATATTTTGTATATTTTCATATTTTATGTACAGTATAAAATGTATATTTGGTGTACTTTTATATTTTATGTATGGTATTTAATTTTTATTTAGTGTAATTCGATGTTTTATGTACAGTTTATAATATATATTTGGTGTACTTCCGTATTTTATGTACAGTGCATAATATATATTTGATGTATTCTCATATTTTATGTACAGTATATAATATATATTTGCTGTACGTTGATATTTTAAGTACAGTATATTATATATTTTGTATATTTTCATATTTTATGAAGAGTAAAAAATATATATTTGGGGTACTTTTATATTTTATGTTCAGTATATAATATTTATTTAGTGTAATTTGATATTTTATGTACAGTTTATGTTATATATTTGGTGTACCTTGATATTTTATGTACAGTATATAATATATATTTTGTATATTTTCATATAAGTTTTACAGTATATAATATATATTTGGTGTACTTTGGTATTTTATATGCAGTATATAATATATATTTTGTATAATTTCTCATTTTATGTACAGTAGATAATATATATTTTGTATATTTTCATATAACATATACAGTGTAAAATATATATTTGGTGTACTTTTATATTTTATGTACAGCATATAATATTTCTTTAGTGTAATTTGATATTTTATGTACAGTTTATAATACATATTTGGTATGCTTCTGTATTTTATGTAAAGTATATAATATATATTTGATGGATTTTCATATTTTATGTACAGTATATAATATATATTTGCTGTACTTTGATATTTTATGTACAGTATATTATATATTTTGTGAATTTTCATATTTTATGAAGAGTAAAAAATATATATTTGGTGTACTTTTAAATTTTATGTACAGTATATATTTATTTAGTGTAATTTGATATTTTATGTACAGTTTATATTATATATTTAGTGTACCTTGGTATTTTATGTACAGCATATAATATATATTTTGTATATTTTCATATAACTTGTACAGTGTATTACATATTTGGTGAACTTTTGTATTTTAAGTACAGTAGATAATATATATTTAGTGTAATTTGATATTTCATGTACAGTTTATAATATATATTTGGTGTACTTTGGTATTTTATGTACAGTATATAATATATATTTTGTATATTTTCACATTTTATGTACAGTAGATAATATATATTTGCTGTACTTTGATATTTTATGTACAGTATATAATATAAATTTTGTACATTTTCATATTTTATGTACAGTATAAAATATATATTTGGTGTACTTTTATATTTTATATATGGAATTTAATATTTATTTAGGGTAATTTGATATTTTATGAACTGTTTATAATATATATTTGGTGTTCATTTGTATTTTATGTACAGTATATAATATATATTTTGTATATTTTCATATTTTATGTACATTATAAACTATATATTTGGTGTACTTTTATATTTTATGTACAGCATATAATATTTATTTAGTGTAATTTGATATTTTATATACAGCTTATCATATATATTTGGTGTACTTCCGTATTTTATGTACAGTGTATAATATATATATGATGTATTTTCATATTTTATGTACAGTATATAATATATATTTGCTGTACTTTGATATTTTATGTACTGTATATTATATATTTTGTATATTTTCATATTTTATGAATAGTAAAAAATATATATTTGGTGTACTTTTATATTTTATGTACAGTATTTAATATTAGTTTTTTGTAATTTGATATTTTATGTACAGTTTATATTATATATTTGGTGTACCTTGATATTTTATGTACAGTATATAATATATATTTTGTATATTTTCATATAACTTGTACAGTATAAAATATATATTTGGTGTACTTTTGTATATAATGTACAGTATATAATATATATTTGGTGTAATTTGATATTTTATGTACAGTTTATAATATATATTTGGTATACTTTGGTATTTTATGTAGAGTATATAATATGTATTTTGTATATTTTCACATTTTATGTACAGTTCATAATATGTGTTTGGTGTACTTTGATATTTTATGTACAGTATATAATATATATTTTGTATATTTAAATATTTTATGTACCATATAAAATATATATTTGGTGTACTTTTATATTTTATATAAGGTATTTAATATTTATTTAATGTAATTTGATATTTTAGGTACAGTTTATAATATATATTTGGTGTTCTTTGGTATTTTATGTAGAGTATATAATAGGTATTTTGTATATTTTCACATTTTATGTACAGTTCATAATATATATTTGGTGTACTTTGATATTTTATGTACAGTTTATATTATATATTTGGTGTACCTTGATATTTAATGTACAGTATATAATATGTATTTTGTATATTTTCATATAACTTCTACAGTATATAGTATATATTTGGTGTACTTTTGTATTTTTTGACCAGTACAAAATATATATTTAGTGTAATTTGATATTTTATGTACAGTTTATAATATATATTTGGTGTAATTTGGTATTTTATGAACAGTATATAATATAAATTTTGTATATTTTCACATTTTATGTACAGTAGATAATATATATTTGGTGTACTTTGATATTTTATGTACAGTATATAATATATATTCTGTATATTTAAATATTTTATGTACCATATAAAATATATATTTGGTGTACTTTTATATTTTATGTATGGTGTTTAATATTTATTTAATGTAATTTGATATTTTAGGTACAGTTTATAATATATATTTGGTGTTCTTTGGTATTTTATGTACAGTATATAATATATATTTTGTATATTTTCATATTTTAAGAACAGTATAAAATATATAATTGGTGTACTTTTATATTTTATGTACAGCATATAATATTTCTTTAGTGTAATTTGATATTTTATTTACAGTTTATAATACATATTTGGTATGCTTCTGTATTTTATGTACAGTATATAATATATATTTGATGTATTTTCATATTTTATGTACAGAATATAATATATGTTTGCTGTACTTTGATATTTTATGTACAGTATATAATATTTATTTAGTGTAATTTGATATTTTTTGTACAGTTTATATTATATATTTGGTGTACCTTGATATTTTATGTACAGTATATAATATATATTTTGTATATTTTCATATAACATGTACAGTATATTATATATTTGGTGTACTTTTGTATTTTATGTACAGTATATAATATATATTTAGTGTAATTTGATATTTTATGTACAGTTTATAATATATATTTGGTATACTTTGGTATTTTATGTAGAGTATATAATAAGTATTTTGTATATTTTCACATTTTATGTACAGTACATAATATATATTTGGTGTACTTTGATATTTTATGTACAGTATATAATATATATTTTGTATATTTAAATATTTTATGTACCGTATAAAATATATATTTGGTGTACTTTTATATTTTATATATGGTATTTAATATTTATTTGGAGTAATTTGATTATTTAGGTACAGTTTATAATATATATTTGGTGTTATTTGTTATTTTATGTACAGTATATAATATATATTTTGTATATTTTCATATTTTAAGAACAGGATAAAATATATATTTGGTGTACTTTTATATTTTATATACAGCATATAATATTTCTTTAGTGTAATTTGATATTTTATGTACAGTTTATAATACATATTTGGTATGCTTCTGTATTTTATGTACAGTATATAATATATATTTGATGTATTTTCATATTTTATGTACAGAATATAATATATGTTTGCTGTACTTTGATATTTTATGTACAGTACATTATATATTTTTTATCTTTTCATATTTTATGAAGAGTAAAAAATATATATTTGGTTTACTTTTATATTTTATGTACAGTATATAATATTTATTTAGTGTAATTTGATATTTTATGTACAGTTTATATTATATATTTGGTGTACCTTGATATTTTATGTACAGTATATAATATATATTTTGTATATTTTCATATAACATGTACAGTATATTATATATTTGGTGTACTTTTGTATTTTATGTACAGTATATAATATATATTTAGTGTAATTTGATATTTTATGTACAGTTTATAATATATATTTGGTATACTTTGGTATTTTATGTAGAGTATATAATATGTATTTTGTATATTTTCACATTTTATGTACAGTTCATAATATATATTTGGTGTACTTTGATATTTTATGTACAGTATATAATATATATTTTGTATATTTTCATATTTTATGTACAGTATAAAATATATATTTGGTGTACTTTTATATTTTATATAGGGCATTAAATATTTATTTAATGTAATTTGATATTTTATGTACAGTTTATAATATATATTTGGTGTTCTTTGGTATTTTATATAGAGTATGTAATATATATTTTGTATATTTTCATATTTTATGTACAATATAATATATATGTTTCGTGTAATTTTATATTATATGTAGAGTATATAATATTACATTAGTGAAATTTTATATTTTATGTACAGTTTATAATACATATTTGCTGTACTTCCGTATTTTATGTAGAGTATATAATATATATTTGATGGATTTTCATATTTTATGTACAGTATATAATATATATTTGCTGTACTTTGATATTTTATGTACAGTATATTATATATTTTGTGAATTTTCATATTTTATGAAGAGTAAAAAATATATATTTGGTGTACTTTTAAATTTTATGTACAGCATATATTTATTTAGTGTAATTTGATATTTTATGTACAGTTTATATTATATATTTGGTGTACGTTGGTATTTTATGTACAGTAATGTACAGTATATAATATATATTTTGTATATTTTCATATAAGTTGTACAGTATATTACATATTTGGTGAACCTTTGTATTTTATGTACAGTATATAATATATATTTAGTGTAATTTGATATTTCTTGTACAGTTTATAATATATATTTGCTGTACTTTGGTATTTCATGTACAGTATATAATATATATTGTATATATTTTCACATTTTATGTACAGTAGATAATATGTATTTGCTGTACTTTGATATTTTATGGACAGTATATAATATAAATTTTGTACATTTTCATATTTAATGTACAGTATAAAATATATATTTGGTGTACTTTTATATATTATATATGGTATTTAATATTTATTTAGTGTAATTTGATATTTTATGAACAGTTTATAATATATATTTGGTGATCTTTGGTATTTTATGTACAGAATATAATATATATTTTGTATATTTTCATATTTTATGTACAGTATAAAATATACATTTGGTGTACTTTTATATTTTATGTACAGCAAATAATATTTATTTAGTGTAATTTGATATTTTATGTACAGCTTATAATATATATTTGGTGTACTTCCGTATTTTATGTACAGTGTATAATATATATTTGATGTAATTTCATATTTTATGTACAGTATACAATATGTGTTTGCTGTACTTTGATATTTTATGTACAGTATATTATATATTTTGTATATTTTCATATTTTATGAAGAGTAAAAAATATATATTTGGTGTACTTTTATATTTTATGTACAGTATTTAATATTTGTTTAGTGTAATTTGATATTTTATGTACAGTTTATATTATATATTTGGTGTACCTTGATATTTTATGTACAGTATATAATATATATTTTGTATATTTTCATATAACTTGTACGGTATATAATATATATTTGGTGTACTTTTGTATATAATGTATAGTATATAATATATATTTAGTGTAATTTGATATTTTATGTACAGTTTATAATATATATTTGGTGTACTTTTGTATTTTATGTACAGTATATAATATATATTTTCTATATTTTCACATTTTATGTACAGTAGATAATTTATATTTGGTGTACTTTGATATTTTATATACAGTATATAATATATTTTTGTATATTTTCATATTTTATGTACAGTATAAAATATATATTTGGAGTTCTTTTATATTTTATATATGGTATTTAATATTTATTTAGTGTAATTTGATATTTAATGTACAGTTTATAATATATATTTGGTGATCTTTGGTATTTTATGTACAGTATATAATATATATTTTGTATATTTTCATATTTTATGTACAGTATAAAATATATAATTGGTGTACTTTTATATTTTATGTACAGCATATAATATTTCTTTAGTGTAATTTGATATTTTGTGTACAGCTTATCATATATATTTGGTGTACTTCCGTATTTTATGTACAGTGCATAATATATATTTGATGTATTTTCATATTTTATGTACAGAATATAATATATGTTTGCTGTACTTTGATATTTTATGTACAGTATATAATATTTATTTAGTGTAATTTGATATTTTTTGTACAGTTTATATTATATATTTGGTGTACCTTGATATTTTATGTACAGTATATAATATATATTTTGTATATTTTCATATAACATGTACAGTATATTATATATTTGGTGTACTTTTGTATTTTATGTACAGTATATAATATATATTTAGTGTAATTTGATATTTTAAGTACAGTTTATAATATATATTTGGTATACTTTGGTATTTTATGTAGAGTATATAATAAGTATTTTGTATATTTTCACATTTTATGTACAGTACATAATATATGTTTGGTGTACTTTGATATTTTATGTACAGTTTATATTATATATTTGGTGTACCTTGATATTTTAGGTACAGTATATAATATGTATTTTGTATATTTTCATATAACTTGTACAGTATATTATATATTTGGTGTACTTTTGTATTTTATGTACAGTATATAATATATATTTAGTGTAATTTGATATTTTATGTACAATTTATAATATATATTTGGTATACTTTGGTATTTTATGTAGAGTACATAATATGTATTTTGAATATTTTCACATTTTATGTACAGTACATAATATATATTTGGTGTACTTTGATATTTTATGTACAGTATTTAATATATATTTTGTATATTTTCATATTTTATGTACAGTATAAAATATTTATTTTGTGTACTTTTATATTTTATATATGGCATTAAATATTTATTTAATGTAATTTGATATTTTATGTACAGTTTATAATTTATATTTGGTGGTCTTTGGTATTTTATGTATAGAATATAATATATATTTTGTATATTTTCATATTTTATGTACAGTATAAAATATATATTTGGTGTACTTTTATATTTTGTGTACAGCATTTAATATTTATTTAGTGTAATTTGATATTTTATGTACTGTTTATAATATATATTTGGTGTTCTTTGGTATTTTATGTACAGTATATAATATATATTTTGTATATTTTCATATTTTAAGAACAGTATAAAATATATAATTGGTGTACTTTTATATTTTATGTACAGCATATAATATTTCTTTAGTGTAATTTGATATTTTATTTACAGTTTATAATACATATTTGGTATGCTTCTGTATTTTATGTACAGTATATAATATATATTTGATGTATTTTCATATTTTATGTACAGAATATAATATATGTTTGCTGTACTTTGATATTTTATGTACAGTATATAATATTTATTTAGTGTAATTTGATATTTTTTGTACAGTTTATATTATATATTTGGTGTACCTTGATATTTTATGTACAGTATATAATATATATTTTGTATATTTTCATATAACATGTACAGTATATTATATATTTGGTGTACTTTTGTATTTTATGTACAGTATATAATATATATTTAGTGTAATTTGATATTTTATGTACAGTTTATAATATATATTTGGTATACTTTGGTATTTTATGTAGAGTATATAATAAGTATTTTGTATATTTTCACATTTTATGTACAGTACATAATATATATTTGGTGTACTTTGATATTTTATGTACAGTATATAATATATATTTTGTATATTTAAATATTTTATGTACCGTATAAAATATATATTTGGTGTACTTTTATATTTTATATATGGTATTTAATATTTATTTGGAGTAATTTGATTATTTAGGTACAGTTTATAATATATATTTGGTGTTATTTGTTATTTTATGTACAGTATATAATATATATTTTGTATATTTTCATATTTTAAGAACAGGATAAAATATATATTTGGTGTACTTTTATATTTTATATACAGCATATAATATTTCTTTAGTGTAATTTGATATTTTATGTACAGTTTATAATACATATTTGGTATGCTTCTGTATTTTATGTACAGTATATAATATATATTTGATGTATTTTCATATTTTATGTACAGAATATAATATATGTTTGCTGTACTTTGATATTTTATGTACAGTACATTATATATTTTTTATCTTTTCATATTTTATGAAGAGTAAAAAATATATATTTGGTTTACTTTTATATTTTATGTACAGTATATAATATTTATTTAGTGTAATTTGATATTTTATGTACAGTTTATATTATATATTTGGTGTACCTTGATATTTTATGTACAGTATATAATATATATTTTGTATATTTTCATATAACATGTACAGTATATTATATATTTGGTGTACTTTTGTATTTTATGTACAGTATATAATATATATTTAGTGTAATTTGATATTTTATGTACAGTTTATAATATATATTTGGTATACTTTGGTATTTTATGTAGAGTATATAATATGTATTTTGTATATTTTCACATTTTATGTACAGTTCATAATATATATTTGGTGTACTTTGATATTTTATGTACAGTATATAATATATATTTTGTATATTTTCATATTTTATGTACAGTATAAAATATATATTTGGTGTACTTTTATATTTTATATAGGGCATTAAATATTTATTTAATGTAATTTGATATTTTATGTACAGTTTATAATATATATTTGGTGTTCTTTGGTATTTTATATAGAGTATGTAATATATATTTTGTATATTTTCATATTTTATGTACAATATAATATATATGTTTCGTGTAATTTTATATTATATGTAGAGTATATAATATTACATTAGTGAAATTTTATATTTTATGTACAGTTTATAATACATATTTGCTGTACTTCCGTATTTTATGTAGAGTATATAATATATATTTGATGGATTTTCATATTTTATGTACAGTATATAATATATATTTGCTGTACTTTGATATTTTATGTACAGTATATTATATATTTTGTGAATTTTCATATTTTATGAAGAGTAAAAAATATATATTTGGTGTACTTTTAAATTTTATGTACAGCATATATTTATTTAGTGTAATTTGATATTTTATGTACAGTTTATATTATATATTTGGTGTACGTTGGTATTTTATGTACAGTAATGTACAGTATATAATATATATTTTGTATATTTTCATATAAGTTGTACAGTATATTACATATTTGGTGAACCTTTGTATTTTATGTACAGTATATAATATATATTTAGTGTAATTTGATATTTCTTGTACAGTTTATAATATATATTTGCTGTACTTTGGTATTTCATGTACAGTATATAATATATATTGTATATATTTTCACATTTTATGTACAGTAGATAATATGTATTTGCTGTACTTTGATATTTTATGGACAGTATATAATATAAATTTTGTACATTTTCATATTTAATGTACAGTATAAAATATATATTTGGTGTACTTTTATATATTATATATGGTATTTAATATTTATTTAGTGTAATTTGATATTTTATGAACAGTTTATAATATATATTTGGTGATCTTTGGTATTTTATGTACAGAATATAATATATATTTTGTATATTTTCATATTTTATGTACAGTATAAAATATACATTTGGTGTACTTTTATATTTTATGTACAGCAAATAATATTTATTTAGTGTAATTTGATATTTTATGTACAGCTTATAATATATATTTGGTGTACTTCCGTATTTTATGTACAGTGTATAATATATATTTGATGTAATTTCATATTTTATGTACAGTATACAATATGTGTTTGCTGTACTTTGATATTTTATGTACAGTATATTATATATTTTGTATATTTTCATATTTTATGAAGAGTAAAAAATATATATTTGGTGTACTTTTATATTTTATGTACAGTATTTAATATTTGTTTAGTGTAATTTGATATTTTATGTACAGTTTATATTATATATTTGGTGTACCTTGATATTTTATGTACAGTATATAATATATATTTTGTATATTTTCATATAACTTGTACGGTATATAATATATATTTGGTGTACTTTTGTATATAATGTATAGTATATAATATATATTTAGTGTAATTTGATATTTTATGTACAGTTTATAATATATATTTGGTGTACTTTTGTATTTTATGTACAGTATATAATATATATTTTCTATATTTTCACATTTTATGTACAGTAGATAATTTATATTTGGTGTACTTTGATATTTTATATACAGTATATAATATATTTTTGTATATTTTCATATTTTATGTACAGTATAAAATATATATTTGGAGTTCTTTTATATTTTATATATGGTATTTAATATTTATTTAGTGTAATTTGATATTTAATGTACAGTTTATAATATATATTTGGTGATCTTTGGTATTTTATGTACAGTATATAATATATATTTTGTATATTTTCATATTTTATGTACAGTATAAAATATATAATTGGTGTACTTTTATATTTTATGTACAGCATATAATATTTCTTTAGTGTAATTTGATATTTTGTGTACAGCTTATCATATATATTTGGTGTACTTCCGTATTTTATGTACAGTGCATAATATATATTTGATGTATTTTCATATTTTATGTACAGAATATAATATATGTTTGCTGTACTTTGATATTTTATGTACAGTATATAATATTTATTTAGTGTAATTTGATATTTTTTGTACAGTTTATATTATATATTTGGTGTACCTTGATATTTTATGTACAGTATATAATATATATTTTGTATATTTTCATATAACATGTACAGTATATTATATATTTGGTGTACTTTTGTATTTTATGTACAGTATATAATATATATTTAGTGTAATTTGATATTTTAAGTACAGTTTATAATATATATTTGGTATACTTTGGTATTTTATGTAGAGTATATAATAAGTATTTTGTATATTTTCACATTTTATGTACAGTACATAATATATGTTTGGTGTACTTTGATATTTTATGTACAGTTTATATTATATATTTGGTGTACCTTGATATTTTAGGTACAGTATATAATATGTATTTTGTATATTTTCATATAACTTGTACAGTATATTATATATTTGGTGTACTTTTGTATTTTATGTACAGTATATAATATATATTTAGTGTAATTTGATATTTTATGTACAATTTATAATATATATTTGGTATACTTTGGTATTTTATGTAGAGTACATAATATGTATTTTGAATATTTTCACATTTTATGTACAGTACATAATATATATTTGGTGTACTTTGATATTTTATGTACAGTATTTAATATATATTTTGTATATTTTCATATTTTATGTACAGTATAAAATATTTATTTTGTGTACTTTTATATTTTATATATGGCATTAAATATTTATTTAATGTAATTTGATATTTTATGTACAGTTTATAATTTATATTTGGTGGTCTTTGGTATTTTATGTATAGAATATAATATATATTTTGTATATTTTCATATTTTATGTACAGTATAAAATATATATTTGGTGTACTTTTATATTTTGTGTACAGCATTTAATATTTATTTAGTGTAATTTGATATTTTATGTACTGTTTATAATATATATTTGGTGTACTTCCGTATTTTATGTACAGTGTATAATATATATTTGATGTATTCTCATATTTTATGTACAGTTTATAATATATATTTGGTGTAATTTGGTATTTTATGTACCGTATATAATATATATTTTGCATATTTTCACATTTTATGTACAGTAGATAATATATATTTGGTGTACTTTGATATTTTATGTACAGTATATAATATATATTTTGTATATTTAAATATTTTATGTACCGTATAAAATATATATTTGGTGTACTTTTATATTTTATATGTGGTATTTAATATTTATTTAGTGTAATTTGATTATTTAGGTACAGTTTATAATATATATTTGGTGTTCTTTGGTATTTTATGTACAGTATATAATATATATTTTGTATATTTTCATATTTTAAGAACAGTATAAAATATATATTTGGTGTACTTTTATATTTTATGTACAGCATATAATATTTCTTTAGTGTAATTTGATACTTTATATACAGTTTATAATACATATTTGGTATGCTTCTGTATTTTATATACAGTATATAATATATATTTGATGTATTTTCATATTTTATGTACAGAATATAATATATGTTTGCTGTACTTTGATATTTTATGTACAGTATATTATATATTTTGTATATTTTCATATTTTATGAAGAGTTAAAAATATATATTTGGTGTACTTTTATATTTTATGTACAGTATATAATATTTATTTAGTGTAATTTGATATTTTATGTACAGTTTATATTATATATTTGGTGTACCTTGATATTTTATGTACAGTATATAATATATATTTTGTATATTTTTATATAACATGTACAGTATATTGTATGTTTGTTGTACTTTTGTATTTTATGTACAGTATATAATATATACTTAGTGTAATTTGATATTTTATGTACAGTTTATAATATATATTTGGTATACTTTGGTATTTTATGTAGAGTATATAATATGTATTTTGTATATTTTCGCATTTTATGTACAGTACATAATACATATTTGGTGTACTTTGATATTTTATGTACAGTATATAATATATATTTTGTATATTTTCATATTTTATGTACAGTATAAAATATATATTTGGTGTACTTTTATATTTTATATATGGCATTAAATATTTATTTAATGTAATTTGATATTTTATGTACAGTTTATAATATATATTTGGTGATCTTTGGTATTTTATGTACAGAATATAATATATATTTTGTATATTTTCATATTTTAAGAACAGTATAAAATATATATTTGGTGTACTTTTATATTTTGTGTACAGCATATAATATTTATTTAGTGTAATTTGATATTTTATGTGCACTTTATAATATACATTTGGTGTACTTCCGTATTTTATGTATAGTGTATAATATATATTTGATGTATTCTCATATTTTATGTACAGTATATAATATATGTTTGCTGTACATTGATATTTTATGTACAGTATATTATATATTTTGTATATTTTCATATTTTATGAAGAGTAAAAAATATATATTTTGTGTACTTTTATATTTTATGTACAGTATATAATATTTATTTAGTGTAATTTGATATTTTATGTACAGTTTATAGTATATATTTGGTGTACATTGACAGTTTATGTACAGTATATAATATGTATTTTGTATATTTTCATATAACTTGTACAGTATATAATATATATTTTGTATATTTTCATGTTTTATGTACAGTATAAAATATATATTTTGTGTAATTTTAGATTTTTTGTACAGTATATAATATTTATTTAGTGTAATTTGATATTTTATGTACAGTTTATAATATATATTTCGTGTACATCCGTATTTTATGTACAGTGTATAATATATATTTGATGTATTTTCATATTTTATGTACAGATTATAATATATGTTTGCTGTACTTTGATATTTTATGTTCAGTATATTATATATTTTGCATATTTTCATATTTTATGAAGAGTAAAAAATATATATTCGGTGTACTTTTATATTTTATGTACAGTATATAATATTTATTTAGTGTAATTTGATATTTTATGTAGATTTTATATTATATATTTGGTGTACCTTGATATTTTATGTACAGTATATAATATATATTTTGTATATTTTCATATACCATGTACAGTATATTATATATTTGGTGTACTTTTGTATTTTATGTACAGTATATAATATATATTTAGCATAATTTGATATTTTATGTACAGTTTATAATATATATTTGGTGATCTTTGGTATTTTATGTACAGAATATAATATATATTGTGTATATTTTCATATTTTATGTACACTATAAAATATATATTTGGAGTACTTTTATATTTTGTGTACAGCATATAATATTTATTTAGTGTAATTTGATACTTTATGTACAGTTTATAATATATATGGTGTACTTCCGTATTTTATGTACAGTGTATAATATATATTTGATGTATTCTCATATTTTATGTACAGTATATAATATATATTTGCTGTACATTGATATTTTATGTACAGTACATTATATATTTTGTATATTTTCATATTTTATGAAGAGTAAAAAATATATATTTGGTGTACTTTTATATTTTGTGTACAGTATATAATATTTATTTAGTGTAATTTGAAATTTTATGTACAGTTTATATTATATATTTGGTGTACCTTGATATTTTATGTGCAGTATATAATATGCATTTTGCATGTTTTCATATAACTTGTACAGTATATAATATATATTTGGTGTACTTTTGTATTTTTTGAACAGTACATAATATATATTTAGTGTAATTTGATATTTTATGTACAGTTTATATTATATATTTGGTGTACCTTGATATTTTATGTACAGTATATAATATATATTTTGTATATTTTCATATAACTTGTACAGTATATAATATATATTTGGTGTACTTTTGTATTTTATGTACAGTATATAATATATGTTTAGTGTAATTTGATATTTTATGTACAGTTTACAATGTATATTTGGTGTAATTTGGTATTTTATGTACAGTATATAATATATATTTTGTATATTTTCACATTTTATGTACAGTAGATAATATATATTTGGTGTACTTTGATATTTTATGTACAGTATATAATATATATTTTGTATATTTAAATATATTATGTACCGTATAAAATATATATTTGGTGTACTTTTATATTTTATATATGGTATTTAATATTTATTTAGTGTAATTTGATATTTTAGGTACAGTTTATAATATATATTTGGTGTTCTTTGGTATTTTATGTACAGTATATAATATATATTTTGTATATTTTCATATTTTAAGAACAGTATAAAATATATATTTGGTGTACTTTTATATTTTATATACAGCATATAATATTTCTTTAGTGTAATTTGATATTTTATGTACAGTTTATAATACATATTTGGTATGCTTCTGTATGTTATGTACAGTATATAATATATATTTGATGTATTTTCATATTTTATGTACAGAATATAATATATGTTTGCTGTACTTTGATATTTTATGTACAGTATATAATATTTATTTAGTGTAATTTGATATTTTTTGTACGGTTTATATTATATATTTGGTGTACCTTGATAGTTTATGTACAGTATATAATATGTATTTTGTATATTTTCATATAACATGTACAGTATATAATATATTTGGTGTACTTTTGTATTTTTTGTACAGTACATAATATATATTTAGTGTAATTTGATATTTTATGTACAGCTTATAATATATATTTCGTATACTTTGGTATATTATGTAGAGTATATAATAAGTATTTTGTATATTTTCACATTTTAAGTACAGTACATAATACATATTTGGTGTACTTTGATATTTTATGTACAGTGTATAATATATATTTTGTATATTTTCATATTTTATGTACAGTATAAAATATATATTTGGTGTACTTTTATATTTTATATATGGCATTAAATATTCATTTAATGTAATTTGATATTTTATGTACAGTTTATAATATATATTTGGTGATCTTTGGTATTTTATGTACAGAATTTAATATATATTTTGTATATTTTCATATTTTATGTACAGTATAAAAAATATATTTGGTGTACTTTTATACTTTGTGTACAGCATTTAATATTTATTTAGTGTAATTTGATATTTTATGTACAGATTATAATATATATTTGGTGTACTTCCGTATTTTATGTACAGTGTATAATATATATTTGATGTATTCTCATATTTTATGTACAGTATGTAATATATATTGGCAGTACATTGATATTTTATGTACAGTATATTATATATTTTGTATATTTTCATATTTTATGAAGAGTAAAAAATATATATTTGGTGTACTTTTATATTTTATGTACAGTACATAATATTTATTTAGTGTAATTTGATATTTTATGAACTGTTTATAGTATATATTTGGTGAACCTTGATAGTTTATGTACAGTATATAATATGTATTTTGTATATTTTCATATAACTTGTACAGTATATAATATATATTTGGTGTACTTTTGTATTTTTTGTACAGTATATAATATATATTTAGTGTAATTTTATATTTTATGTACAGTTTATATTATGTATTTGGTGTACATTGATATTTTATGTACAGTATATAATATATATTTTGTACATTTTCATATAACTTGTACAGTATATAATATATATTTGGTGTACTTTTGTATTTTATGTACAGTATATAATATATATTTAGTGTAATTTGATATTTTATGTACAGTTTATAATATATATTTGCTGTAATTTGGTATTTTATGTACTTTATATAATATATATTTTGTATATTTTCACATTTTATGTACAGTAGATAATATATATTTGGTGTACTTTGATATTTTATGTACAGTATATAGAATATATATTGAATATTTTCATACAACATGTACAGCATATTATATATTTGGTGTACTTTTGTATTTTGTGTACAGCATTTAATATTTATTTAGTGTAATTTGATATTTTATGTACAGTTTATATTATATATTTGGTGTACCTTGATATTATATGTACAGTATATAATATGTATTTTGTATATTTTCATATGACTTGTACAGTATATAATATATATTTGGTGTACTTTTGTATTTTTTGAACAGTACATAATATATATTTAGTGTAATTTGATATTTTATGTACAGTTTATATTATATATTTGGTGTACCTTGATATTTTATGTACAGTATATAATATATATTTTGTATATTTTCATATAACCTGTACAGTATATAATATATATTTGGTGTACATTTGTATTTTATGCACAGTATATAATATATGTTTAGTGTAATTTGATATTTTATGTACAGTTTATAATATATATTTGGTGTAATTTGGTATTTTATGTACAGTATATAATATATATTTAGTGTAATTTGATATTTTATGTACAGTTTATAATATATATTTGGTATACTTTGTTATTTTATGTAGAGTATATAATATGTATTTTGTATATTTTCACATTTTATGTACAGTACATAATATATATTTGGTGTACTTTGATATTTTATGTATAGTAGATAATATATATTTTGTATATTTTCATATTTTATGTACAGTATAAAATATATATTTGGTGTTCTTTTATATTTTATATATGGCATTAAATATTTATTTAATGTAATTTGATATTTTATGTACAGTTTATAATATACATTTGGTGTTCTTTGGTATTTTATATACAGTATGTAATATATATTTTGTATATTTTCATATTTTATGTACAATATAAAATATATGATAGGTGTAATTTTATATTATATGTACAGAATATAATGTTACTTTAGTGTAATTTGATATTTTATGTACATTTTATAATACATATTTGGTGTACTTCCGTATTTTATGTTCAGTATATAATTTATATTTGATGGATTTTCATATTTTATGTACAGTATGTAATATATACTTGCTGTAATTTTATATTTTATGTACAGTATAATATATATCTTGTGAATGTTCATATTTTATGAAGAGTAAAAAATATATATTTGGTGTACTTTTATATTTTATGTACAGTATATAATATTTATTTAGTGTAATTTGATATTTTTTGTACAGTTTGTATTATATATTTGGTGTACCTTGATATTTTATGTACAGTATATAATATATATTTTGTATATTTTCATATAACATGTAAAGTATATTATATATTTGGTGTACTTTTGTATTTTATGTACAGTATATAATATATATTTAGTGTAATTTGATATTTTATGTACAATTTATAATATATATTTGGTATACTTTGGCATTTTATGTAGAGTATATAATAAGTATTTTGCATATTTTCACATTTTATGTACAGTACATAATATATATTTGGTGTACTTTGATATTTTATGTACAGTATATAATATATATTTTGTATATTTTCATATTTTATGTACAGTATAAAATATATATTTGGTGTACTTTTATATTTTATATACGGCATTACATATTTATTTAATGTAATTTGATATTTTATGTACAGTTTATATTATATATTTGGTGTACCTTGGTATTTTATGTACAGTATATAATATATATTTAGTGTAATTTGATATTTAATGTACAGTTTGTATTATATATTTGGTGTACCTTGATATTTTATGTACAGTATATAATATATAATTTGTATATTTTCATATAACTTGTAAAGTATATAATATATATTTGGTGTACTTTTGTATTTTATGTACAGTATGTAATATATATTTTGTATATTTTCATATAACACGTACAGTATATTATATATTTGGTGTACTTTTGTATTTTATGTACAGTATATAATATATATTTAGTGTAATTTGATATTTTATATACAGTTTATAATATATATTTGGTATACTTTGGCATTTTATTTAGAGTATATAGTATGTATTTTGTATATTTTCACATTTTATGTACAGTACATAATATATATTTGGTGTACTTTGATATTTTATGTACAGTATATAATATATATTTTGTATATTTTCATATTTTATGTACAGTGTAAAATATATATTTGGTGTACTTTTATATTTTATATATGGCATTAAATATTTATTTAATGTAATTTGATATTTTATATACAGTTTATAATATATATTTGGTGTTCTTTGTTATTTTATATAGAGTATGTAATATATATTTTGTATATTTTCATATTTTATGTACAATATAAAACATATGATAGGTGTAATTTTATATTATATGTACAGCATATAATATTACTTTAGTGTAATTTGATATTTTATGTACAGTTTATAATACATATTTGGTGTACTTCCGTATTTTATGTACAGTATATAATATATATTTTGTATATTTTCATATTTTATGTACAGTGTAAAATATATATTTGGTGTACTTTTATATTTTATATATGGCATTAAATATTTATTTAATGTAATTTGATATTTTATATACAGTTTATAATATATATTTGGTGTTCTTTGTTATTTTATATAGAGTATGTAATATATATTTTGTATATTTTCATATTTTATGTACAATATAAAACATATGATAGGTGTAATTTTATATTATATGTACAGCATATAATATTACTTTAGTGTAATTTGATATTTTATGTACAGTTTATAATACATATTTGGTGTACTTCCGTATTTTATGTACAGTATATTATATATATTTGATGGATTTTCATATTTTAAGAACAGTATATAATATATATTTGCTGTACTTTTATATTTTATGTACAGTATATTATATATATTGTGAATTTTCATATTTTATGAAGAGTAAAATATATATTTGGTGTACTTATAAATTTTATGTACAGTATATATTTATTTAGTGTAATTTGATATTTTATGTACAGTTTATATTATATATTTGGTGTACCTTGGTATTTTATGTACAGTATATAATATACATTTTGTATATTTTCATATAACTTGTACAGTATATTACATATTTGGTGAACTTTTGTATTTTATGTACATTATATAATATATATTAAGTGTAATTTGATATTTTATGTACAGTTTATAATATATATTTGGTGTACTTTGGTATTTTATGTACAGTATATAATATATATTTTGTATATTTTCACATTTTATGTACAGTAGATAATATATAATTGGTGTACTTTGATATTTTATATACAGTATATAATATATATTTTGTATATTTTCATATTTTATGTACAGTATAAAATATATATTTGGAGTACTTTTATATTTTATATATGGTATTTTATATTTATTTAGTGTAATTTGATATTTTACATACAGTTTATAATATATATTTGGTGATATTTGCTATTTTATGTACAGTATATAATATATATTTTCTATATTTTCATATTTTGTGTACAGTATATAATATATATTTGGTGTACTTTTATATTTTTTGTACAGCATTTAATATTTATTTAGTGTAATTTGATATTTTATGTACTGTTTATAATATATATTTGGTGTACTTCCGTATTTTATGTACAGTGTATAATATATATTTGATGTATTCTCATATTTTATGTACAATATATAATATATATTTGCTGTACATTGATATTTTATGTATAGTATATTATATATTTTGTATATTTTCATATTTTATGAAGAGTAAAAAATATATATTTGGTGTACTTTTATATTTTATGTACAGTATATAATATTTATTTAGTGTAGTTTTATATTTTATGTACAGTTTATATTATATATTTGGTGTACCTTGATATTTTATGTACAGTATATAATATGCATTTTGTATATTTTCATATAACTTCTACAGTATATAATATATATTTGGTGTACTTTTGTATTTTTTGAACAGTGCATAATATATATTTAGTGTAATTTGATATTTTATGTACAGTTTATATTATATATTTGGTGTACCTTGATATTTTATGTACACTTTATAATATATATTTTGTATATTTTTATATAACATGTACAGTATATTATATGTTTGTTGTACTTTTGTATTTTATGTACAGTATAAAATATATACTTAGTGTAATTTGATATTTTACATACAGTTTATAATATATATTTGGTATACTTTGGTATTTTATGTAGAGTATATAATATGTATTTTGTATATTTTCGCATTTTATGTACAGTACATAATACATATTTGGTGTACTTTGCTATTTTATCTACAGTATATAATATATATTTTGTATATTTTCATATTTTATGTACAGTATAAAATATATATTTGGTGTACTTTTATATTTTATATATGGCATTAAATATTTATTTAATGTAATTTGATATTTTATGTACAGTTTATAATATATATTTGGTGATCTTTGGTATTTTATGTACAGAATATAATATATATTTTGTATATTTTCATATTTTAAGAACAGTATAAAATATATATTTGGAGTACTTTTATATTTTGTGTACAGCATATAATATTTATTTAGTGTAATTTGATATTTTATGTACACTTTATAATATACATTTTGTGTACTTCCGTATTTTATGTACAGTGTATAATATATATTTGATGTATTCTCATATTTTATGTACAGTATATAATATATGTTTGCTGTACATGGATATTTTATGTACAGTATATTATATATTTTGTATATTTTCATATTTTATGAAGAGTAAAAAATATATATTTGGTGTACTTTTATATTTTATGTACAGCATATAATATTTATTTAGTGTAATTTGATATTTTATGTACAGTTTATAGTATATATTTGGTGTACGTTGATAGTTTATGTACAGTATATAATATGTATTTTGTATATTTTCATATAACTTGTACAGTATATAATATATATTTTGTATATTTTCATATTTTATGTACAGTATAAAATATATATTTGGTGTACTTTTAGATTTTTTGTACAGCATATAATATTTATTTAGTGTAATTTGATATTTTATGTACAGTTTAAAATATATATTTCGTGTACTTCCGTATTTTATGTACAGTGTATTATATATATTTGATGTATTCTCATATTTTATGTACAGTATATAATATGTATTTGCTGTACATTGATATTTTATGTACAGTATATTATATATTTTGTATATTTTCATATTTTATGAAGAGTAAAAAATATATATTTGGTGTACCTTTATATTTTATGTACAGTATATAATATTTATTTAGTGTAATTTGATATATTATGTACAGTTTATATTATATATTTGGTGTACCTTGATATCTTATGTGCAGTATATAATATGTATTTTGTATATTTTCATATGACTTGTACAGTATATAAAATATATTTGGTATACTTTTGTATTTTTTGAACAGTACATAATATATATTTAGTGTAATTTGATATTTTATTTACAGTTTATATTATATATTTGGTGTACCTTGATATTTTATGTACAGTATATAATATATATTTTGTATATTTTCATATAACTTGTGCAGTATATAATATATATTTGGTGTACTTTTGTATTTTATGTACAGTATATAATATATATTTAGTGTAATTTGATATTTTATGTACAGTTTATAATATGTATTTGGTGTAATTTGGTATTTTATGTACAGTATATAATATATATTTTGTATATTTTCACTTTTTATGTACAGTAGATAATATATATTGGGTGTACTTTGATATTTCATGTACAGTACATAATATATATTTTATATATTTAAATATTTTATGTACCGTATAAAATATATATTTGGTGTACTTTTATATTTTATATATGGTATTTAATATTTATTTAGTGTAATTTGATATTTTAGGTACAGTTTATAATATATATTTGGTGTTCTTTGGTATTTTATGTACAGTATATAATATATATTTTGTATATTTTCATATTTTAAGAACAGTATAAAATATATATTTGGTGTACTTTTATATTTTATGTACAGCATATAATATTTCTTTAGTGTAATTTGATATTTTATGTACAGTTTATAATACATATTTGGTATGCTTCTGTATTTTATGTACAGTATATAATATATATTTGATGTATTTTCATATTTTATGTACAGAATATAATATATGTTTGCTGTACTTTGATATTTTATGTACAGTATATAATATTTATTTAGTGTAATTTGATATTTTTTGTACAGTTTGTATTATATATTTGGTGTACCTTGATATTTTATGTACAGTATATAATATATATTTTGTATATTTTCATATTACATGTAAAGTATATTATATATTTGGTGTACTTTTGTATTTTATGTACAGTATATAATATATATTTAGTGTAATTTGATATTTTATGTACAGTTTATAATATATATTTGGTATACTTTGGCATTTTATGTAGAGTATATAATAAGTATTTTGCATATTTTCACATTTTATGTACAGTACATAATATATATTTGGTGTACTTTGATATTTTATGTACAGTATATAATATATATTTTGTATATTTTCATATTTTATGTACAGTATAAAATATATATTTGGTGTACTTTTATATTTTATATACGGCATTACATATTTATTTAATGTAATTTGATATTTTATGTACAGTTTATATTATATATTTGGTGTACCTTGATATTTTATGTACAGTATATAATATATATTTAGTGTAATTTGATATTTAATGTACAGTTTGTATTATATATTTGGTGTACCTTGATATTTTATGTACAGTATATAATATATATTTTGTATATTTTCATATAACTTGTAAAGTATATAATATATATTTGGTGTACTTTTGTATTTTATGTACAGTATGTAATATATATTTTGTATATTTTCATATAACCCGTACAGTATATTATATATTTGGTGTACTTTTGTATTTTATGTACAGTATATAATATATATTTAGTGTAATTTGATATTTTATATACAGTTTATAATATATATTTGGTATACTTTGGCATTTTATTTAGAGTATATAGTATGTATTTTGTATATTTTCACATTTTATGTACAGTACATAATATATATTTGGTGTACTTTGATATTTTATGTACAGTATATAATATATATTTTGTATATTTTCATATTTTATGTACAGTGTAAAATATATATTTGGTGTACTTTTATATTTTATATATGGCATTAAATATTTATTTAATGTAATTTGATATTTTATATACAGTTTATAATATATATTTGGTGTTCTTTGTTATTTTATATAGAGTATGTAATATATATTTTGTATATTTTCATATTTTATGTACAATATAAAACATATGATAGGTGTAATTTTATATTATATGTACAGCATATAATATCACTTTAGTGTAATTTGATATTTTATGTACAGTTTATAATACATATTTGGTGTACTTCCGTATTTTATGTACAGTATATAATATATATTTTGTATATTTTCATATTTTATGTACAGTGTAAAATATATATTTGGTGTACTTTTATATTTTATATATGGCATTAAATATTTATTTAATGTAATTTGATATTTTATATACAGTTTATAATATATATTTGGTGTTCTTTGTTATTTTATATAGAGTATGTAATATATATTTTGTATATTTTCATATTTTATGTACAATATAAAACATATGATAGGTGTAATTTTATATTATATGTACAGCATATAATATTACTTTAGTGTAATTTGATATTTTATGTACAGTTTATAATACATATTTGGTGTACTTCCGTATTTTATGTACAGTATATAATATATATTTGATGGATTTTCATATTTTAAGAACAGTATATAATATATATTTGCGGTACTTTTATATTTTATGTACAGTATATTATATATATTGTGAATTTTCATATTTTATGAAGAGTAAAATATATATTTGGTGTACTTATAAATTTTATGTACAGTATATATTTATTTAGTGTAATTTGATATTTTATGTACAGTTTATATTATATATTTGGTGTACCTTGGTATTTTATGTACAGTATATAATATACATTTTGTATATTTTCATATAACTTGTACAGTATATTAAATATTTGGTGAACTTTTGTATTTTATGTACATTATATAATATATATTTTGTGTAATTTGATATTTTATGTACAGTTTATAATATATATTTGGTGATCTTTGCTATTTTATGTACAGTATATAATATATATTTTCTATATTTTCATATTTTGTGTACAGTATAAAATATATATTTGGTGTACTTTTATATTTTATGTACAGTATATAATATTTATTTAGTGTAATTTGATATTTTATGAACAGTTTATAGTATATATTTGGTGTACCTTGATAGTTTATGTACAGTATATAATATGTATTTTGTATATTTTCATATAACTTGTACAGTATATAATATATATTTGGTGTACTTTTGTATTTTTTGTACAGTATATAATATATATTTAGTGTAATTTTATATTTTATGTACAGTTTATATTATGTATTTGGTGTACATTGATATTTTATGTACAGTATATAATATATATTTTGTACATTTTCATATAACTTGTACAGTATATAATATATATTTGGTGTACTTTTGTATTTTATGTACAGTATATAATATATATTTAGTGTAATTTGATATTTTATGTACAGTTTATAATATGTATTTGGTGTAATTTGGTATTTTATGTACAGAATATAATATATATTTTGTATATTTTCACATTTTATGTACAGTAGATAATATATATTGGGTGTACTTTGATATTTTATGTACAGTATATAATATATATTTTGTATATTTAAATATTTTATGTACCGTATAAAATATATATTTGGTGTACTTTTATATTTTATATATGGTATTTAATATTTATTTAGTGTAATTTGATATTGTAGTTACAGTTTATAATATATATTTGGTGTTCTTTGGTATTTTATGTACAGTATATAATATATATTTTGTATATTTTCATATTTTAAGAACAGTATAAAATATATATTTGGTGTACTTTTATATTTTATGTACAGCATATAATAATACTTTAGTGTAATTTGATATTTTATGTACAGTTTATAATACATATTTGGTATGCTTCTGTATTTTATGTACAGTATATCACATATATTTGATGTATTCTCATATTTTATGTACAGAATATAATATACGTTTGCTGTACTTTGATATTTTATGTACAGTATATAACATTTATTAAGTGTAATTTGATATTTTTTGTACAGTTTGTATTATATATTTGGTGTACCTTGATATTTTATGTACAGTATATAATATATATTTTGTATATTTTCATATAACATGTAAAGTATATTATATATTTGGTGTACTTTTGTATTTTATGTACAGTATATAATATATATTTAGTGTAATTTGATATTTTATGTACAGTTTATAATATATATTTGGTATACTTTGGTATTTTATGTAGAGCATATAATAAGTATTTTGCATATTTTCACATTTTATGTACAGTACATAATATATATTAGGTGTACTTTGATATTTTATGTACAGTATATAATATATATTTTGTATATTTTCATATAACATGTACAGTATATTATATATTTGGTGTACTTTTGTATTTTATATACAGTATATAATATATATATAGTGTAATTTGATATTTTATGTACAGTTTATAATATATATTTGGTATACTTTGGTATTTTATGTAGAGTGTATAATATGTATTTTGTATATTTTCACATTTTATGTACAGTACATAATATATATTAGGTGTACTTTGATATTTTATGTACAGTATATAATATATATTTTGTATATTTTCATATTTTATGTACAGTGTAAAATATATATTTGGTGTACTTTTATATTTTATATATGGCATTAAATATTTATTTAATGTAATTTGATATTTTATATACAGTTTATAATATATATTTGGTGTTCTTTGTTATTTTATATACCGTATGTAATATATATTTTGTATATTTTCATATTTTATGTACAGTATATAATATATATTTGCTGTACTTTTATATTTTGTGTACAGCATTTAATATTTATTTAGTGTAATTTGATATTTTATGTACAGTTTATAATATATATTTGGTGTACTTCCGTATTTTATGTACAGTGTATAATATATATTTGATGTATTCTCATATTTTATGTACAGTATATAATATATATTTGCTGTACATTGATATTTTATGTACAGTATATTATATATTTTGTATATTTTCATATTTTATGAAGAGTAAAAATATATATTTGGTGTACTTTTATATTTTATGTACAGTATATAATATTTATTTAGTGTAATTTGATATTTTATGTACAGTTTATAGTATATATTTGGTGTACCTTGATAGTTTATGTACAGTATATAATATGTATTTTGTATATTTTCATATAACTTGTACAGTATATAATATATATTTGGTGTACTTTTGTATTTTTTGTACAGTATATAATATATATTTACTGTAATTTTATATTTTATGTACAGATTATATTATGTATTTGGTGTATCTTGATATTTTATGTACAGTATATAATATATATTTTGTATAATTTCATATAACTTATACAGTATATAATATACATTTGGTGTACTTTTGTATTTTATGTACAGTATATAATATATATTTAGCGTAATTTGATAATTTATGTACAGTTTATAACACATATTTAGTGTAATTTGGTATGTTATGCACAGTATATAATATATATTTTGTATATTTTCACATTTTATGTACAGTAGATAATATATATTTGGTGTACTTTGATATTTTATTTACAGTACATAATACATATTTTGTATATTTAAATATTTTATGTACCGTATAAAATATATATTTGGTGTACTTTTAAATTTTATATAAGGTATTTAATATTTATTTAGTGTAATTTGATATTTTAGGTACAGTTTATAATATATATTTGGTGTACTTTTATATTTTATGTACAGTATATAATAAATATTTTGTATATTTTCATATTTTAAGAACAGTATAAAATATATATTTGGTGTACTTTTATATTTTATGTACAGCATATAATATTTCTTTAGTGTAATTTGATATTTTATGTACAGTTTATAATACATATTTGGTATGCTTCTGAATTTTATGTACAGTATATAATATATATTTGATGTATTTTCATATTTTATGTACAGAATATCATATATGTTTGCTGTACTTTGATATTTTATGTACAGTATATTATATATTTTGTATATTTTCATATTTTATGAAGAGTAAAAAATATATATTTGGTGTACTTTGATATTTTATGTACAGTATATAATATTTATTTAGTGTAATTTGATATTTTATGTACAGTTTATATTATATATTTGGTGTACCTTGATATTTTATGTACAGTATATAATATATATTTTGTATATTTTCATATATCATGTACAGTATATTATATATTTGGTGTACTTTTGTATTTTATGTACAGTATATAGTATATATTTAGTGTAATTTGATATTTTATGTACAGTTTACAATATATATTTGGTATACTTTGGTATTTTATTTAGAATATATAATATGTATTTTGTATATTTTCACATTTTATGTACAGTACATAATATATATTTGGTGTACTTTGATATTTTATGTACAGTATATAATCTATATTATGTGTATTTTCATATTTTATGTACAGTATAAAACATATATTTGGTGTACTTTTATATTTTATATATGGCATTAAATATTTATTTAATGTAATTTGATATTTTGTGTGCTGTTTATAATATATAATTGGTGATCTTTGGTATTTAATGTACAGTATATAATATATATTTTGTATATTTTCATATTTTATGTACAGTATAAAATATATATTTGGTGTACTTTTATATTTTTTGTACAGCATATAATATATATTTAGAGTAATTTGATATTTTATGTACAGTTTATAATATATATTTGGTGTAATTTGGTGTTTTTGAACAGTATATAATATATATTTTGTATATATTCACATTTTATGTATAGTAGATAATATATATTTGGTGTACTTTGATTTTTTATGTACAGTATATAATATATATTTTGCATATTTAAATATTTTATGTACCATATAAAATATATATTTGGTGTACTTTTATATTTTATATATGGTATTTAATATTTATTTAGTGTAATTTGATATTTTAGGTACAGTTTATAATTTATATTTGGTGTTCTTTGGTATTTTATGTACAGTATATAATATATATTTTGTATATTTTCATATTTTAAGAACAGTATAAAATATATATTTGGTGTACTTTTATATTTTATGTACAGCATATAATATTTCTTTAGTGTAATTTGATGTTTTATGTACAGTTTATAATGCATATTTGGTGTGCTTCTGTATTTTATGTACAGTATATAATATGTATTTAATGTATTTTCATATTTTATGTACAGAATATAATATATGTTTGATGTACTTTGATATTTTATGCACAGAATGTAATATTTATTTAGTGTAATTTGATATTTTTTGTACAGTTTATATTATATATTTGGTGTACCTTGATATTTTATGTACAGTATATAATATATATTTTGTATATTTTCATATAACATGTACAGTATATTATATATTTGGTGTACTTTTGTATTTTATGTACAGTATATAATATATATTTAGTGTAATTTGATATTTTATGTAGAGTTTATAATATATATATGGTATACTTTGGTATTTTATGTAGAGTATATAATAAGTATTTTGTATATTTTCACATTTTATGTACAGTACATAATATATATTTGGTGTACTTTGATATTTTATGTACAGTATATAATATATATTTTGTACATTTAAATATATTATGTACCATATAAAATATATATTTGGTGTACTTTTATATTTTATATATGGTATTTAATATTTATTTAGTGTAATTTGATATTTTAGGTACAGTTTATAATATATATTTGGTGTTCTTTGGTATTTTATGTACAGTATATAATATATATTTTGTATATTTTCATATTTTAAGAACAGTATAAAATATATATTTGGTGTACTTTTATATTTTATATACAGCATATAATATTTCTTTAGTGTAATTTGATATTTTATGTACAGTTTATAATACATATTTGGTATGCTTCTGTATTTTATGTACAGTATATAATATATATTTGATGTATTTTCATATTTTATGTACAGAATATAATATATGTTTGCTGTACTTTGATATTTTATGTACAGTATATTATATATTTTGTATATTTTCATATTTTATGAAGAGTAAAAAATATATATTTGGTGTACTTTTATATTTTATGTACAGTATATAATATTTATTTAGTGTAATTTGATATTTTATGTACAGATTTATATTATATATTTGGTGTACCTTGATATTTTATGTACAGTATATAATATATATTTTGTATATTTTCATATATCATGTACAGTATATTATATATTTGGTGTACTTTTGTATTTTATGTACAGTATATAGTATATATTTAGTGTAATTTGATATTTTATGTACAGTTTATAATATATATTTGGTATACTTTGGAATTTTATGTACAATATATAATATGTATTTTGTATATTTTCACATTTTATGTACAGTACATAATATATATTTGGTGTACTTTGATATTTTACGTACAGTATATAATCTATATTTTGTGTATTTTCATATTTTATGTACAGTATAAAATATATATTTGGTGTACTTTTATATTTTATATATGGCATTAAGTATTTATTTAATGTAATTTGATATTTTATGTACTGTTTATAATATATAATTGGTGATCTTTGGTATTTTATGTACAGTATATAATATATATTTTGTATATTTTCATATTTTATGTACAGTATAAAATATATATTTGGTGTACTTTTATATTTTTTGTACAGCATATAATATTTATTTAGTGTAATTTGATATTTTATGTACAGTTTATAGTATATATTTTGTGTACTTCCGTATTTTATGTACAGTGTATAATATATATTTGATGTATTCTCATATTTTATGTACAGTATATAATATACATTTGCTGTACATTCATATTTTATGTACAGTATATTATACATTTTGTATATTTTCATATTTTATGAACAGTAAAAAATATATATTTGGTGTACTTTTATATTTTATGTACAGTATATAATATTTATTTAGTGTAATTTGATATTTTATGTACAGTTAATATTATATATTTGGTGTACCTTGATATTTTATGTACAGTATATAATATGTATTTTGTATATTTTCATATAACTTGTACAGTATATAATATATATTTGGTGTACTTTTGTATTTTTTGAACAGTACATAATATATATTTAGTGTAATTTGATATTTTATGTTCAGTTTATAATACATATTTGGTGTAATTTGGTGTTTTATGTACAGTATATAATATATATTTTGTATATTTTCACATTTTATGTACAGTAGATAATATATATTTGGTGTACTTTGATATTTTATGTACAGTATATAATATATATTTTGTATATTTAAATATTTTATGTACCATATAAAATATATATTTGGTGTACTTTTATATTTTATATATGGTATTTAATATTTATTTAGTGTAATTTGATATTTTAGGTACAGTTTATAATATATATTTGGTGTTCTTTGGTATTTTATGTACAGTATATAATATATATTTTGTATATTTTCATATTTTAAGAACAGTATAAAATATATATTTGGTGTACTTTTATATTTTATGTACAGCATATAATATTTCTTTAGTGTAATTTGATATTTTATGTACAGTTTTTAATACATATTTGGTATGCTTCTGTATTTTATGTACAGTATATAATATATATTTGATGTATTTTCATATTTTATGTACAGAATATAATATATGTTTGCTGTACTTTGATATTTTATGTACAGTATATTATATATTTTGTATATTTTCATATTTTATGAAGAGTAAAAATAATATATTTGGTGTACTTTTATATTTTATGTACAGTATATAATATTTATTAAGTGTAATTTGATATTTTATGTACAGTTTATAATATATAATTGCTATACTTTGGTATTTTATGTAGAGTATATAATAAGTATTTTGTATATTTTCACACTTTATGTACAGTACATAATATATATTTGGTGTACTTTGATATTTTATGTACAGTATATAATATATATTTTGTATATTTAAATATTTTATGTACCATATAAAATATATATTTGGTGTACTTTTATATTTTATATATAGTATTTAATATTTGTTTAGTGTAATTTGATATTTTAGGTACAGTTTATAATATATATTTGGTGTTCTTTGGTATTTTATGTACAGTATATAATATATATTTTGTATATTTTCGTATTTTAAGAACAGTATAAAATATATATTTGGTGTACTTTTATATTTTATGTACAGCATATAATATTTCTTTAGTGTAATTTGATATTTTATGTACAGTTTATAATACATATTTGGTATGCTTCTGTATTTTATGTACAGTATATAATATATATTTGATGTGTTTTCATATTTTATGTACAGAATATAATATATGTTTGCCGTACTTTGATATTTTATGTACAGTATGTAATATTTATTTAGTGTAATTTGATATTTTTTGTACAGTTTATATTATATATTTGGTGTACCTTGATATTTTATGTACAGTATATAATATATATTTTGTATATTTTCATATAACATGTACAGTATATTATATATTTGGTGTACTTTTATATTTTATTTACAGTATATAATATTTATTTAGTGTAATTTGATATTTTATGTACAGTTTATAGTATATATTTGGTGTACCTTGATAGTTTATGTACAGTATATAATATGTATTTTGTATATTTTCATATAACTTGTACAGTATATAATATATATTTGGTGTACTTTTGTATTTTATGTACAGTATATAATATATATTTAGTGTAATTTGATATTTTATGTACAGTTTATAATATATATTTGGTGTAATTTGGTATTTTATGTATAGTATATAATATATATTTTGTATATTTTCACATTTTATGAACAGTAGATAATATATATTTGGTGTACTTTGAAATTTTATGTACAGTATATAATATATATTTTGAATGTTTAAATATTTTATGTACCGTATAAAATATATATTTGGTGTACTTTTATATTTTATATATGGTATTTAATATTTATTTAGTGTAATTTGATATTTTAGGTACAGTTTATAATATATATTTGGTGTTCTTTGGTATTTTATGCACAGTATATAATATATATTTTGTATATTTTCGTATTTTAAGAACAGTATAAAATATATATTTGGTGTACTTTTCTATTTTATGTACAGCATATAATATTTCTTTAGTGTAATTTCATATTTTATGTACAGTTTATAATACATATTTGGTATGCTTCTGTATTTTATGTACAGTATATAATATATATTTGATGTGTTTTCATATTTTATGTACAGAATATAATATATGTTTGCTGTACTTTGATATTTTATGTACAGTATATTATATATTTTGTATATTTTCAAATTTAATGACGAGTAAAAAATATATATTTGGTGTACTTTTATATTTTATGTACAGTATATAATATTTATTTAGTGTAATTTGATATTTTATGTACAGTTTATAATATATATTTGCTATACTTTGGTATTTTATGTACAGTATATAATATGTATTTTGTATATTTTCATATAACTTGTACAGTATATAATATATATTTGGTGTACTTTTGTATTTTTTGTACAGTATATAATATATATTTAGTGTAACTTTATATTTTATGTACAGTTTATATTATGTATTTGGTGTACCTTGATGTTTTATGTACAGTGTATAATATATATTTTGTATATTTTCATATAACTTGTACAGTATATAATATATACTTGGTGTACTTTTGTATTTTATGTACAGTATATAATATATATTTAGTGTAATTTGATATTTTATGTACAGTTTATAATATATATTTGGTGTAATTTGGTATTTTATGTAGAGTATATAATAAGTATTTTGCATATTTTCACATTTTATGTACAGTAGATAATATATATTTGGTGTACTTTGATATTTTATGTACAGTATTTAATATATATTTTGTATATTTAAATATTGTATGTAACATATAAAATATATATTTGGTGTACTTTTATATTTTATATATGGTATTTAATATTTATTTAGTGTAATTTGATATTTTAGGTACAGTTTATAATATATATTTGGTGTTCTTTGGTATTTTATGTACATTATATAATATATATTTTGTATATTTTCATATAACATGTACAGTATATTATATATTTGGTGTACTTTTATATTTTATTTACAGTATATAATATTTATTTAGTTTAATTTGATATTTTATGTACAGTTTATAGTATATATTTGGTGTACCTTGATAGTTTATGTACAGTATATAATATGTATTTTGTATATTTTCATATAACTTGTACAGTATATAATATATATTTGGTGTACTTTTGTATTTTTTGTACAGTATATAATATATATTTAGTGTAACTTTATATTTTATGTACAGTTTATATTATGTATTTGGTGTACCTTGATATTTTATGTACAGTGTATAATATATATTTTGTATATTTTCATATAACTTGTACAGTATATAATATATACTTGGTGTACTTTTGTATTTTATGTACAGTATATAATATATATTTAGTGTAATTTGATATTTTATGTACAGTTTATAATATATATTTGGTGTAATTTGGTATTTTATGTACGGTATATAATATATATTTTGTATATTTTCACATTTTTTGTACAGTAGATAATATATATTTGGTGTACTTTGATATTTTTCGTACAGTATATAATATATATTTTGTATATTTAAATATTTTATGTACCGTATAAAATATATATTTGGTGTACTTTTATATTTTATATATGGTATTTAATATTTATTTAGTGTAATTTGATATTTTAGGTACAGTTTATAATATATATTTGGTGTTCTTTGGTATTTTATGCACAGTATATAATATATATTTTGTATATTTTCGTATTTTAAGAACAGTATAAAATATATATTTGGTGTACTTTTATATTTTATGTACAGCATATAATATTTCTTTAGTGTAATTTCATATTTTATGAACAGTTTATAATACATATTTGGTATGCTTCTGTATTTTATGTACAGTATATAATATATATTTGATGTATTTTCATATTTTATGTACAGAATATAATATGTGTTTGCTGTACTTTGATATTTTATGTACAGTATATTATATATTTTGTATATTTTCATATTTTATGAAGAGTAAAAAATATATATTTGGTGTACTTTTATATTTTATGTACAGTATATAATATTTATTTAGTGTAATTTGATATTTTATGTACAGTTTATAATATATATTTGCTATACTTTGGTATTTTATGTACAGTATATAATATGTATTTTGTATATTTTCATATAACTTGTACAGTATATAATATATATTTGGTGTACTTTTGTATTTTTTGTACAGTATATAATATATATTTAGTGTAACTTTATATTTTATGTACAGTTTATATTATGTATTTGGTGTACCTTGATGTTTTATGTACAGTGTATATTATATATTTTGTATATTTTCATATAACTTGTACAGTATATAATATATACTTGGTGTACTTTTGTATTTTATGTACAGTATATAATATATATTTAGTGTAATTTGATATTTTATGTACAGTTTATAATATATATTTGGTGTAATTTGGTATTTTATGTAGAGTATATAATAAGTATTTTGCATATTTTCACATTTTATGTACAGTAGATAATATATATTTGGTGTACTTTGATATTTTATGTACAGTATATAATATATATTTTGTATATTTAAATATTGTATGTAACATATAAAATATATATTTGGTGTACTTTTATATTTTATATATGGTATTTAATATTTATTTAGTGTAATTTGATATTTTAGGTACAGTTTATAATATATATTTGGTGTTCTTTGGTATTTTATGTACATTATATAATATATATTTTGTATATTTTCATATAACATGTACAGTATATTATATATTTGGTGTACTTTTATATTTTATTTACAGTATATAATATTTATTTAGTTTAATTTGATATTTTATGTACAGTTTATAGCATATATTTGGTGTACCTTGATAGTTTATGTACAGTATATAATATGTATTTTGTATATTTTCATATAACTTGTACAGTATATAATATATATTTGGTGTACTTTTGTATTTTTTGTACAGTATATAATATATATTTAGTGTAACTTTATATTTTATGTACAGTTTATATTATGTATTTGGTGTACCTTGATATTTTATGTACAGTGTATAATATATATTTTGTATATTTTCATATAACTTGTACAGTATATAATATATACTTGGTGTACTTTTGTATTTTATGTACAGTATATAATATATATTTAGTGTAATTTGATATTTTATGTACAGTTTATAATATATATTTGGTGTAATTTGGTATTTTATGTACGGTATATAATATATATTTTGTATATTTTCACATTTTTTGTACAGTAGATAATATATATTTGGTGTACTTTGATATTTTATGTACAGTATGTAATATATATTTTGTATATTTAAATATTTTATGTACCGTATAAAATATATATTTGGTGTACTTTTATATTTTATATATGGTATTTAATATTTATTTAGTGTAATTTGATATTTTAGGTACAGTTTATAATATATATTTGGTGTTCTTTGGTATTTTATGCACAGTATATAATATATATTTTGTATATTTTCGTATTTTAAGAACAGTGTAAAATATATATTTGGTGTACTTTTATATTTTATGTACAGCATATAATATTTCTTTAGTGTAATTTCATATTTTATGTACAGTTTATAATACATATTTGGTATGCTTCTGTATTTTATGTACAGTATATAATATATATTTGATGTATTTTCATATTTTATGTACAGAATATAATATATGTTTGCTGTACTTTGATATTTTATGTACAGTATATTATATATTTTGTATATTTTCATATTTTATGAAGAGTAAAAAATATATATTTGGTGTACTTTTATATTTTATGTACAGTATATAATATTTATTTAGTGTAATTTGATATTTTATGTACAGTTTATAATATATATTTGCTATACTTTGGTATTTTATGTACAGTATATAATATGTATTTTGTATATTTTCATATAACTTGTACAGTATGTAATATATATTTGGTGTACTTTTGTATTTTTTGTACAGTATATAATATATATTTAGTGTAACTTTATATTTTATGTACAGTTTATATTATGTATTTGGTGTACCTTGATGTTTTATGTACAGTGTATAATATATATTTTGTATATTTTCATATAACTTGTACAGTATATAATATATACTTGGTGTACTTTTGTATTTTATGTACAGTATATAATATATATTTAGTGTAATTTGATATTTTATGTACAGTTTATAATATATATTTGGTGTAATTTGGTATTTTATGTAGAGTATATAATAAGTATTTTGCATATTTTCACATTTTATGTACAGTAGATAATATATATTTGGTGTACTTTGATATTTTATGTACAGTATATAATATATATTTTGTATATTTAAATATTGTATGTAACATATAAAATATATATTTGGTGTACTTTTATATTTTATATATGGTATTTAATATTTATTTAGTGTAATTTGATATTTTAGGTACAGTTTATAATATATATTTGGTGTTCTTTGGTATTTTATGTACATTATATAATATATATTTTGTATATTTTCATATAACATGTACAGTATATTATATATTTGGTGTACTTTTATATTTCATTTACAGTATATAATATTTATTTAGTTTAATTTGATATTTTATGTACAGTTTATAGTATATATTTGGTGTACCTTGATAGTTTATGTACAGTATATAATATGTATTTTGTATATTTTCATATAACTTGTACAGTATATAATATATATTTGGTGTACTTTTGTATTTTTTGTACAGTATATAATATATATTTAGTGTAACTTTATATTTTATGTACAGTTTATATTATGTATTTGGTGTACCTTGATATTTTATGTACAGTGTATAATATATATTTTGTATATTTTCATATAACTTGTACAGTATATAATATATACTTGGTGTACTTTTGTATTTTATGTACAGTATATAATATATATTTAGTGTAATTTGATATTTTATGTACAGTTTATAATATATATTTGGTGTAATTTGGTATTTTATGTACGGTATATAATATATATTTTGTATATTTTCACATTTTTTGTACAGTAGATAATATATATTTGGTGTACTTTGATATTTTACGTACAGTATATAATATATATTTTGTATATTTAAATATTTTATGTACCGTATAAAATATATATTTGGTGTACTTTTATATTTTATATATGGTATTTAATATTTATTTAGTGTAATTTGATATTTTAGGTACAGTTTATAATATATATTTGGTGTTCTTGGTATTTTATGCACAGTATATGATATATATTTTGTATATTTTCGTATTTTAAGAACAGTATAAAATATATATTTGGTGTACTTTTATATTTTATGTACAGCATATAATATTTCTTTAGTGTAATTTCATATTTTATGTACAGTTTATAATACATATTTGGTATGCTTCTGTATTTTATGTACAGTATATAATATATATTTGATGTATTTTCATATTTTATGTACAGAATATAATATGTGTTTGCTGTACTTTGATATTTTATGTACAGTATATTATATATTTTGTATATTTTCATATTTTATGAAGAGTAAAAAATATATATTTGGTGTACTTTTATATTTTATGTACAGTATATAATATTTATTTAGTGTAATTTGATATTTTATGTACAGTTTATAATATATATTTGCTATGCTTTGGTATTTTATGTACAGTATATAATATGTATTTTGTATATTTTCATATAACTTGTACACTATATAATATATATTTGGTGTACTTTTGTATTTTTTGTACAGTATATAATATATATTTAGTGTAACTTTATATTTTATGTACAGTTTATATTATGTATTTGGTGTACCTTGATGTTTTATGTACAGTGTATAATATATATTTTGTATATTTTCATATAACTTGTACAGTATATAATATATACTTGGTGTACTTTTGTATTTTATGTACAGTATATAATATATATTTAGTGTAATTTGATATTTTATGTACAGTTTATAATATATATTTGGTGTAATTTGGTATTTTATGTAGAGTATATAATAAGTATTTTGCATATTTTCACATTTTATGTACAGTAGATAATATATATTTGGTGTACTTTGATATTTTATGTACAGTATATAATATATATTTTGTATATTTAAATATTGTATGTAACATATAAAATATATATTTGGTGTACTTTTATATTTTATATATGGTATTTAATATTTATTTAGTGTAATTTGATATTTTAGGTACAGTTTATAATATATATTTGGTGTTCTTTGGTATTTTATGTACATTAAATAATATATATTTTGTATATTTTCATATAACATGTACAGTATATTATATATTTGGTGTACTTTTATATTTTATTTACAGTATATAATATTTATTTAGTTTAATTTGATATTTTATGTACAGTTTATAGTATATATTTGGTGTACCTTGATAGTTTATGTACAGTATATAATATGTATTTTGTATATTTTCATATAACTTGTACAGTATATAATATATATTTGGTGTACTTTTGTATTTTTTGTACAGTATATAATATATATTTAGTGTAACTTTATATTTTATGTACAGTTTATATTATGTATTTGGTGTACCTTGATATTTTATGTACAGTGTATAATATATATTTTGTATATTTTCATATAACTTGTACAGTATATAATATATACTTGGTGTACTTTTGTATTTTATGTACAGTATATAATATATATTTAGTGTAATTTGATATTTTATGTACAGTTTATAATATATATTTGGTGTAATTTGGTATTTTATGTACGGTATATAATATATATTTTGTATATTTTCACATTTTTTGTACAGTAGATAATATATATTTGGTGTACTTTGATATTTTATGTACAGTATGTAATATATATTTTGTATATTTAAATATTTTATGTACCGTATAAAATATATATTTGGTGTACTTTTATATTTTATATATGGTATTTAATATTTATTTAGTGTAATTTGATATTTTAGGTACAGTTTATAATATATATTTGGTGTTCTTTGGTATTTTATGCACAGTATATAATATATATTTTGTATATTTTCGTATTTTAAGAACAGTGTAAAATATATATTTGGTGTACTTTTATATTTTATGTACAGCATATAATATTTCTTTAGTGTAATTTCATATTTTATGTACAGTTTATAATACATATTTGGTATGCTTCTGTATTTTATGTACAGTATATAATATATATTTGATGTATTTTCATATTTTATGTACAGAATATAATATATGTTTGCTGTACTTTGATATTTTATGTACAGTATATTATATATTTTGTATATTTTCATATTTTATGAAGAGTAAAAAATATATATTTGGTGTACTTTTATATTTTATGTACAGTATATAATATTTATTTAGTGTAATTTGATATTTTATGTACAGTTTATAATATATATTTGCTATACTTTGGTATTTTATGTACAGTATATAATATGTATTTTGTATATTTTCATATAACTTGTACAGTATGTAATATATATTTGGTGTACTTTTGTATTTTTTGTACAGTATATAATATATATTTAGTGTAACTTTATATTTTATGTACAGTTTATATTATGTATTTGGTGTACCTTGATGTTTTATGTACAGTGTATAATATATATTTTGTATATTTTCATATAACTTGTACAGTATATAATATATACTTGGTGTACTTTTGTATTTTATGTACAGTATATAATATATATTTAGTGTAATTTGATATTTTATGTACAGTTTATAATATACATTTGGTGTAATTTGGTATTTTATGTAGAGTATATAATAAGTATTTTGCATATTTTCACATTTTATGTACAGTAGATAATATATATTTGGTGTACTTTGATATTTTATGTACAGTATATAATATATATTTTGTATATTTAAATATTGTATGTAACATATAAAATATATATTTGGTGTACTTTTATATTTTATATATGGTATTTAATATTTATTTAGTGTAATTTGATATTTTAGGTACAGTTTATAATATATATTTGGTGTTCTTTGGTATTTTATGTACATTATATAATATATATTTTGTATATTTTCATATAACATGTACAGTATATTATATATTTGGTGTACTTTTATATTTCATTTACAGTATATAATATTTATTTAGTTTAATTTGATATTTTATGTACAGTTTATAGTATATATTTGGTGTACCTTGATAGTTTATGTACAGTATATAATATGTATTTTGTATATTTTCATATAACTTGTACAGTATATAATATATATTTGGTGTACTTTTGTATTTTTTGTACAGTATATAATATATATTTAGTGTAACTTTATATTTTATGTACAGTTTATATTATGTATTTGGTGTACCTTGATATTTTATGTACAGTGTATAATATATATTTTGTATATTTTCATATAACTTGTACAGTATATAATATATACTTGGTGTACTTTTGTATTTTATGTACAGTATATAATATATATTTAGTGTAATTTGATATTTTATGTACAGTTTATAATATATATTTGGTGTAATTTGGTATTTTATGTACGGTATATAATATATATTTTGTATATTTTCACATTTTTTGTACAGTAGATAATATATATTTGGTGTACTTTGATATTTTACGTACAGTATATAATATATATTTTGTATATTTAAATATTTTATGTACCGTATAAAATATATATTTGGTGTACTTTTATATTTTATATATGGTATTTAATATTTATTTAGTGTAATTTGATATTTTAGGTACAGTTTATAATATATATTTGGTGTTCTTGGTATTTTATGCACAGTATATGATATATATTTTGTATATTTTCGTATTTTAAGAACAGTATAAAATATATATTTGGTGTACTTTTATATTTTATGTACAGCATATAATATTTCTTTAGTGTAATTTCATATTTTATGTACAGTTTATAATACATATTTGGTATGCTTCTGTATTTTATGTACAGTATATAATATATATTTGATGTATTTTCATATTTTATGTACAGAATATAATATGTGTTTGCTGTACTTTGATATTTTATGTACAGTATATTATATATTTTGTATATTTTCATATTTTATGAAGAGTAAAAAATATATATTTGGTGTACTTTTATATTTTATGTACAGTATATAATATTTATTTAGTGTAATTTGATATTTTATGTACAGTTTATAATATATATTTGCTATGCTTTGGTATTTTATGTACAGTATATAATATGTATTTTGTATATTTTCATATAACTTGTACACTATATAATATATATTTGGTGTACTTTTGTATTTTTTGTACAGTATATAATATATATTTAGTGTAACTTTATATTTTATGTACAGTTTATATTATGTATTTGGTGTACCTTGATGTTTTATGTACAGTGTATAATATATATTTTGTATATTTTCATATAACTTGTACAGTATATAATATATACTTGGTGTACTTTTGTATTTTATGTACAGTATATAATATATATTTAGTGTAATTTGATATTTTATGTACAGTTTATAATATATATTTGGTGTAATTTGGTATTTTATGTAGAGTATATAATAAGTATTTTGCATATTTTCACATTTTATGTACAGTAGATAATATATATTTGGTGTACTTTGATATTTTATGTACAGTATATAATATATATTTTGTATATTTAAATATTGTATGTAACATATAAAATATATATTTGGTGTACTTTTATATTTTATATATGGTATTTAATATTTATTTAGTGTAATTTGATATTTTAGGTACAGTTTATAATATATATTTGGTGTTCTTTGGTATTTTATGTACATTAAATAATATATATTTTGTATATTTTCATATAACATGTACAGTATATTATATATTTGGTGTACTTTTATATTTTATTTACAGTATATAATATTTATTTAGTTTAATTTGATATTTTATGTACAGTTTATAGTATATATTTGGTGTACCTTGATAGTTTATGTACAGTATATAATATGTATTTTGTATATTTTCATATAACTTGTACAGTATATAATATATATTTGGTGTACTTTTGTATTTTTTGTACAGTATATAATATATATTTAGTGTAACTTTATATTTTATGTACAGTTTATATTATGTATTTGGTGTACCTTGATATTTTATGTACAGTGTATAATATATATTTTGTATATTTTCATATAACTTGTACAGTATATAATATATACTTGGTGTACTTTTGTATTTTATGTACAGTATATAATATATATTTAGTGTAATTTGATATTTTATGTACAGTTTATAATATATATTTGGTGTAATTTGGTATTTTATGTACAGTATATAATATATATTTTGTATATTTTCACATTTTTTGTACAGTAGATAATATATATTTGGTGTACTTTGATATTTTACGTACAGTATATTATATATATTTTGTATATTTATATATTTTATGTACCGTATAAAATATATATTTGGTGTACTTTTATATTTTATATATGGTATTTAATATTTATTTAGTGTAATTTGATATTTTAGGTACAGTTTATAATATATATTTGGTGTTCTTTGGTATTTTATGCACAGTATATAATATATATTTTGTATATTTTCGTATTTTAAGAACAGTATAAAATATATATTTGGTGTACTTTTCTATTTTATGTACAGCATATAATATTTCTTTAGTGTAATTTCATATTTTATATACAGTTTATAATACATATTTGGTATGCTTCTGTATTTTATGTACAGTATATAATATATATTTGATGTATTTTCATATTTTATGTACAGAATATAATATATGTTTGCTGTACTTTGATATTTTATGTACAGTATATTATATATTTTGTATATTTTCATATTTTATGAAGAGTAAAAAATATATATTTGGTGTACTTTTATATTTTATGTACAGTATATAATATTTATTTAGTGTAATTTGATATTTTATGTACAGTTTATAATATATATTTGCTATACTTTGGTATTTTATGTACAGTATATAATATGTATTTTGTATATTTTCATATAACTTGTACAGTATATAATATATATTTGGTGTACTTTTGTATTTTTTGTACAGTATGTAATATATATTTAGTGTAACTTTATATTTTATGTACAGTTTATATTATGTATTTGGTGTACCTTGATGTTTTATGTACAGTGTATAATATATATTTTGTATATTTTCATATAACTTGTACAGTATATAATATATACTTGGTGTACTTTTGTGTTTTATGTACAGTATATAATATATATTTAGTGTAATTTGATATTTTATGTACAGTTTATAATATATATTTGGTGTAATTTGGTATTTTATGTAGAGTATATAATAAGTATTTTGCATATTTTCACATTTTATGTACAGTAGATAATATATATTTGGTGTACTTTGATATTTTATGTACAGTATATAATATATATTTTGTATATTTAAATATTGTATGTAACATATAAAATATATATTTGGTGTACTTTTATATTTTATATATGGTATTTAATATTTATTTAGTGTAATTTGATATTTTAGGTACAGTTTATAATATATATTTGGTGTTCTTTGGTATTTTATGTACATTATATAATATATATTTTGTAAATTTTCATATAACATGTACAGTATATTATATATTTGGTGTACTTTTATATTTTATTTACAGTATATAATATTTATTTAGTTTAATTTGATATTTTATGTACAGTTTATAGTATATATTTGGTGTACCTTGATAGTTTATGTACAGTATATAATATGTATTTTGTATATTTTCATATAACTTGTACAGTATATAATATATATTTGGTGTACTTTTGTATTTTTTGTACAGTATATAATATATATTTAGTGTAACTTTATATTTTATGTACAGTTTATATTATGTATTTGGTGTACCTTGATATTTTATGTACAGTGTATAATATATATTTTGTATATTTTCATATAACTTGTACAGTATATAATATATACTTGGTGTACTTTTGTATTTTATGTACAGTATATAATATATATTTAGTGTAATTTGATATTTTATGTACAGTTTATAATATATATTTGGTGTAATTTGGTATTTTATGTACGGTATATAATATATATTTTGTATATTTTCACATTTTTTGTACAGTAGATAATATATATTTGGTGTACTTTGATATTTTTCGTACAGTATATAATATATATTTTGTATATTTAAATATTTTATGTACCGTATAAAATATATATTTGGTGTACTTTTATATTTTATATATGGTATTTAATATTTATTTAGTGTAATTTGATATTTTAGGTACAGTTTATAATATATATTTGGTGTTCTTTGGTATTTTATGCACAGTATATAATATATATTTTGTATATTTTCGTATTTTAAGAACAGTATAAAATATATATTTGGTGTACTTTTATATTTTATGTACAGCACATAATATTTCTTTAGTGTAATTTGATATTTTATGTACAGTTTATAATACATATTTGGTATGCTACTGTATTTTATGTACAGTATATAACATATATTTGATTTATTTTCATATTTTATGTACAGAATAATATATATGTGTGCTGTACTTTGATATTTTATGTACAGTATATCATATTTATTTAGTGTAATTTGATATTTTTTGTACAGTTTGTATTATATAGTTGGTGTACCTTGATATTTTATGTACAGTATATAACATATATTTTGTATATTTTCATATAACATGTACAGTATATTATATATTTGGTGTACTTTTGTATTTTATGTACAGTATATAATATATATTTAGTGTAATTTGATATTTTATGTACAGTTTATAATATATGTTTGGTATACTTTGGTATTTTATGTAGAGTATATAATAAGCATTTTGTATATTTTCACATTTTATGTACAGTACATAATATATATTTGGTGTACTTTGATACTTTATGTACAGTATATAATATATATTTTGTATATTTTCATATTTTATGTACAGTATAAAATATATATTTGGTGTACTTTTATATTTTATATATGGCATTAAATATTTATTTAATGTAATTTGATATTTTATGTACAGTTTATATTATATATTTGGTGTACCTTGGTATTTTATGTACAGTATATAATATATATTTAGTGTAATTTAATATTTTATGTACAGTTTGTATTATATATTTGGTGTACCTTGATATTTTATGTACAGTATATAATATATATTTTGTATATTTTCATATAACTTGTACAGTATATAATACATATTTGGTGTACTTTTGTATTTTATGTACAGTATGTAATATATATTTTGTATATTTTCATATAACATGTACAGTATATTATATATTTGGTGTACTTTTGTATTTTATGTACAGTATATAATATATATTTAGTGTAATTTTATATTTTATGTACAGTTTATAATATATGTTTGGTATACTTTGGTATTTTATGTAGAGTATATAATAAGTATTTTGTATATTTTCACATTTTGTGTACAGTAGATAATATATATTTGTTGTACTTTGATATTTTATGTACAGTATATAATATATATTTTGTATATTTTCATATTTTATGTACAGTGTAAAATATATATTTGGTGTACTTTTATATTTTATATATGGCTTTAAATATTTATTTAATGTAATTTGATATTTTATATACAGTTTATAATATATATTTGGTGTTCTTTGGTATTTTATATACAGTATGTAATATATATTTTGTATATTTTCATATTTTATGTACAATATAAAACATATGATAGGTGTAATTTTATATTATATGTACAGCATATAATATTACTTTAGTGTAATTTGATATTTTATGTACAGTTTATAATACATATTTGGTGTACTTCCGTATTTTATATACAGTATATAATATATATTTGATGGATTTTCATATTTGAAGAACAGTATATAATATATATTTCCTGTACTTTTATATTTTATGTACAGAATACTATATATATTGTGAATTTTCATATTTTATGAAGAATAAAAACTATATATTTGGTGTACTTATAAATTTTATGTACAGTATATATTTATTTAGTGTAATTTGATATTTTATGAACAGTTTATATTATATATTTGGTTTACCTTGGTATTTTATGTACAGTACATAATATATATTTTGTATATTTTCATATAACTTGTACAGTATATTACATATTTGGTGAACTTTTGTATTTTATGTACAGTTTATAATATGTATTTAGTGTAATTTGATATTTTATGTACAGTTTATAATATATATTTGGTGTACTTTCGTATTTTATGTACAGTATATTATATATATTTTGTATATTTTCACATTTTATGTACAGTAGATAATATATATTTGGTGTACTTTGATATTTTATATACAGTATATAATATATATTTTGCATATTTTCATATTTTATGTACAGTATAAAATATATATTTGGAGTACTTTTATATTTTATATATGGTATTTTATATTTATTTAGTGTAATTTGATATTTTACATACAGTTTATCATATATATTTGGTGATCTTTGCTATTTTATGTACAGTATATAATATATATTTTGTATATTTTCATATTTTGTGTACAGTATAAAATACATATTTGGTGTACTTTTATATTTTTTCTACAGCATACAATATTTCTTTAGTGTAATTTGATATTTTATTTAAAGTTTATAATACATATTTGGTATGCTTCTGTATTTTATGTACAGTATATAATATATATTTGATGTATTTTCATATTTTATGTACAGAATATAATATATGTTTGCTGTACTTTGATATTTTATGTTCAGTATATTATATATTTTGCATATTTTCATATCTTATGAAGAGTAAAAAATATATATTTGGTATACTTTTATATTTTATGTACAGTATATAATATTTATTTAGTGTAATTTGATATTTTATGTACATTTTATATTATATATTTGGTGTACCTTGATATTTTATGTACAGTATATAATATATATTTTGTATATTTTCATATAACATGTACAGTATATTATATATTTGGTGTAATTTTGTCTTTTATGTACAGTATATAATATATATTTAGCGTAATTTGATATTTTATGTACAGTTTATAATATATATTTGGTATAGTTTGGTATTTTATGTAGAGTATATAATAAGTATTTTGTATATTTTCACATTTTATGTACAGTACATAATATATATTTGGTGTACTTTGATACTTTATGTACAGTATATAATATATATTTTGTATATTTTCATATTTTATGTACAGTATAAAATATATATTTGGTGTACTTTTATATTTTATATATTGCATTAAATATTTATTTAATGTAATTTGATATTTTATGTACAGTTTATATTATATATTTGGTGTACCTTTGTATTTTATGTACAGAATATAATATATATTTTGTATATTTTCATATTTTATGTACAGTATCAAAAAAATATTTGGTGTACTTTTATATTTTGTGTACAGCATTTAATATTTATTTAGTGTAATTTGATATTTTATGTACAGTTTATAATATATATTTGGTGTACTTCCGTATTTTATGTACAGTGTATAATATATATTTGATGTATTCTCATATTTTATGTACAGTATATAATATATATTTGCTGTACTTTGATATTTTATGTACAGTATATTATATAATTTGTATATTTTCATATTTTATGAAGAGTAAAAAATATATATTTGGTGTACTTTTATATTTTATGTACAGTATATAATTATTTAGTGTAATTTGATATTTTATGTACAGTTTATAATATATATTTGGTGTACCTTGATAGTTTATGTACAGTATATAATATGTATTTTGTATATTTTCATATAACTTGTACAGTATATAATATATATTTGGTGTACTTTTGTATTTTTTGTACAGTATATAATATATATTTAGAGTAATTTTATATTTTATGTACAGTTTATATTATATATTTGGTGTACCTTGATATTTTATGTACAGTATATAATATATATATTGTATATTTTCATATAACTTGTGCAGTATATAATATATATTTGGTGTACTTTTGTATTTTATGTACAGTATATAATATATATTTAGTGTAATTTGATATTTTATGTACAGTTTATAATATGTATTTGGTGTAATTTGGTATTTTAGGTTCAGTATATAATATATATTTTGTATATTTTCACATTTTATGTACAGTAGATAATGTATATTTGGTGTACTTTTATATTTTATATATGGCATTAAAGATTTATTTAATGTAATTTGATATTTTATGTACAGTTTGTAACATATATTTGGTGATCTTTGGTATTTTATGTACAGAATATAATATATATTTTGTATATTTTCATATTTTATGTACAGTATATAATATATATTTGCTGTACTTTTATATTTTGTGTACAGCATATAATATTTATTTAGTGTAATTTGTTATTTTATGTACAGCTTATCATATATATTTGGTGTACTTCCGTATTTTATGTACAGTGTATAATATATATTTGATGAATTTTCATATTTTATGTACAGTATATAATATATATTTGCTGTACTTTGATATTTCATGTACAGTATATTATATATTTTGTATATTTTCATATTTTATGAAGAGTAAAAAATATATATTTGGTGTACTTTTATATTTTATGTACAGTATTTAATATTTGTTTAGTGTAATTTGATATTTTACGTAAAGTTTATAATATATATTTGGTGTAATTTGGTATTTTATGTACAGTATATAATATATATTTTGTATATTTTCACATTTTATGTACAGTAGATAATACATATTTGGTGTACTTTGATATTTTATGTACAGTATATAATATATATTTTGTATATTTAAATATATTATGTACAATATAAAATATATATTTGGTGTACTTTTATATTTTATATGTGGTATTTAATATTTATTTAGTGTAATTTGATATTTTAGGTACAGTTTATAATATATATTTGGTGTTCTTTGGTATTTTATGTACAATATATAATATATATTTTGTATATTTTCATATTTTTAGAACAGTATAAAATATATATTTGGTGTGCTTTTATATTTTATGTACAGCATATAATATTTCTTTAGTGCAACTTGATATTTTATGCACAGTTTATAATACATATTTGGTATGCTTCTGTATTTTATGTACAGTATATTATATATATTTGATGTATTTTCATATTTTATGTACAGAATATAATATATGTTTGCTGTACTTTGATATTTTATGTACAGTATATTATATATTTTGTATATTTTCATATTTTATGAATAGTAAATAATATATATTTGGTGGACTTTTATATTTTATGTACATAATATAATATTTATTTAGTGTAATTTGATATTTTAAGGACAGTTTATATTATATATTTGGTGTACCTTGATATTTTATGTACAGTATATAATATATATTTTGTATATTTTCATATAACATGTACAGTATATTATATGTTTTGTGTACTTTTGTATTTTGTGTACTGTATATAATATATATTTAGTGTAATTTGATATTTTATGCACAGTTTATAATATATATTTGGAATACTTTAGTATTTTATGTAGAGTATGTAATATGTATTTTGTATATTTTCACATTTTATGTACAGTACATAATATATATTTGGTGTACTTTGATATTTTATGTACAGTATATAATATATATTTTGTATATTTTCATATTTTATGTACAGTATAAAATATATATTTGGTGTACTTTTATATTTTATATATGGCATTAAATATTTATTTAATGTAATTTGATATTTTATGTACAGTTTATAATATATATTTGGTGATCTTTGGTATTTTATGTACAGAATATAATATATATTTTGTATATTTTCATATTTTATGTACAGTATAAAATATATATTTGGAGTACTTTTATATTTTGTGTACAGCATATAATATTTATTTAGTGTAATTTGATATTTTATGTACAGTTTATAATATATATTTGGTGTACTTCTGTATTTTATGTACAGTGTATAATATATATTTGATGTATTCTCATAGTTTATGTACAGTATATAATATACATTTGCTGTACATTGATATTTTATGTACAGTATATTATATATTTTGTATATTTTCATATTTTATGAAGAGTAAAAAATATATATTTGGTGTACTTTTATATTTTATGTACAGTATATAATATTTATTTAGTGTAATTTGATATTTTATGTACAGTTTATAGTATATATTTGGTGTACCTTGATAGTTTATGTACAGTATATAATATGTATTTTGTATATTTTCATATAACTTGTACAGTATATAATATATATTTGGTGTACTTTTGTATTTTTTGTACAGTATATAATATATATGTAGTGTAATTTGATATTTTATGTACAGTTTATAGTATATATTTGGTGTACCTTGATAGTTTGTGTACAGTATATAGTATGTATTTTGTATATTTTCATATAACATGTACAGTATATTATATATTTTGTGTACTTTTGTATTTTATGTACAATATATAATATATATTTAGTGTAATTTGATATTTTATGTACAGTTTATAATATATATTTGGTATACTTTGGTATTTTATGTAGAGTATATAATATGTATTTAGTATATTTTCACATTTTATGTACAGTACGTAATATATATTTGGTGTACTTTGATATTTTATGTACAGTATATAATATATATTTTGTATATTTTCATATTTTATGTACCATATAAAATATATATTTGGTGTACTTTTATATTTTATGTACAGCATATAATATTTATTTAGTGTAATTTGATATTTTATGTACAGCTTATCATATATATTTGGTGTACTTCCGTATTTTATGTACAGTGTATAATATATATTTGATGAATTTTCATATTTTATGTACAGTATATAATATATATTTGCTGTAATTTGATATTTTATGAACAGTATATTATATATTTTGTATATTTTCATATTTTATGAAGAGTAAAAAATATATATTTGGTGTACTTTTATATTTTATGTACAGTATATAATATTTATTTAGTGTAATTTGATATTTTATGTATAGTTTATATTGTATATTTGGTGTACCTTGATATTTTATGTACAGTATATAATATATATTTTGTATATTTTCATATAACATGTACAGTATATTATATATTTTGTGTACTTTTGTATTTTATGTACAATATATAATAAATATTTAGTGTAATTTGATATTTTATGTACAGTTTATAATATATATTTGGTATACTTTGGTATTTTTTGTAGAGTATATAATATGTATTTTGTATATTTTCACATTTTATGTACAGTACATAATATATATTTGGTGTACTTTGATATTTTATGTACAGTATATAATATATATTTTGCATATTTTCATATTTTATGTACAGTATAAAATATATATTTGGCGTACTTTTATATTTTATGTACTGCATATAATGTTTATTTAGTGTAATTTGATATTTTATGTACAGCTTATCATATATATTTGGTGTACTTCCGTATTTTATGTAGAGTGTATAATATATATTTGATGAATTTTCATATTTTATGTACAGTATATAATATATATTTGATGTAATTTGATATTTTATGTACAGTATATTATATATTTTGTATATTTTCATATTTTATGAAGAGTAAAAAATATATATTTGGTGTACTTTTATATTTTATGTACAGTATTTAATATTTGTTTAGTGTAATTTGATATTTTATGCACAGTTTATATTATATATTTGGTGTACCTTGATATTTTATGTACAGTATATAATATATATTTTGCATATTTTCATATAACTTGTACAGTATATAATATATATTTGGTGTACTTTTGTATATAATGTACAGTATATAATATATATGTAGTGTAATTTGATATTTTATGTACAGTTTATATTTTATATTTGGTGTACCTTGATTTTTTATGTACAGTACATAATATATATTTTGTATATTTTCATATAACTTGTACAGTATATAATATATATTTGGTGTACTTTTGTATATAATGTATAGTTTATAATATATATTTAGTGTAATTTGATATTTTATGTACAGTTTATAATATATATTTGGTATACTTTGGTATTTTATGTAGAGTATATAATATGTATTTTGTATATTTTCACATTTTATGTACAGTACATAATATATATTTGGTGTACTTTGATATTTTATGTACAGTATATAATATATATTTTGTATATTTTCATATTTTATGTACAGTATAAAATGTATATTTGGTATGCTTTTATATTTTATAAATGGCATTAAATATTTATTTAATGTAATTTGATATTTTATGTACAGTTTATAATATATATTTGGTGATCTTTGGTATTTTATGTGCAGAATATAATATATATTTTGTGTATTTTCATATTTCATGTATTGTATAAAAGATATATTTGGTGTACTTTTATATTTTGTGTACAGCATTTAATATTTATTTAGTGTAATTTGATATTTTATGTACAGTTTATAATATATATTTGGTGTACTTCCGTATTTTATGTACAGTGTATGGTATATATTTGATGAATTCTCATATTTTATGTTCAGTATATAATATATATTTGCTGTACATTGATATTTTATGTACAGTATATTATATATTTTGTATATTTTCATATTTTATGAAGAGTAAAAAATATATATTTGGTGTACTTTTATATTTTATGTACAGTATATAATATTTATTTAGTGTAATTTGATATTTTATGTACAGTTTATAGTATATATTTGGTGTACCTTGATACTTTATGTACAGTATATAATATGTATTTTTTATATTTTCATATAACTTGTACAGTATATAATATATATTTGGTGTACTTTTGTATTTTATGTACAGTATATAATATATATTTAGTGTAATTTGATATTTCTTGTACAGTTTATAATATATGTTTGGTATACTTTGTTATTTTATGTAGAGTATATAATATGTATTTTGTATATTTTCACATTTTATGTACAGTACATAATATATATTTGGTGTACTTTTATATTTTATATACAGTATATAATATATATTTTGTATATTTTCATATTTTATGTACAGTATAAAATATATATTTGGTGTACTTTTATATTTTATATATGGCATTAAATATTTATTTAATGTAATTTGATATTTTATGTACAGTTTATAATATATATTTGGTGTTCTTTGGTATTTTATATACAGTATGTAATATATATTTTGTATATTTTCATATTTTATGTACAATATAATATATATGATAAGTGTAATTTTATATTATATGTAGAGCATATAATATTACTTTAGTGAAATTTGATATTTTATGTACAGTTTATAATACATATTTGGTGTACTTCCGTATTTTATGTAGAGTATATAATATATATTTGATGGATTTTCATATTTTATGTACAGTATATAATACATATTTGCTGTACTTTGATATTTTATGTACAGTATATTATATATTTTGTGAATTTTCATATTTTATGAAGAGTAAAAAATATATATTTGGTGTACTTTTAAATTTTATGTACAGTATATGTTTATTTAGTGTAATTTGATATTTTATGTACTGTTTATATTATATATTTGGTGTACCTTGGTATTTTATGTACAGTATATAATATATATTTTGTATATTTTCATATAACTTGTACAGTATATTACATATTTGGTGAACTTTTGTATTTTATGTACAGTATATAATATATATTTAGTGTAATTTGATATTTCTTGTACAGTTTATAATATATATTAGGTGTACTTTGGTATTTTATGTACAGCATATAATATATATTTTGTATATTTTCACATTTTATGTACAGTAGATAATATATGTTTGCTGTACTTTGATATTTTATGTACAGTATATAATATAAATTTTGTACATTTTCATATTTAATGTACAGTATAAAATATATATTTGGTGAACTTTTGTATTTTATATATGGTATTTAATATTTATTTGGTGTAATTTGATATTTTATGAACAGTTTATAATATATATTTGGTGATCTTTGGTATTTTATGTACAGAATATAATATATATTTTGTATATTTTCATATTTTATGTACAGTATATAATATATATTTGCTGTACTTTTATATTTTGTGTACAGCATTTAATATTTATTTAGTGTAATTTGATATTTTATGTACAGTTTATAATATAAATTTGGTGTACTTCCGTATTTTATGTACAGTGTATAATATATATTTGATGTACTCTCATATTTTATGTACAGTATGTAATATATATTTGCTGTACATTGATATTTTATGTACAGTATATTATATATTTTGTATATTTTCATATTTTATGAAGAATAAAAAATATATATTTGGTTTACTTTTATATTTTATGTACAGTATATAATATTTATTTAGTGTAATTTGATATTTTATGTACAGTTTATATTATATATTTGGTGTACCTTGATATTTTATGTACAGTATATAATATGTATTTTGTATATTTTCATATAACTTGTACAGTATATAATATATATTTGGTGTACTTTTGTATTTTTTGAACAGTACATAATATATATTTAGTGTAATTTGATATTTTATGTAGAGTTTATATTATATATTTGGTGTACCTTGATATTTTATGTACAGTATATAATATATATTTTGTATATTTTCATATAACTTGTACAGTATATAATATATATTTGGTGTACTTTTGTATTTTATGTACAGTATATAATATATATTTAGTGTAATTTGATATTTTATGTACAGTTTATAATATATATTTGGTGTAATTTGGTATTTTATGTACAGTTTATAATATATATTTTGAATATTTTCACATTTTATGTACAGTAGATAATATATATTTGGTGTACTTTGATATTTTATGTACAGTATATAATATATATTTTGTATATTTAAATATATTATGTACTGTATAAAATATATATTTGGTGTACTTTTATATTTTATATATGGTATTTAATATTTATTTAGTGTAATTTGATATTTTAGGTACAGTTTATAATATATATTTGGTGTTCTTTGGTATTTTATGTACAGTATATAATATATATTTTGTATATTTTCATATATTAAGAACAGTATAAAATATATATTTGGTGTATTTTTATATTTTATGTACGGCATATAATATTTCCTTAGTGTAATTTGATATTTTATGTACAGTTTATAATACATATTTGGTATGCTTCTGTATTTTATGTACAGTATATAATATATATTGGATGTATTTTCATATTTTATGTACAGAATATAATATATGTTTGCTGTACTTTGATATTTTATGTACAGTATATTATATATTTTGTATATTTTCATATTTTATGAAGAGTAAAAAATATATATTTGGTGTACTTTTATATTTTCTGTACAGTATATAATATTTATTTAGTGTAATTTGATATTTTATGTACAGTTTATATTATATATTTGGTGTACCTTGATATTTTATGTACAGTATATATTATATATTTTGTATATTTTCAAATAATATGTACAGTATATTATATATTTGGTGTACTTTTGTATTTTATGTACAGTATATAATACATATTTAGTGTAATTTGATATTTTATGTACAGTTTATAATATATATTTGGTATACTTTGGTATTTTATGTAGAGTATATAATATGTATTTTGTATATTTTCACATTTTATGTACAGTACATAATATAGATTTGGTGTACTTTGATATTTTATGTACAGTACATAATATATATTTGCTGTACTTTGATATTTTATGTACAGTATATTATATATTTTGAGAATTTTCATATTTTATGAAGAGAAAAAATATATATTTGGTGTACTTTTAAATTTTATGAACAATATATAATTATTTATTGTAATTTGATATTTTATGTACAGTTTATATTATATATTTGGTGTACCTTGGTATTTTATGTACAGTATATAATATATATTTTGTATATTTTCATATAACTTGTACAGTATATTGCATATTTGGTGAACTTTTGTATTTTATGTACAGTTTATAATATATATTTGGTGTACTTCCGTTTTTTATGTATAGTGTATAATATATATTTGATGTATTCTCATATTTTATGTACAGTATATAATATATATTTGCCGTACATTGATATTTTATGTACAGTATATTATATATTTTGTATATTTTCATATTTTATGAAGAGTAAAAAATATATATTTGGTGTACTTTTATATTTTATGTACAGTATATAATATTTATTTAGTGTAATTTGATATTTTATGTACAGTTTATAATATATATTTGGTGTACCTTGATAGTTTATGTACAGTATATATTATGTATTTTGTATATTTTCATATAACTTGTACAGTATATAATATATATTTGGTGTACTTTTGTATTTTATGTACAGTATATAATATATATTTAGTGTAATTTGATATTTTATGTACAGTTTATAATATATATTTGGTATACTTTGTTATTTTATGTAGAGTATATAATATGTATTTTGTATATTTTCACATTTTATCTACAGTACATAATATATATTTGGTGTACTTTGATATTTTATATACAGTATATAATATATATTTTGTATATTTTCATATTTTATGTACAGTATAAAATATATATTTCGTGTACTTTTATATTTTATATATGGCATTAAATATTTATTTAATGTAATTTGATATTTTATGTACAGTTTATAATATATATTTTGTTTTCTTTGGTATTTTATATACAGTATGTAATATATATTTTGTATATTTTAATATTTTATGTACAATACAAAATATATGATAGGTGTAATTTTATATTATATGTACAGCATATAATGTTACTTTAGTGTAATTTGATATTTTATGTACAGTTTATAATACATATTTGGTGTACTTCCGTATTTTATGTACAGTTTATAATATATATTTGATGGATTTTCATATTTTATGTACAGAATATAATATATATTTGCTGTACTTTTATATTTTATGTACAGTATAATATATATTTTGTGAATTTTCATATTTTATGAAGAGTAAAAAATATATATTTGGTGTACTTTTAAATTTTATGTACACTATATATATATATTTAGTGTAATTTGATATTTTATGTACAGTTTATATTATATATTTGGTGTACCTTGGTATTTTATGTACAGTATATAATATATATTTTGTATATTTTCATATAACTTGTACAGTGTATTACATATTTGGTGAACTTTTGTATTTTATGTACAGTATATAATATATGTTTAGTGTAATTAGATATTTCATGTACAGTTTATAATATATATTTGGTGTACTTTGGTATTTTATGTACAGTATATAATATAAATTTTGTACATTTTCATATTTTATGTACAGTATAAAATATATATTTGGTTTACTTTTATATTTTATATATGATATTTAATTTTCATTTAGTGTAATTTGATATTTTATGAACAGTTTATAATATATATTTGGTGTTCTTTTGTATTTTATGTACAGTATATAATATATATTTTGTATATTTTCATATTTTATGTACAGTATAAATATATATTTGCTGTAATTTTATATTTTATGTACAGCATACAATATTTATTTAGTGTAATTTGAAATTTTATGTACAGCTTATCATATATATTTGGTGTACTTCCGTATTTTATGTACAGTGTATAATATATATTTGATGTAATTTCATATTTTATGTACAGTATATAATATATATTTGCTGTACTTTGATATTTTATGTACAGTATATTATATATTTTGTATATTTTCATATTTTATGAAGAGTAAAAAATATATATTTGGTGTACTTTTATATTTTATGTACAGTATATAATATTTATTTAGTGTAATTTGATATTTTCTGTACAGTTTATATTATATATTTGGTGTACCTTGATATTTTATGTACAGTATATAATATATATTTTGTATATTTTCATATAACATATACAGTATATTATATATTTGGGATACTTTTGTATTTTATGTACAGTATATAATATATATTTAGTGTAATTTGATATTTTATGTATAGTTTATAATATATATTTGGTATACTTTGGTATTTTATGTAGAGTATATAATATGTATATTGTATATTTTCACATTTTATGTACAGTACATAATATATATTTGGTGTAGTTTGATATTTTATGTACAGTATATAATATATATTTTGTATATTTTCATATTTTATGTACAGTATAAAATATATATTTGGTTTACTTTTATATTTTATATATGGCATTAAATATTTATTTAATGTAATTTGATATTTTATGTACAGTTTATAATATATATTTGGTGTTCTTTGGTATTTTATATACAGTATGTAACATATATTTTGTATATTTTCATATTTTATGTACAATATAATATATATGATAAGTGTAATTTTATATTATATGTAGAGCATATAATATTACTTTAGTGAAATTTGATATTTTATGTACAGTTTATAATACATATTTGGTGTACTTCCGTATTTTATGTAGAGTATATAATATATATTTGATGGATTTTCATATTTTATGTACAGTATATAATACATATTTGCTGTACTTTGATATTTTATGTACAGTATATTATATATTTTGTGAATTTTCATATTTTATGAAGAGTAAAAAATATATATTTGGTGTACTTTTAAATTTTATGTACAGTATATGTTTATTTAGTGTAATTTGATATTTTATGTACAGTTTATATTATATGTTTGGTGTACCTTGGTATTTTATGCACAGTATATAATATATATTTTGTATATTTTCATATAACTTGTACAGTATATTACATATTTGGTGAACTTTTGTATTTTATGTACAGTATATAATATATATTTAGTGTAATTTGATATTTCTTGTACAGTTTATAATATATATTAGGTGTACTTTGGTATTTCATGTACAGTATATAATATATATTTTGTATATTTTCACATTTTATGTACAGTAGATAATATATATTTGCTGTACTTTGATATTTTATGTACAGTATATAATATAAATTTTGTACATTTTCATATTTAATGTACAGTATAAAATATATATTTGGTGAACTTTTGTATTTTATATATGGTATTTAATATTTATTTTGTGTAATTTGATATTTTATGAACAGTTTATAATATATATTTGGTGATCTTTGGTATGTTATGTACAGAATATAATATATATTTTGTATATTTTCATATTTTATGTGCAGTATATAATATATATTTGCTGTACTTTTATATTTTGTGTACAGCATTTAATATTTATTTAGTGTAATTTGATATTTTATGTACAGTTTATAATATAAATTTGGTGTACTTCCGTATTTTATGTACAGTGTATAATATATATTTGATGTACTCTCATATTTTATGTACAGTATGTAATATATATTTGCTGTACATTGATATTTTATGTACAGTATATTATATATTTTGTATATTTTCATATTTTATGAAGAGTAAAAAATATATATTTGGTGTACTTTTATATTTTATGTACAGTATATAATATTTATTTAGTGTAATTTGATATTTTATGTACAGTTTATATTATATATTTGGTGTACCTTGATATTTTATGTACAGTATATAATATGTATTTTGTATATTTTCATATAACTTGTACAGTATATAATATATATATGGTGTACTTTTGTATTTTTTGAACAGTACATAATATATATTTAGTGTAATTTAATATTTTATGTAGAGTTTATATTATATATTTGGTGTACCTTGATATTTTATGCACAGTATATAATATATATTTTGTATATTTTCATATAACTTGTACAGTATATAATATATATTTGGTGTACTTTTGTATTTTATGTACAGTACATAATATATATTTAGTGTAATTTGATATTTTATGTACAGTTTATAATATATATTAGGTGTAATTTGGTATTTTATGTACAGTATATAATATATATTTTGTATATTTTCACATTTTATGTACAGTAGATAATATATATTTGGTGTACTTTGATATTTTATGTACAGTATATAATATATATTTTGTATATTTAAATATATTATGTACTGTATAAAATATATATTTGGTGTACTTTTATATTTTATATATGGTATTTAATATTTATTTAGTGTAATTTGATATTTTAGGTACAGCTTATAATATATATTTGGTGTTCTTTGGTATTTTATGTACAGTATATAATATATACTTTGTATATTTTCATATTTTAAGAACAGTATAAAATATATATTTGGTGTCTTTTTATATTTTATGTACGGCATATAATATTTCTTTAGTGTAATTTGATATTTTATGTACAGTTTATAATACATATTTGGTATGCTTCTGTATTTTATGTACAGTATATAATATATATTTGATGTATTTTCATATTTTATGTACAGAATATAATATATGTTTGCTGTACTTTGATATTTTATCTACAGTATATTATATATTTTGTATATTTTCATATTTTATGAAGAGTAAAAAATATATATTTGGTGTACTTTTATATTTTCTGTACAGTATATAATATTTATTTAGTGTAATTTGATATTTTATGTACAGTTTATATTATATATTTGGTGTACCTTGATATTTTATGTACAGTATATATTATATATTTTGTATATTTTCAAATAATATGTACAGTATATTATATATTTGGTGTACCTTGGTATTTTATGTACAGTATATAATATATATTTTGTATATTTTCATATAACTTGTACAGTGTATTACATATTTGGTGAACTTTTGCATTTTATGTACAGTATATAATATATGTTTAGTGTAATTAGATATTTCATGTACAGTTTATAATATATATTTGGTGTACTTTGGTATTTTATGTACAGTATATAATATAAATTTTGTACATTTTCATATTTTATGTACAGTATAAAATATATATTTGGTGTACTTTTATATTTTATATATGATATTTAATTTTCATTTAGTGTAATTTGATATTTTATGAACTGTTTATAATATATATTTGGTGTTCTTTTGTATTTTATGTACAGTATATAATATATATTTTGTATATTTTCATATTTTATGTACAGTATAAATATATATTTGGTGTACTTTTATATTTTATGTACAGCATACAATATTTATTTAGTGTAATTTGAAATTTTATGTACAGCTTATCATATATATTTGGTGTACTTCCGTATTTTATGTACAGTGTATAATATATATTTGATGTAATTTCATATTTTATGTACAGTATATAATATATATTTGCTGTACTTTGATATTTTATGTACAGTATATTATATATTTTGTATATTTTCATATTTTATGAAGAGTAAAAAATATATATTTGGTGTACTTTTATATTTTATGTACAGTATATAATATTTATTTAGTGTAATTTGATATTTTCTGTACAGTTTATATTATATATTTGGTGTACCTTGATAGTTTATGTACAGTATATAATATATATTTTGCATATTTTCATATAACATATACAGTATATTATATATTTGGGATACTTTTGTATTTTATGTACAGTATATAATATATATTTAGTGTAATTTGATATTTTATGTATAGTTTATAATATATATTTGGTATACTTTGGTATTTTATGTAGAGTATATAATATGTATATTGTATATTTTCATATTTTATGTACAGTACATAATATATATTTGGTGTAGTTTGATATTTTATGTACAGTATATAATATATATTTTGTATATTTTCATATTTTATGTACAGTATAAAATATATATTTGGTTTACTTTTATATTTTATATATGGCATTAAATATTTATTTAATGTAATTTGATATTTTATGTACAGTTTATAATATATATTTGGTGTTCTTTGGTATTTTATATACAGTATGTAATATATATTTTGTATATTTTCATATTTTATGTACAATATAATATATATGATAAGTGTAATTTTATATTATATGTAGAGCATATAATATTACTTTAGTGAAATTTGATATTTTATGTACAGTTTATAATACATATTTGGTGTACTTCCGTATTTTATGTAGAGTATATAATATATATTTGATGGATTTTCATATTTTATGTACAGTATATAATACATATTTGCTGTACTTTGATATTTTATGTACAGTATATTATATATTTTGTGAATTTTCATATTTTATGAAGAGTAAAAAATATATATTTGGTGTACTTTTAAATTTTATGTACAGTATATGTTTATTTAGTGTAATTTGATATTTTATGTACAGTTTATATTATATATTTGGTGTACCTTGGTATTTTATGCACAGTATATAATATATATTTTGTATATTTTCATATAACTTGTACAGTATATTACATATTTGGTGAACTTTTGTATTTTATGTACAGTATATAATATATATTTAGTGTAATTTGATATTTCTTGTACAGTTTATAATATATATTAGGTGTACTTTGGTATTTCATGTACAGTATATAATATATATTTTGTATATTTTCACATTTTATGTACAGTAGATAATATATATTTGCTGTACTTTGATATTTTATGTACAGTATATAATATAAATTTTGTACATTTTCATATTTAATGTACAGTATAAAATATATATTTGGTGAACTTTTGTATTTTATATATGGTATTTAATATTTATTTTGTGTAATTTGATATTTTATGAACAGTTTATAATATATATTTGGTGATCTTTGGTATTTTATGTACAGAATATAATATATATTTTGTATATTTTCATATTTTATGTACAGTATATAATATATATTTGCTGTACTTTTATATTTTGTGTACAGCATTTAATATTTATTTAGTGTAATTTGATATTTTATGTACAGTTTATAATATAAATTTGGTGTACTTCCGTATTTTATGTACAGTGTATAATATATATTTGATGTACTCTCATATTTTATGTACAGTATGTAATATATATTTGCTGTACATTGATATTTTATGTACAGTATATTATATATTTTGTATATTTTCATATTTTATGAAGAGTAAAAAATATATACTTGGTGTACTTTTATATTTTATGTACAGTATATAATATTTATTTAGTGTAATTTGATATTTTATGTACAGTTTATATTATATATTTGGTGTACCTTGATATTTTATGTACAGTATATAATATGTATTTTGTATATTTTCATATAACTTGTACAGTATATAATATATATATGGTGTACTTTTGTATTTTTTGAACAGTACATAATATATATTTAGTGTAATTTGATATTTTATGTAGAGTTTATATTATATATTTGGTGTACCTTGATATTTTATGTACAGTATATAATATATATTTTGTATATTTTCATATAACTTGTACAGTATATAATATATATTTGGTGTACTTTTGTATTTTATGTACAGTATATAATATATATTTAGTGTAATTTGATATTTTATGTACAGTTTATAATATATATTAGGTGTAATTTGGTATTTTATGTACAGTATATAATATATATTTTGTATATTTTCTCATTTTATGTACAGTAGATAATATATATTTGGTGTACTTTGATATTTTATGTACAGTATATAATATATATTTTGTATATTTAAATATTTTATGTACCATATAAAATATATATTTGGTGTACTTTTATATTTTATATATGGTATTTAATATTTATTTAGTGTAATTTGATATTTTAGGTACAGTTTATAATATATATTTGGTGTTCTTTGGTATTTTATGTACAGTATATAATATATATTTTGTATATTTTCATATTTTAAGAACAGTATAAAATATATATTTGGTGTACTTTTATATTTTATGTACAGCATGTAATATTTCTTTAGTGTAATTTGATATTTTATGTACAGTTTATAATACATATTTGGTATGCTACTGTATTTTATGTACAGTATATAACATATATTTGATGTATTTTCATATTTTATGTACAGAATATTATATATGTTTGCTGTACTTTGATATTTTATGTACAGTATATAATATTTATTTAGTGTAATTTGATATTTTTTGTACAGTTTGTATTATATATTTGGTGTACCTTGATATTTTATGTACAGTATATAATATATATTTTGTATATTTTCATATAACATGTACAGTATATTATATATTTGGTGTACTTTTGTATTTTATGTACAGTATATAATATATATTTAGTGTAATTTGATATTTTATGTACAGTTTATAATATATATTTGGTATACTTTGGTATTTTATGTAGAGTATATAATAAGTATTTTGTATATTTTCACATTTTATGTACAGTACATAATATATATTTGGTGTACTTTGATGCTTTATGTACAGTATATAATATATATTTTGTATATTTTCATATTTTATGTACAGTATAAAATATATATTTGGTGTACTTTTATATTTAATATATGGCATTAAATATTTATTTAATGTAATTTGATATTTTATGTACAGTTTATATAATATATTTGGTGTACCTTTGTATTTTATGTACAGAATATAATATATATTTTGTATATTTTCATATTTTATGTACAGTATCAAAAAAATATTTGGTGTACTTTTATATTTTGTGTACAGCATTTAATATTTATTTAGTGTAATTTGATATTTTATGTACAGTTTATAATATATATTTGGTGTACTTCCGTATTTTATGTACAGTGTATAATATATATTTGATGTATTCTCATATTTTATGTACAGTATATAATATATATTTGCTGTACATTGATATTTTATGTACAGTATATTTTATATTTTGCATATTTTCATATTTTATGAAGAGTAAAAAATATATATTTGGTGTACTTTTATATTTTATGTACAGTATATAATATTTATTTAGTGTAATTTGATATTTTATTTACAGTTTATAATATATATTTGGTGTAATTTGGTATTTTATGTACAGTATATAATATATATTTTGTATATTTTCACATTTTATGTACAGTAGATAATATATATTTGGTGTACTTTGATATTTTATGTACAGTATATAATATATGTTTTGTATATTTAAATATTTTATGTACCGTATAAAATATATATTTGGTGTACTTTTATATTTTATATATTGTATTTAATATTTATTTAGTGTAATTTGATATTTTAGGTACAGTTTATAATACATATTTGGTGTTCTTTGGTATTTTATGTACAGTATATAATATATATTTTGTATATTTTCATATTTTAAGAACAGTATAAAATATATATTTGGTGTACTTTTATATTTTATGTACAGCACATAATATTTCTTTAGTGTAATTTGATATTTTATGTACAGTTTATAATACATATTTGGTATGCTACTGCATTTTATGTACAGTATATAACATATATTTGATTTATTTTCATATTTTATGTACAGAATAATATATATGTGTGCTGTACTTTGATATTTTATGTACAGTATATCATATTTATTTAGTGTAATTTGATATTTTTTGTACAGTTTGTATTATATAGTTGGTGTACCTTGATATTTTATGTACAGTATATAACATATATTTTGTATATTTTCATCTAACATGTACAGTATATTATATATTTGGTGTACTTTTGTATTTTATGTACAGTATATAATATATATTTAGTGTAATTTGATATTTTATGTACAGTTTATAATATATGTTTGGTATACTTTGGTATTTTATGTAGAGTATATAATAAGCATTTTGTATATTTTCACATTTTATGTACAGTACATAATATATATTTGGTGTACTTTGATACTTTATGTACAGTATATAATATATATTTTGTATATTTTCATATTTTATGTACAGTATAAAATATATATTTGGTGTACTTTTATATTTTATATATGGCATTAAATATTTATTTAATGTAATTTGATATTTTATGTACAGTTTATATTATATATTTGGTGTACCTTGGTATTTTATGTACAGTATATAATATATATTTAGTGTAATTTGATATTTTATGTACAGTTTGTATTATATATTTGGTGTACCTTGATATTTTATGTACAGTATATAATATATATTTTGTATATTTTCATATAACTTGTACAGTATATAATACATATTTGGTGTACTTTTGTATTTTATGTACAGTATGTAATATATATTTTGTATATTTTCATATAACATGTACAGTATATTATATATTTGGTGTACTTTTGTATTTTATGTACAGTATATAATATATATTTAGTGTAATTTGATATTTTATGTACAGTTTATAATATATATTTGGTATACTTTGGTATTTTATGTAGAGTATATAATAAGTATTTTGTATATTTTCACATTTTATGTACAGTAGATAATATATATTTGTTGTACTTTGATATTTTATGTACAGTATATAATATATATTTTGTATATTTTCATATTTTATGTACAGTGTAAAATATATATTTGGTGTACTTTTATATTTTATATATGGCTTTAAATATTTATTTAATGTAATTTGATATTTTATATACAGTTTATAATATATATTTGGTGTTCTTTGGTATTTTATATACAGTATGTAATATATATTTTGTATATTTTCATATTTTATGTACAATATAAAACATATGATAGGTGTAATTTTATATTATATGTACAGCATATAATATTACTTTAGTGTAATTTGATATTTTATGTACAGTTTATAATACATTTTTGGTGTACTTCCGTATTTTATGTACAGTATATAATATATATTTGATGGATTTTCATATTTGAAGAACAGTATATAATATATATTTCCTGTACTTTTATATTTTATGTACAGAATACTATATATATTGTGAATTTTCATATTTTATGAAGAATAAAAACTATATATTTGGTGTACTTATAAATTTTATGTACAGTATATATTTATTTAGTGTAATTTGATATTTTATGAACAGTTTATATTATATATTTGGTTTACCTTGGTATTTTATGTACAGTACATAATATATATTTTGTATATTTTCATATAACTTGTACAGTATATTACATATTTGGTGTACTTTTGTATTTTATGTACAGTATATAATATATATTTAGCGTAATTTGATATTTTATGTACAGTTTATAATATATATTTGGTATAGTTTGGTATTTTATGTAGAGTATATAATAAGTATTTTGTATATTTTCACATTTTATGTACAGTACATAATATATATTTGGTGTACTTTGATATTTTATGTACAGTATATAATATATATTTTGTATATTTTCATATTTTATGTACAGTATAAAATATATATTTGGTGTACTTTTATATTTTATATATGGCATTAAATATTTATTTAATGTAATTTGATATTTTATGTACAGTTTATAACATATATTTGGTGATCTTTGGTATTTTATGTACAGAATATAATATATATTTTGTATAATTTCATATTTTATGTACAGTATATAATATATATTTGCTGTACTTTTATATTTTGTGTACAGCATTTAATATTTATTTAGTGTAATTTAATATTATATGTACAGTTTATAATATATATTTGGTGTACTTCCGTATTTTACGTACAGTGTATAATATATATTTGATGTATTCTCATATTTTATGTACAGTATATAATATATATTTGCTGTACATTGATATTTTATGTACAGTATATTTAATATTTTGTATATTTTCATATTTTATGAAGAGTAAAAAATATATATTTGGTGTACTTTTATATTTTATGTACAGTATAAAATATTTATTTAGTGAAATTTGATATTTTATGTACAGTTTATAATATATATTTGGTGTAATTTGGTATTTTATGTACAGTATATAATATATATTTTGTATATTTTCACATTTTATGTACAGTAGATAATATATATTTGGTGTACTTTGATATTTTATGTACAGTATATAATATATATTTTGTATATTTAAATATTTTATGTACCGTATAAAATATATATTTGGTGTACTTTTATATTTTATATATGGTATTTAATATTTATTTAGTGTAATTTGATATTTTAGGTACAGTTTATAATAGATATTTGGTGTTCTTTGGTATTTTATGTACAGTATATAATATATATTTTGTATATTTTCATATTTTAAGAACAGTATAAAATATATATTTGGTGTACTTTTATATTTTATGTACGGCATATAATATTTCTTTAGTGTAATCTGATATTTTATGTACAGTTTATAATACATATTTGGTATGCTACTGTATTTTATGTACAGTATATAACATATATTTGATGTATTTTCATATTTTATGTACAGAATATTATATATGTTTGCTGTACTTTGATATTTTATGTACAGTATATAATATTTATTTAGTGTAATTTGATATTTTTTGTACAGTTTGTATTATATATTTGGTGTACCTTGGTATTTTATGTACAGTATATAATATATATTTTGTATATTTTCATATAACATGTACAGTATATTATATATTTGGTGTACTTTTGTATTTTATGTACAGTATATAATATATATTTAGTGTAATTTGATATTTTATGTACAGTTTATAATATATATTTGGTATACTTTGGTATTTTATGTAGAGTATATAATAAGTATTTTGTATATTTTCACATTTTATGTACAGTACATAATATATATTTGGTGTACTTTGATACTTTATGTACAGTATATAATATATATTTTGTATATTTTCATATTTTATGTACAGTATAAAATATATATTTGGTGTACTTTTATATTTAATATATGGCATTAAATATTTATTTAATGTAATTTGATATTTTATGTACAGTTTATATTATATATTTGGTGCACCTTTGTATTTTATGTACAGAATATAATATATATTTTGTATATTTTCATATTTTATGTACAGTATCAAAAAAATATTTGGTGTACTTTTATATTTTGTGTACAGCATTTAATATTTATTTAGTGTAATTTGATATTTTATGTACAGTTTATAATATATATTTGGTGTACTTCCGTATTTTATGTACAGTGTATAATATATATTTGATGTATTCTCATATTTTATGTACAGTATATAATATATATTTGCTGTACTTTGATATTTTATGTACAGTATATTATATAATTTGTATATTTTCATATTTTATGAAGAGTAAAAAATATATATTTGGTGTACTTTTATATTTTATGTACAGTATATAATTATTTAGTGTAATTTGATATTTTATGTACAGTTTATAATATATATTTGGTGTACCTTGATAGTTTATGTGCAGTATATAATATGTATTTTGTATATTTTCATATAACTTGTACAGTATATAATATATATTTGGTGTGCTTTTGTATTTTTTGTACAGTATATAATATATATTTAGTGTAATTTTATATTTAATGTACAGTTTATATTATATATTTGGTGTACCTTGATATTTTATGTACAGTATATAATATATATATTGTATATTTTCATATAACTTGTGCAGTATATAATATATATTTGGTGTACTTTTGTATTTTATGTACAGTATATAATATATATTTAGTGTAATTTGATATTTTATGTACAGTTTATAATATGTATTTGGTGTAATTTGGTATTTTAGGTTCAGTATATAATATATATTTTGTATATTTTCACATTTTATGTACAGTAGATAATATATATTTGGTGTACTTTTATATTTTATATATGGCATTAAATATTTATTTAATGTAATTTGATATTTTATGTACAGTTTGTAACATATATTTGGTGATCTTTGGTATTTTATGTACAGAATATAATATATATTTTGTATATTTTCATATTTTATGTACAGTATATAATATATATTTGCTGTACTTTTATATTTTGTGTACAGCATATAATATTTATTTAGTGTAATTTGTTATTTTATGTACAGCTTATCATATATATTTGGTGTACTTCCGTATTTTATGTACAGTGTATAATATATATTTGATGAATTTTCATATTTTATGTACAGTATATAATATATATTTGCTGTACTTTGATATTTTATGTACAGTATATTATTTATTTTGTATATTTTCATATTTTATGAAGAGTAAAAAATATATATTTGGTGTACTTTTATATTTTATGTACAGTATTTAATATTTGTTTAGTGTAATTTGATATTTTACGTAAAGTTTATAATATATATTTGGTGTAATTTGGTATTTTATGTACAGTATATAATATATATTTTGTATATTTTCACATTTTATGTACAGTAGATAATATATATTTGGTGTACTTTGATATTTTATGTACAGTATATAATATATATTTTGTATATTTAAATATATTATGTACCATATAAAATATATATTTGGTGTACTTTCATATTTTATATATGGTATTTAATATTTATTTAGTGTAATTTGATATTTTAGGTACAGTTTATAATATATATTTGGTGTTCTTTGGTATTTTATGTACAATATATAATATATATTTTGTATATTTTCATATTTTTAGAACTGTATAAAATATATATTTGGTGTGCTTTTATATTTTATGTACAGCATATAATATTTCTTTAGTGCAACTTGATATTTTATGCACAGTTTATAATACATATTTGGTATGCTTCTGTATTTTATGTACAGTATATTATATATATTTGATGTATTTTCATATTTTATGTACAGAATATAATATATGTTTGCTGTACTTTGATATTTTATGTACAGTATATTATATATTTTGTATATTTTCATATTTTATGAAGAGTAAATAATATATATTTGGTGGACTTTTATATTTTATGTACAGTATATAATATTTATTTAGTGTAATTTGATATTTTAAGGACAGTTTATATTATATATTTGGTGTACCTTGATATTTTATGTACAGTATATAATATATATTTTGTATATTTTCATATAACATGTACAGTATATTATATGTTTTGTGTACTTTTGTATTTTGTGTACTGTATATAATATATATTTAGTGTAATTTGATATTTTATGCACAGTTTATAATATATATTTGGTATAGTTTGGTATTTTATGTAGAGTATGTAATATGTATTTTGTATATTTTCACATTTTATGTACAGTACATAATATATATTTGGTGTACTTTGATATTTTATGTACAATATATCATATATATTTTGTATATTTTCATATTTTATGTACAGTATAAAATATATATTTGGTGTACTTTTATATTTTATATATGGCATTAAATATTTATTTAATGTAATTTGATATTTTATGTACAGTTTATAATATATATTTGGTGATCTTTGGTATTTTATGTACAGAATATAATATATATTTTGTATATTTTCATATTTTATGTACAGTATAAAATATATATTTGGAGTACTTTTATATTTTGTGTACAGCATATAATATTTATTTAGTGTAATTTGATATTTTATGTACAGTTTATAATATATATTTGGTGTACTTCTGTATTTTATGTACAGTGTATAATATATATTTGATGTATTCTCATAGTTTATGTACAGTATATAATATACATTTGCTGTACATTGATATTTTATGTACAGTATATTATATATTTTGTATATTTTCATATTTTATGAAGAGTAAAAAATATATATTTGGTGTACTTTTATATTTTATGTACAGTATATAATATTTATTTAGTGTAATTTGATATTTTATGTACAGTTTATAGTATATATTTGGTGTACCTTGATAGTTTATGTACAGTATATAATATGTATTTTGTATATTTTCATATAACTTGTACAGTATATAATATATATTTGGTGTACTTTTGTATTTTTTGTACAGTATATAATATATATGTAGTGTAATTTGATATTTTATGTACAGTTTATAGTATATATTTGGTGTACCTTGATAGTTTATGTACAGTATATAGTATGTATTTTGTATATTTTCATATAACATGTACAGTATATTATATATTTTGTGTACTTTTGTATTTTATGTACAATATATAATATATATTTAGAGTAATTTGATATTTTATGTACAGTTTATAATATATATTTGGTATACTTTGGTATTTTATGTAGAGTATATAATATGTATTTAGTATATTTTCACATTTTATGCACAGTACATAATATATATTTGGTGTACTTTGATATTTTATGTACAGTATATAATATATATTTTGTATATTTTCATATTTTATGTACAGTTTAAAATATATATTTGGTGTACTTTTATATTTTATGTACAGCATATAATATTTATTTAGTGTAATTTGATATTTTATGTACAGCTTATCATATATATTTGGTGTACTTCCGTATTTTATGTACAGTGTATAATATATATTTGATGAATTTTCATATTTTATGTACAGTATATAATATATATTTGCTGTAATTTGATATTTTATGAACAGTATATTATATATTTTGTATATTTTCATATTTTATGAAGAGTAAAAATATATATTTGGTGTACTTTTATATTTTATGTACAGTATATAATATTTATTTAGTGTAATTTGATATTTTATGTACAGTTTATATTATATATTTGGTGTACCTTGATATTTTATGTACAGTATATAATATATATTTTGTATATTTTCATATAACATGTACAGTATATTATATATTTTGTGTACTTTTGTATTTTATGTACAATATATAATAAATATTTAGTGTAATTTGATATTTTATGTACAGTTTATAATATATATTTGGTATACTTTGGTATTTTATGTAGAGTATATAATATGTATTTAGTATATTTTCACATTTTATGTACAGTACATAATATATATTTGGTGTACTTTGATATTTTATGTACAGTATATAATATATATTTTGTATATTTTCATATTTTATGTACAGTATAAAATATATATTTGGCGTACTTTTATATTTTATGTACAGCATATAATGTTTATTTAGTGTAATTTGATATTTTATGTACAGCTTATCATATATATTTGGTGTACTTCCGTATTTTATGTAGAGTGTATAATATATATTTGATGAATTTTCATATTTTATGTACAGTATATAATATATATTTGCTGTAATTTGATATTTTGTGTACAGTATATTATATATTTTGTATATTTTCATATTTTATGAAGAGTAAAAAATATATATTTGGTGTACTTTTATATTTTATGTACAGTATTTAATATTTGTTTAGTGTAATTTGATATTTTATGCACAGTTTATATTATATATTTGGTGTACCTTGATATTTTATGTACAGTATATAATATATATTTTGTATATTTTCATATAACTTGTACAGTATATAATATATATTTGGTGTACTTTTGTATATAATGTACAGTATATAATATATATGTAGTGTAATTTGATATTTTATGTACAGTTTATATTTTATATTTGGTGTACCTTGATTTTTTATGTACAGTACATAATATATATTTTGTATATTTTCATATAACTTGTACAGTATATAATATATATTTGATGTACATTTGTATATAATGTACAGTTTATAATATATATTTAGTGTAATTTGATATTTTATGTACAGTTTATAATATATATTTGGTATACTTTGGTATTTTATGTAGAGTATATAATATGTATTTTGTATATTTTCACATTTTATGTACAGTATATAATATATATTTGGTGTACTTTGATATTTTATGTACAGTATATAATATATATTTTGTATATTTTCATATTTTATGTAAAGTATAAAATGTATATTTGGTATGCTTTTATATTTTATAAATGGCATTAAATATTTATTTAATGTAATTTGATATTTTATGTACAGTTTATAATATATATTTGGTGATCTTTGGTATTTTATGTGCAGAATATAATATATATTTTGTATATTTTCATATTTCATGTATTGTATAAAAGATATATTTGGTGTACTTTTATATTTTGTGTACAGCATTTAATATTTATTTAGTGTAATTTGATATTTTATGTACAGTTTATAATATATATTTGGTGTACCTCCGTATTTTATGTACAGTTTATGATATATATTTGATGAATTCTCATATTTTATGTACAGTATATAATATATATTTGCTGTACATTGATATTTTATGTACAGTATATTATATATTTTGTATATTTTCATATTTTATGAAGAGTAAAAAATATATATTTGGTGTACTTTTATATTTTATGTACAGTATATAATATTTATTTAGTGTAATTTGATATTTTATGTACAGTTTATAGTATATATTTGGTGTACCTTGATAGTTTATGTACAGTATATAATATGTATTTTGTATATTTTCATATAACTTGTACAGTATATAATATATATTTGGTGTACTTTTGTATTTTTTGTACAGTATATAATATATATTTAGTGTAATTTTATATTTTATGTACAGTTTATATTATGTATTTCGTGTACCTTGATATTTTATGTACAGTATATAATATATATTTTGTATATTTTCATATAACTTGTACAGTATATAATATATATTTGGTGTACTTTTGTATTTTATGTACAGTATATAATATATATTTTGTATATTTTCACATTTTATGTACAGTAGATAATATATATTTGGTGTACTTTGATATTTTATGTACAGTATATAATATATATTTTGTATATTTAAATAATTTATGTACCGTATAAAATATATATTTGGTGTAGTTTTATATTTTATATATGGTTTTTCATATTAAATTAGTGTAATTTGATATTTTAGGTACAGTTTATAATATATATTTGGTGTTCTTTGGTATTTTATGTACAGTATATAATATATATTTTGTATATTTTCATGTTTTAAGAACAGTATAAAATATATATTTGGTGTAGTTTTATATTTTATGTACAGCATATAATATTTATTTAGTATAATTTGATATTTTATGTACAGTTTATATTACATATTTGGTATACTTCTGTATTTTATGTAGAGTATATAATATATATTTGATGTATTTTCATATTTTGTGTACAGAATATAATATATGTTTGCTGTACTTTGATATTTTATGTGCAGTATATTATATATTTTGTATATTTTCATATTTTATGAAGAGTAAAAAATATATATTTGGTGTACTTTTGTATTTTATGTACAGTATATAATATATATTTAGTGTAATTTGATATTTTATGTACAGTTTATAATATATATTTGGTGTACTTTGGTATTTTATGTAGTGTATATAATATTTATTTTGTATATTTTCACATTTTATGTACAGTACATAATATATATTTGGTGTACTTTGATATTTTATGTACAGTATATTATATATGTTTTGTATATTTTCATATTTTATGTACTGTATAAAATATATCTTTGGTGTACTTTTATATTTTATATATGGTATATAACATTTATTTAGTGTAATTTGATATATTATGTACAGTTTATAATATATATTTGGTGTTATTTGGTATTTTATAGACAGTATATAATATATATTTTGTATATTTTCATATTTTATGTACAATATAAAATATATGATAGGTGTAATTTTATATTTTATGTACAGCATATAATATTACTTTAGTGTAATTTGATATTTTATGTACAGTTTATAATACATATTTGGTGTACTTCCGTATTTTATGTACAGTATATAATATATATTTGATGGATTTTCATATTTTATGTACAGTTTATAATATGTATTTGCTGTAGTTTGATATTTTATGTACAGTATATTATATATTTTGTGTATTTTCATATTTTAAGAAGAGTAAAAATTATATATTTGGTGTACTTTTAAATTTTATGTACAATATATATTTATTTAGTGTAATTTGATATTTTATGTACAGTTTATATTATATATTTGGTGTACATTGATATTTTATTTACAGTATATAATATGTATTTTGTATATTTTCATATAACTTGTGCAGTATATTATATATTTGGTGTACTTTTGTATTTTACGTACTGTATATAATATATATGTAGTGTAATTTGATATTTTATGTACAGTTCATAACATATATTTGGTGTAATTTGGTATTTTAAGTACAGTATATAATATATATTTTGTATACTGTCACATTTTATGTGCAGTAGATAATATATATTTGGTGTACTTTGATATTTTATGTACAGTATATAATATGTATTTTGTATATTTTCATATTTTATGTACAGTATAAAATATATATTTGGTGTACTTTTATATTTTATATATGGTATTTAATATTTATTTAGTGTAATTTGATATTTTATGTACAGTTTATAATATATATTTGGTGATCTTTGGTATATTATGTACAGTATATAATATATATTTTGTATATTTTCATATTTTATATACAGTATAAAATATATATTTGGTGTACTTTTATATTTTATGTACGGCATATAATATTTATTTAGTGTAATTTGATATTTTATGTATAGTTTATAATATATATTTGGTGTACTTCCGTATTTTATGTACAGTGTATAATATATATTTGATGTATTCTCATATTTTATGTACAGTATATAATATATATTTGCTGTACATTGATATTTTATGGACAGTATATTATATATTTTGTATATTTTCATATTTTATGAAGAGTAAAAAATATATATTTGGTGTACTTTTATATTTTATGTACAGTATATAATATTTATTTAGTGTAATTTGATATTTTATGTACAGTTTATATTATATATTTGGTGTACCTTGATATTTTATGAACAGTATATAATATGTATTTTGTATATTTTCATATAACTTGTACAGTATATAGTATATATTTGGTGTACTTTTGTATTTTATGTACAGAATATAACACATATTTAGTATAATTTGATATTTTATGTACAGTTTATATTATATATTTGGTGTACCTTGATATTTTATGTACAGAATATCATATATATTTTGTATATTTTCAAATAACTTGTACAGTATATAATATATATTTGGTGTACTTTTGTATTTTATGTACAGTTTATAATATATATTTCGAGTAATTTGATATTTTATGTACAGTTTATAATATATATTTTTTGTAATTTGGTATTTTATGTACAGTATATAATATATATTTTGTATATTTTCACATTTTATGTACAGTAGATAATATATATTTGGTGTACTTTGATATTTTATGTACAGTATATAATATATATTTTGTATATTTAAATATTTTAAGTACCATATAAAATATATATTTGGTGTAGTTTTATATTTTATATATGGTATTTCATATTTATTTAGTGTAATTTGATATTTTAGGTACAGTTTATAATATATATTTGGTGTTCTTTGGTATTTTATGTACAGTATATAATATATATTTTGTATATTTTCATATTTTAAGAACAGTATAAAATATATATTTGGTGTACTTTTACATTTTATGTACAGCATATAATATTTCTTTAGTGTAATTTGATATTTTATGTACAGTTTGTAATACATATTTGGTATGCTTCTGTATTTTAAGTACAGTATATAATATATATTTGATGTATTTTCATATTTTATGTACAGAATATAATATATGTTTGCTGTACTTTGATATTTTATCTGCAGTATATTATATATTTTGTGTATTTTCATATTTTATGAAGAGTAAAAAATATATATTTGGTGAACTTTTATATTTTAGGTACAGTATATAATATTTATTTAGTGTAATTTGATATTTCATGTACTGTTTATGTTATATATTTGGTGTACCTTGATATTTTATGTACAGTACATAATATATATTTTGTATATTTTCATATAACATGTACAGTATAAAATATATATTTGGTGTATTTTTATATTTTATGTACAGCATATAATATTTCTTTAGTGTAATTTGATATTTTATGTACAGTTTATAATACATATTTGGTATGCTTCTGTATTTTATGTACAGTATATAATATATATTTGATGGATTTTCATATTTTATGTACAGTATATAATATATATTTGCTGTACTTTGATATTTTATGTACAGTATATTATATATTTTGTGAATTTTCATATTTTATGAAGAGTAAAAAATATATATTTGGTGTACTTTTAAATTTTATGTACAGTATATATTTATTTAGTGTAATTTGATATTTTATGTACAGTTTATATTATATATTTAGTGTACCTTGGTATTTTATGTACAGCATATAATATATATTTTGTATATTTTCATATAACTTGTACAGTGTATTACATATTTGGTGAACTTTTGTATTTTAAGTACAGTAGATAATATATATTTAGTGTAATTTGATATTTCAAGTACAGTTTAGAATATATATTTGGTGTACTTTGGTATTTTATGTACAGTATATAATATATATTTTGTATATTTTCACATTTTATGTACAGTAGATAATATATATTTGCTGTACTTTGATATTTTATGTACAGTATATAATATAAATTTTGTACATTTTCATAGTTTATGTACAGTATAAAATATATATTTGGTGTACTTTTATATTTTATATATGGAATTTAATATTTATTTAGGGTAATTTGATATTTTATGAACAGTTTATAATATATATTTGGTGTTCATATGTATTTTATGTACAGTATATAATATATATTTTGTATATTTTCATGTTTTATGTACATTATAAAATATATATTTGGTGTACTTTTATATTTTATGTACAGCATATAATATTTATTTAGTGTAATTTGATATTTTATATACAGCTTATCATATATATTTGGTGTACTTCCGTATTTTATGTACAGTGTATAATATATATATGATGTATTTTCATATTTTATGTACAGTATATAATATATATTTGCTGTACTTTGATATTTTATGTACTGTATATTATATATTTTGTATATTTTCATATTTTATGAAGAGTAAAAAATATATATTTGGTGTACTTTTCTATTTTATGTACAGTATATAATATATATTTAGTGTAATTTGATATTTTATGTACAGCTTATAATATATATTTGGTGTACTTTGGTATTTTATGTACAGTATATAATATATATTTTGTATATTTTCACATTTTATGTACAGTTTCTAATATATATTTGGTGTACTTTGATATTTTATGTACAGTATATAATATATATTTTGTATATTTTCATATTTTATGTACAGTATAAAATATATATTTGGAGTACTTTTATATTTTATATATGGTATTTAATATTTATTTAGTGTAATTTGATATTTTATGTACAGTTTATAATATATATTTGGTGATCTTTGGTATTTTATGTACAGTATATAATATATATTTTCTATATTTGCGTATTTTATGTACAGTATAAAATATATATTTGGTGTACTTTTATATTTTATGTAAAGCATATAATATTTATTTAGTGAAATTTGACATTTTATGTACAGTTTATAATATATATTTGGTGTAATTTGGTATTTTATGTACAGTATGTAATATATATTTTGTATATTTTCACAAATTTTTGTGCAGTAGATAATATGTATTTGGTGTACTTTGATATTTTATGTACAGTATATAATATATATTTTGTATATTAAAATATTTTATGGACCGTATAAAATATATATTTGGTGTACTTTGATATTTTATGTACAGTATATAATATATATTTTGTATATTTTCATATTTTATGTAAAGTATAAAATGTATATTTGGTATGCTTTTATATTTTATAAATGGCATTAAATATTTATTTAATGTAATTTGATATTTTATGTACAGTTTATAATATATATTTGGTGATCTTTGGTATTTTATGTGCAGAATATAATATATATTTTGTATATTTTCATATTTCATGTATTGTATAAAAGATATATTTGGTGTACTTTTATATTTTGTGTACAGCATTTAATATTTATTTAGTGTAATTTGATATTTTATGTACAGTTTATAATATATATTTGGTGTACCTCCGTATTTTATGTACAGTTTATGATATATATTTGATGAATTCTCATATTTTATGTACAGTATATAATATATATTTGCTGTACATTGATATTTTATGTACAGTATATTATATATTTTGTATATTTTCATATTTTATGAAGAGTAAAAAATATATATTTGGTGTACTTTTATATTTTATGTACAGTATATAATATTTATTTAGTGTAATTTGATATTTTATGTACAGTTTATAGTATATATTTGGTGTACCTTGATAGTTTATGTACAGTATATAATATGTATTTTGTATATTTTCATATAACTTGTACAGTATATAATATATATTTGGTGTACTTTTGTATTTTTTGTACAGTATATAATATATATTTAGTGTAATTTTATATTTTATGTACAGTTTATATTATGTATTTCGTGTACCTTGATATTTTATGTACAGTATATAATATATATTTTGTATATTTTCATATAACTTGTACAGTATATAATATATATTTGGTGTACTTTTGTATTTTATGTACAGTATATAATATATATTTTGTATATTTTCACATTTTATGTACAGTAGATAATATATATTTGGTGTACTTTGATATTTTATGTACAGTATATAATATATATTTTGTATATTTAAATAATTTATGTACCGTATAAAATATATATTTGGTGTAGTTTTATATTTTATATATGGTTTTTCATATTAAATTAGTGTAATTTGATATTTTAGGTACAGTTTATAATATATATTTGGTGTTCTTTGGTATTTTATGTACAGTATATAATATATATTTTGTATATTTTCATGTTTTAAGAACAGTATAAAATATATATTTGGTGTAGTTTTATATTTTATGTACAGCATATAATATTTATTTAGTATAATTTGATATTTTATGTACAGTTTATATTACATATTTGGTATACTTCTGTATTTTATGTAGAGTATATAATATATATTTGATGTATTTTCATATTTTGTGTACAGAATATAATATATGTTTGCTGTACTTTGATATTTTATGTGCAGTATATTATATATTTTGTATATTTTCATATTTTATGAAGAGTAAAAAATATATATTTGGTGTACTTTTGTATTTTATGTACAGTATATAATATATATTTAGTGTAATTTGATATTTTATGTACAGTTTATAATATATATTTGGTGTACTTTGGTATTTTATGTAGAGTATATAATATTTATTTTGTATATTTTCACATTTTATGTACAGTACATAATATATATTTGGTGTACTTTGATATTTTATGTACAGTATATTATATATGTTTTGTATATTTTCATATTTTATGTACTGTATAAAATATATCTTTGGTGTACTTTTATATTTTATATATGGTATATAACATTTATTTAGTGTAAATTGATATATTATGTACAGTTTATAATATATATTTGGTGTTATTTGGTATTTTATAGACAGTATATAATATATATTTTGTATATTTTCATATTTTATGTACAATATAAAATATATGATAGGTGTAATTTTATATTTTATGTACAGCATATAATATTACTTTAGTGTAATTTGATATTTTATGTACAGTTTATAATACATATTTGGTGTACTTCCGTATTTTATGTACAGTATATAATATATATTTGATGGATTTTCATATTTTATGTACAGTTTATAATATGTATTTGCTGTAGTTTGATATTTTATGTACAGTATATTATATATTTTGTGTATTTTCATATTTTAAGAAGAGTAAAAATTATATATTTGGTGTACTTTTAAATTTTATGTACAATATATATTTATTTAGTGTAATTTGATATTTTATGTACAGTTTATATTATATATTTGGTGTACATTGATATTTTATTTACAGTATATAATATGTATTTTGTATATTTTCATATAACTTGTGCAGTATATTATATATTTGGTGTACTTTTGTATTTTACGTACTGTATATAATATATATGTAGTGTAATTTGATATTTTATGTACAGTTCATAACATATATTTGGTGTAATTTGGTATTTTAAGTACAGTATATAATATATATTTTGTATACTGTCACATTTTATGTGCAGTAGATAATATATATTTGGTGTACTTTGATATTTTATGTACAGTATATAATATGTATTTTGTATATTTTCATATTTTATGTACAGTATAAAATATATATTTGGTGTACTTTTATATTTTATATATGGTATTTAATATTTATTTAGTGTAATTTGATATTTTATGTACAGTTTATAATATATATTTGGTGATCTTTGGTATATTATGTACAGTATATAATATATATTTTGTATATTTTCATATTTTATATACAGTATAAAATATATATTTGGTGTACTTTTATATTTTATGTACGGCATATAATATTTATTTAGTGTAATTTGATATTTTATGTATAGTTTATAATATATATTTGGTGTACTTCCGTATTTTATGTACAGTGTATAATATATATTTGATGTATTCTCATATTTTATGTACAGTATATAATATATATTTGCTGTACATTGATATTTTATGGACAGTATATTATATATTTTGTATATTTTCATATTTTATGAAGAGTAAAAAATATATATTTGGTGTACTTTTATATTTTATGTACAGTATATAATATTTATTTAGTGTAATTTGATATTTTATGTACAGTTTATATTATATATTTGGTGTACCTTGATATTTTATGAACATTATATAATATGTATTTTCTATATTTTCATATAACTTGTACAGTATATAGTATATATTTGGTGTACTTTTGTATTTTATGTACAGAATATAACACATATTTAGTATAATTTGATATTTTATGTACAGTTTATATTATATATTTGGTGTACCTTGATATTTTACGTACAGAATATCATATATATTTTGTATATTTTCAAATAACTTGTACAGTATATAATATATATTTGGTGTACTTTTGTATTTTATGTACAGTTTATAATATATATTTCGAGTAATTTGATATTTTATGTACAGTTTATAATATATATTTGGTGTAATTTGGTATTTTATGTACAGTATATAATATATATTTTGTATATTTTCACATTTTATGTACAGTAGATAATATATATTTGGTGTACTTTGATATTTTATGTACAGTATATAATATATATTTTGTATATTTAAATATTTTAAGTACCATATAAAATATATATTTGGTGTAGTTTTATATTTTATATATGGTATTTCATATTTATTTAGTGTAATTTGATATTTTAGGTACAGTTTATAATATATATTTGGTGTTCTTTGGTATTTTATGTACAGTATATAATATATATTTTGTATATTTTCATATTTTAAGAACAGTATAAAATATATATTTGGTGTACTTTTACATTTTATGTACAGCATATAATATTTCTTTAGTGTAATTTGATATTTTATGTACAGTTTGTAATACATATTTGGTATGCTTCTGTATTTTAAGTACAGTATATAATATATATTTGATGTATTTTCATATTTTATGTACAGAATATAATATATGTTTGCTGTACTTTGATATTTTATCTGCAGTATATTATATATTTTGTGTATTTCCATATTTTATGAAGAGTAAAAAATATATATTTGGTGAACTTTTATATTTTAGGTACAGTATATAATATTTATTTAGTGTAATTTGATATTTCATGTACTGTTTATGTTATATATTTGGTGTACCTTGATATTTTATGTACAGTACATAATATATATTTTGTATATTTTCATATAACATGTACAGTATAAAATATATATTTGGTGTATTTTTATATTTTATGTACAGCATATAATATTTCTTTAGTGTAATTTGATATTTTATGTACAGTTTATAATACATATTTGGTATGCTTCTGTATTTTATGTACAGTATATAATATATATTTGATGGATTTTCATATTTTATGTAGAGTATATAATATATATTTGCTGTACTTTGATATTTTATGTACAGTATATTATATATTTTGTGAATTTTCATATTTTATGAAGAGTAAAAAATATATATTTGGTGTACTTTTAAATTTTATGTACAGTATATATTTATTTAGTGTAATTTGATATTTTATGTACAGTTTATATTATATATTTAGTGTACCTTGGTATTTTATGTACAGCATATAATATATATTTTGTATATTTTCATATAACTTGTACAGTGTATTACATATTTGGTGAACTTTTGTATTTTAAGTACAGTAGATAATATATATTTAGTGTAATTTGATATTTCAAGTACAGGTTAGAATATATATTTGGTGTACTTTGGTATTTTATGTATGGTATATAATATATATTTTGTATATTTTCACATTTTATGTACAGTAGATAATATATATTTGCTGTACTTTGATATTTTATGTACAGTATATAATATAAATTTTGTACATTTTCATAGTTTATGTACAGTATAAAATATATATTTGGTGTACTTTTATATTTTATATATGGAATTTAATATTTATTTAGGGTAATTTGATATTTTGTGAACAGTTTATAATATATATTTGGTGTTCATATGTATTTTATGTACAGTATATAATATATATTTTGTATATTTTCATGTTTTATGTACATTATAAAATATATATTTGGTGTACTTTTATATTTTATGTACAGCATATAATATTTATTTAGTGTAATTTGATATTTTATATACAGCTTATCATATATATTTGGTGTACTTCCGTATTTTATGTACAGTGTATAATATATATATGATGTATTTTCATATTTTATGTACAGTATATAATATATATTTGCTGTACTTTGATATTTTATGTACTGTATATTATATATTTTGTATATTTTCATATTTTATGAAGAGTAAAAAATATATATTTGGTGTACTTTTCTATTTTATGTACAGTATATAATATATATTTAGTGTAATTTGATATTTTATGTACAGCTTATAATATATATTTGGTGTACTTTGGTATTTTATGTACAGTATATAATATATATTTTGTATATTTTCACATTTTATGTACAGTTTCTAATATATATTTGGTGTACTTTGATATTTTATGTACAGTATATAATATATATTTTGTATATTTTCATATTTTATGTACAGTATAAAATATATATTTGGAGTACTTTTATATTTTATATATGGTATTTAATATTTATTTAGTGTAATTTGATATTTTATGTACAGTTTATAATATATATTTGGTGATCTTTGGTATTTTATGTACAGTATATAATATATATTTTCTATATTTGCGTATTTTATGTACAGTATAAAATATATATTTGGTGTACTTTTATATTTTATGTAAAGCATATAATATTTATTTAGTGAAATTTGACATTTTATGTACAGTTTATAATATATATTTGGTGTAATTTGGTATTTTATGTACAGTATGTAATATATATTTTGTATATTTTCACAAATTTTTGTGCAGTAGATAATATGTATTTGGTGTACTTTGATATTTTATGTACAGTATATAATATATATTTTGTATATTAAAATATTTTATGGACCGTATAAAATATATATTTGGTGTACTTTTATATTTTATATATGGTACTTAATATTTATTTAGTGTAGTTTGATATTTTAGGTACAGTTTTTAATATATGTTTGGTGTTCTTTGGTATTTTATATACAGTATGTAATATATATTTTGTATATTTTCATATTTTATGTACAATATAATATATATGATAGGTGTAATTTTATTTTATATGTACAGCATATAATATTACTTTAGTGAAATTTGATATTTTATGTACAGTTTATAATACATATTTGGTGTACTTCTGTATTTTTTGTAGAGTATATAATATATATTTGATGGATTTTCATATTTTATGTTTAGTATATAATATATATTTGCAGTACTTTGATATTTTATGTACAGTATATTATATATTTTGTGAATTTTCATATTTTATGAACAGTAAAAAATATATATTTGGTGTACTTTTAAATTTTATGTACAGTATATATTTATTTAGTGTAATTTGATATTTTATGTACAGTTTATATTATATATTTGGTGTACCTTGGTATTTTATGTACAGTATATAATATATATTTTGTATATTTTCATATAACTTGCACAGTATATTACATATTTGGTGAACTTTTGTATTTTATGTACAGTATATAATATATATTTAGTGTAATTTGATATTTCTTGTACAGTTTATAATATATATTTGGTGTACTTTGGTATTTCATGTTCAGTATATAATATATATTTTGTATATTTTCACATTTTATGTACAGTAGATAATATATATTTGCTGTGCTTTGATATTTTATGTACAGTATATAATATAAATTTTGTACATTTTCATATTTTATGTACAGTATTAAATATATATTTGGTGTACTTTTATATATTATATATGGTATTTAATATTTATTTAGTGTAATTTGATATTTTATGAACTGTTTATAATATATATTTGGTGTTCTTTTGTATTTTATGTACAGTATATAATATATATTTTGTATATTTTCATATTTTATGTACAGTATAAAATATATATTTGGTGTACTTTTATATTTTATGTACAGCATATAATATTTATTTAGTGTAATTTGATATTTTATGTACAGCTTATCATATATATTCGGTGTACTTCCGTATTTTATGTACAGTGTATAATATATATTTGATGTATTTTCATATTTTATGTACAGTATATAATATATATTTGCTGTACATTGATATTTTATGGACAGTATATTATATATTTTGTATATTTTCATATTTTATGAAGAGTAAAAAATATATATTTGGTGTACTTTTATATTTTATGTACAGTATATAATATTTATTTAGTGTAATTTGATATTTTATGTACAGTTTATATTATATATTTGGTGTACCTTGATATTTTATGTACAGTATATAATATATATTTTGTATATTTTCATATAACTTGTACAGTATATAATATATATTTGGTGTACTTTTGTATATAATGTACAGTATATAATATATATTTAGTGTAATTTGACGTTTTATGCACAGTTTATAATATATATTTGGTGTACTTTGGTATTTTATGTACAGTATATAATATATATTTTCTATATTTTCACATTTTATGTACAGTAGATAATATATATTTGGTGTACTTTGATATTTTATATACAGTATATAATATATATTTTGTATAATTTCATATTTTATACAGTATAAAATATATATTTGGAGTACTTTCATATTTTATATATGGTATTTAATATTTATTTAGTGTAAATTGATATTTAAAGTACAGTTTATTATATATATTTGGTGTGCTTCCATATTTTATGTACAGTGTATAATATATATTTGATGTATTCTCATATTTTATGTACAGTATATAATATATATTTGCTGTACATTGATATTTTATGTACAGTATATTATATATTTTGTATATTTTCATATTTTATGAAGAGTAAAAAATATATATTTGGTGTACTTTTATATTTTATGTACAGTATATAATATTTATTCAGTGTAATTTGATATTTTAGGTACAGTTTATATTATATATTTGGTGTACCTTGATATTTTATGTACAGTATATAATATGTATTTTGTATATTTTCATATAACTTGTACAGTATATAATATATATTTGGTGTACTTTTGTGTTTTTTGTACAGTATATAATATATATTTAGTGTAATTAGATATTTTATGTACAGTTTATATTATATATTTGGTGTACCTTGATATTTTATGTACAGTATATAATATATATTTTGTATATTTTCATATAACTTGTACAGTATACGATATACATTTGGTGTACTTTTGTATTTTATGTACTGTATAAAATATATATTTAGTGTAATTTGATATTTTATGTACAGTTTATAATATATATTTGGTGTAATTTGGTATTTTATGTACAGTATATAATATATATTTAGTGTAATTTGATATTTTATGTACTGTTTATAATATATATTTGGTATACTTTGTTATTTTATGTAGAGTATATAATATGTATTTTGTATATTTTCACATTTTATGTACAGTACATAATATATATTTGGTGTACTTTGATATTTTATGTACAGTATATAATATATATTTTGTATATTTAAATATTTTATGGACCGTATAAAATATATATTTGGTGTACTTTTATATTTTATATATGGTACTTAATATTTATTTAGCGTAATTTGATATTTTAGGTACAGTTTATAATATATATTTGGTTTTCTTTTGTATTTTATATACAGTATGTAATATATATTTTGTATATTTTCATATTTTATGTACAATATAATATATATGATAGGTGTAATTTTATATTATATGTACAGCATATAATATTACTTTAGTGAAATTTGATATTTTATGTACAGTTTATAATACATATTTGGTGTACTTCCGTATTTTATGTAGAGTATATAATATATATTTGATGGATTTTCATATTTTATGTACAGTATATAATATATATTTGCTGTACTTTGATATTTTATGTACAGTATATTATATATTTTGTGAATTTTCATATTTTATGAAGAGTAAAAAATATATATTGGTGTACTTTTAAATTTTATGTACAGTATATATTTATTTAGTGTAATTTGATATTTTATGTACAGTTTATATTATATATTTGGTGTACCTTGGTATTTTATGTACAGTATATAATATATATTTTGTATATTTTCATATAACTTGCACAGTATATTACATATTTGGTGAACTTTTGTATTTTATGTACAGTATATAATATATATTTAGTGTAATTTGATATTTCTTGTACAGTTTATAATATATATTTGGTGTACTTAGGTATTTCAAGTTCAGTATATAATACATATTTTGTATATTTTCATATTTTATGTACAGTATAAAATATATATTTGGTGTACTTTTATATTTTATATATGGCATTAAATATTTATTTAATGTAATTTGATATTTTATGTACAGTTTATAATATATATTTGGTGTTCTTTGCTATTTTATATACAGTATGTAATATATATTTTGTATATTTTCATATTTTATGTACAATATAAAATATATGATAGTTGTAATTTTATATTATATGTACAGCATATAATATTACTTTAGTGTAATTTGATATTTTATTTACAGTTTTTAATACATATTTGGTGTACTTCCGTATTTTATGTACAGTGTATAATATATATTTGATGGATTTTCATATTTTATGTACTGTATATAATATATATTTGCTGTACTTTTATATTTTATGTGCAGTATAATATATATTTTGTGAATTTTCATATTTTATGAAGAGTAAAAAATATATATTTGGTGTACTTTTAAATTTTATGTACAGTATATATTTATTTAGTGTAATTTTATATTTTATGTACAGTTTATATTATATATTTGGTGTACCTTGGTATTTTATGTACAGTATATAATATATATTGTATATTTTCATATAACTTGTACAGTGTATTACATATTTGGTGAACTTTTCTATTTTATGTACAGTATATAATATATATTTAGTGTAATTTGTTATTTCATGTACAGTTTATAATATATATTTGGTGTACTTTGGTATTTTATGTACTGTATACAATATATATTTTGTATAGTTTCATATTTTATGTATAGTAGATAATACATATTTGCTGTACTTTGATATTTTATGTACAGTATATAATATAAATTTTGTACATTTTCATATTTTATGTACAGTATAAAATATATATTTGGTGTACTTTTATATTTTATATATGATATTTAATATTCATTTAGTGTAATTTGATATTTTATGAACAGTTTATAATATATATTTGGTGTTCTTTTGTACTTTACGTACATTATATAATATATATTTTGTATATTTTCATATTTTATGTACAGTGTAAAATATATATTTGGTGTACTTTTATATTTTATGTACAGCATAAAATATTTATTTAGTGTAATTTGAAATTTTATGTACAGCTTATCATATATATTTGGAGTACTTCCGTATTTTATGTACAGTGTATAATATATATTTGATGTATTCTCATATTTTATGTACAGTATATAATATATATTTTGTATATTTTCATATAACTTGTACAGTATAAAATATATATTTGGTGTACTTTTGTATATAATATACAGTATATAATATATATTTAGTGTAATTTGATATTTTATGTACAGTTTATAATATATATTTGGTATACTTTGGTATTTTATGTAGAGTATATAATATGTATTTTGTATATTTTCACATTTTATGTACAGTTCATAATATATATTTGGTGTACTTTGATATTTTTTGTACAGTATATAATATATATTTTGTATATTTAAATATTTTATGTACCATATAAAATATATATTTGGTGTACTTTTATATTTTATATAAGGTATTTAATATTTATTTAATGTAATTTGATATTTTAGGTACAGTTTATAATATATATTTGGTGTTCTTTGGTATTTTATATAGAGTATATAATATGTATTTTGTATATTTTCACATTTTATGTACAGTTCATAATATATATTTGGTGTACTTTGATATTTTATGTACAGTTTATATTATATATTTGGTGTACCTTGATATTTAATGTACAGTATATAATATGTATTTTGTATATTTTCATATAACTTGTACAGTATATAGTATATATTTGGTGTACTTTTGTATTTTTTGACCAGTACATAATATATATTTAGTGTAATTTGATATTTTATGTACATTTTATAATATATATTTGGTGTAATTTGGTATTTTATGTACAGTATATAATATATATTTTGTATATTTTCACATTTTATGTACAGTAGATAATATATATTTGGTGTACTTTGATATTTTATGTACAGTATATAATATATATTCTGTATATTTAAATATTTTATGTACCATATAAAATATATATTTGGTGTACTTTTATATTTTATGTATGGTATTTAATATTTATTTAATGTAATTTGATATTTTAGGTACAGTTTATAATATATATTTGGTGTTCTTTGGTATTTTATGTACAGTATGTAATATATATTTTGTATATTTTCATATTTTAAGAATAGTATAAAATATATATTTGGTGTACTTTTATATTTTATGTACAGCATATAATATTACTTTAGTGTAATTTGATATTTTATGTACAGTTTATAATACATATTAGGTATGCTTCTCTATTTTATGTACAGTATATACTATATATTTGATGTATTTTCATATTTTATGTACAGAATATAATATATGTTTGCTGTACTTTGATATTTTATGTACAGTATATTATATATTTTTTATCTTTTCATATTTTATGAAGAGTAAAAAATATATATTTGGTGTACTTTTATATTTTATGTACAGTGTATAATATTTATTTAGTGTAATTTGATATTTTATGTACAGTTTATATTATATATTTGGTGTACCTTGATATTTTATGTACAGTATATAATATATATTTTGTATATTTTCATATAACATGTACAGTATATTATATATTTGGTGTGCTTTTGTATTTTATGTACAGTATATAATATATATTTAGTGTAATTTGATATTTTATGTACAGTTTATAATATATATTTGGTATACTTTGGTATTTTATTTAGAGTATATAATAAGTATTTTGTATATTTTCACATTTTATGTACAGTACATAATATATATTTGGTGTACTTTGATATTTTATGTACAGTTTATAATATATATTTGGTGTACTTCCGTATTTTATGTACAGTGTATAATAAATATTTTATGTATTCTCACATTATATGTACAGTATATAATATATATTTGCTGTACATTGATATTTTATGTACCGTATATTATATATTTTGTATATTTTCATATTTTATGAAGAGTAAAAAATATATATTTGGTGTACTTTTATATTTTATGTACAGTATATAATATTTATTTAGTGTAATTTGATATTTTATGTACAGTTTATATTATATATTTGGTGTACCTTGATACATTATGTACAGTATATAATATGTATTTTGTATATTTTCATATAACTTGTACAGCATATAATATATATTTGGTGTACTTTTGTATTTTTTGTACAGTATATAATATATATTTAGTGTAATTTTATATTTTATGTACAGTTTATATTATATATTTGGTGTACCTTGATAATTTATGTACAGTATATAATATATATTTTGTATATTTTCATATAACTTGTACAGTATACGATATATATTTGGTGTACTTTTGTATTTTATGTACAGTATATAATATATATTTAGTGTAATTTGATATTTTATGTACAGTTTATAATATATATTTGGTGTAATTTGGTATTTTATGTACACCATATAATATATATTTTGTATATTTTCACATTTTATTTATAGTAGATAATATATATTTGGTGTACTTTGATATTTTATGTACAGTATATAATATATTTTGTATATTTAAATATTTTATGTACCATATAAAATATATATTTGGTGTACTTTTATATTTTATATATGGTACTTAATATTTATTTGGTGTAATTTGATATTTTAGGTACAGTTTATAATATATATTTGGTGTTCTTTGGTATTTTATGTACAGTATATAATATATATTTTGTATATTTTCATATTTTAAGAACTGTATATAATATATATTTGGTGTACTTTTATATTTTATGTATAGCATATAATATTTCTTTAGTGTAGTTTGATATTTTATGTACGGCTTATCATATATATTTGGTGTACTTCCGTATTTTATGTACAGTGTATAATATATATTTGATGTATTTTCATATTTTATGTACAGTATATAATCTATATTTGCTGTACTTTGATATTTTATGTACAGTATATTATATATTCTGTATATTTTCATATTTTATGAAGAGTAAAAAATATATATTTGGTGTACTTTTATATTTTATGTACAGTATATAATATTTGTTTAGTGTAATTTGATATTTTATGTACAGTTTATATTATATATTTGGTGTACCTTGATATTTTATGTACAGTATATAACATATATTTTGTATATTTTCATAAAACTTGTACAGTATATAGTATATATTTGGTGTACTTTGATATTTTATGTACAGTATATAATATATATTTTGTACATTTTCATATTTTATGTAAAGTATAAAATATATATATGGTGTACCTTTATATTTTATATATGGTATTTAATATTTATTTGTGTAATATGATATTTTATGTACAGTTTATAATATATGTTTGGTGTTCTTTGGGATTTTATGTACAGTATATAATATATATTTTGTATATTTTCATATTTTTGTACAGTATAAAATATATATTTGTTGTACTTTTATATTTTATATACAGCATATAATATTTATTTAGTGTAATTTGATATTTTTTGTGCAGTTTATAATATATACTTGTGTAATTCCGTATTTTATGTACAGTATATAATATATATTTGATGTATTTTCATATTTTATTTACAGTATATAATATATATTTGCTGTACTTTGATATTTTATGTACAGTATATTATCTATTTTGTATATTTTCATATTTTATGAAGAGTGAAAAATATATGTTTGGTGTACTTTCATATTTCATGTACAGTATATAATATTTATTTAGTGTAATTTGAAATTTTCAGTACAGTTTATATTATATATTTGGTGTACCTTGATATTTTATGTACAGTATATAATATATATTTTGTATATTTTCATGTAACTTGTACAGTATATTATATATTTGGTGTACTTTTGTATTTTATGTAATATATATAATATATATTTTGTATATTTTCACATTTTATATACAGTAGTTAATATATATTTGGTGTACTTTGATATTTTATGTACAGTATATAATATATATTTTGTGTATTTTCATATTTTATGTACAGTATAAAATATATATTTGGTGTACTTTTATATTTTATGTACAGTATATAATATTTATTTAGTGTAATTTGATATTTTATGTACAGTTTATATTATATATTTGGTGTACCTTGATATATTATGTACAGTATATAATATGTATTTTGTATATTTTCATATAACTTGTACAGCATATAATATATATTTGGTGTACTTTTGTATTTTTTGTACAGTATATAATATATATTTAGTGTAATTTTATATTTTATGTACTGTTTATATTATATATTTAGTGTACCTTGATAATTTATGTACAGTATATAATATATATTTTGTATATTTTCATATAACTTGTACAGTATACGATATATATTTGGTGTACTTTTGTATTTTATGTACAGTATATAATATATATTTAGTGTAATTTGATATTTTATGTACAGTTTATAATATATATTTGGTGTAATTTGGTATTTTATGTACAGTATATAATATATATTTTGTATATTTTCACATTTTATGTACAGTAGATAATATATATTTGGTGTACTTTGATATTTTATGTACAGTATATAATATATATTTTGTATATTTAAATATTTTATGTACCATATAAAATATATATTTGGTGTACTTTTATATTTTATATATGGTACTTAATATTTATTTGCTGTAATTTGATATTTTAGGTACAGTTTATAATATATATTTGGTGTTCTTTGGTATTTTATGTACAGTATATAATATATATTTTGTATATTTTCATATTTTAAGAACTGTATATAATATATATTTGGTGTACTTTTATATTTTATGCACAGCATATGATATTTCTTTAGTGTAATTTGATATTTTATGTACGGCTTATCATATATATTTGGTGTACTTCCGTATTTTATGTACAGTGTATAATATATATTTGATGTATTTTCATATTTTATGTACAGTATATAATCTATATTTGCTGTACTTTGATATTTTATGTACAGTATAATATATATTTTGTATATTTTCATATTTTATGAAGAGTAAAAAATATATATTTGGTGTACTTTTATATTTTATGTACAGTATATAATATTTGTTTAGTGTAATTTGATATTTTATGTACAGTTTATATTATATATTTGGTGTACCTTGATATTTTACATACAGTATATAATATATATTTTGTATATTTTCATATTTTATGTACAGAATAAAATATATATTTGGTGTATTTTTATATTTTATGTACAGCATGTAATATTTATTTAGTGTAATTTGATATTTTTTGTGCAGTTAAAAAATATATATTTGGTGTACTTCCGTATTTTATGTACAGTATATAATACATATTTGATGTATTTTCATATTTCATGTACAGTATATAATATATATTTGCTGAACATTGATATTTTATGTGCAGTATATTATATATTTTGTATATTTTCATATTTTATGAAGAGTAAAAAATATATATTTGGTGTACTTTTATGTACAGTATATAATATTTATTTAGTGTAATTTGATATTTTATGTACATTTTATATTATATATTTGGTGTACATTGATATTTTATGTACAGTATATAATATATATTTAGTGTAATTTGATATTTTATGTACAGTTTATAATATATATTTGGTGTAATTTGGTATTTTATGTACAGTATATAATATATATTTTGTATATTTTCACATTTTATGTACAGTAGATAATATATATTTGGTGTACTTTGATATTTTATGTACAGTTTATAATATATAGTTTGTATATTTAAATATTTTATGTACCGTATAAAATATATATTTGGTGTACTTTTATATTTTATATATGGTATTTAATATTTATTTAGTGTAATTTGATATTTTAGGTACAGTTTATAATATATATTTGGTGTTCTTTGGTATTTTGTGTACAGTATATAATATATATTTTGTATATTTTCATATTTTAAGAACAGTATAAAATATATATTTGGTGTACTTTTATATTTTATGTACAGCATATAATATTTCTTTAGTGTAATTTGATATTTTATGTACAGTTTATAATACATATTTGGTATGCTTCTGAATTTTATGTATGGTATATAATATATATTTGATGTATTTTCATATTTTATGTACAGAATATAATATATGTTTGCTGTACTTTGATATTTTATGTACAGTATATTATATATTTTTTATATTTTCATATTTTATGAAGAGTAAAAAATATATATTTGGTGTACTTTTATATTTTATGTACAGTATATAATATTTATTTAGCATAATTTGATATTTTATGTACAGTTTATATTATATATTTGCTGTACCTTGATATTTTATGTACAGTATTTAATATATATTTTGTATATTTTCATATAACATGTACAGTATATAATATATATTTGGTGTACTTTTGTATTTTATGTACAGCATATAATATACATTTAGTGTAATTTGATATTTTATGTACAGATTATTATATATATTTGGTGTACTTCCGTATTTTATGTACAGTGTATATTATATATTTGACGTATTCTCATATTGTATGTACAGTATATAATATACATTTGCTGTACTTTGATATTTTATGTACAGTATATTATCTATTTTGTATATTTTCATATTTTATGAAGAGTGAAAAATATATGTTTGGTGTACTTTCATATTTCATGTACAGTATATAATATTTATTTAGTGTAATTTGAAATTTTCAGTACAGTTTATATTATATATTTGGTGTACCTTGATATTTTATGTACAGTATATAATATATATTTTGTATATTTTCATGTAACTTGTACAGTATATTATATATTTGGTGTACTTTTGTATTTTATGTAATGTATATAATATATATTTTGTATATTTTCACATTTTATATACAGTAGATAATATATATTTGGTGTACTTTGATATTTTATGTACAGTATATAATATATATTTTGTGAATTTTCATATTTTATGTACAGTTTAAAATATATATTTGGTGTACTTTAATATTTTATATATGGTATTTAATATTTATTTAGTGTAATTTGATATTTTATCTACAGTTTATAATATATATTTGGTGTTCTTTGTTATTTTGTGAACAGTATATAATATATATTTTGCATATTTTAATATTTTATGTACATAATAAAATATATATTTGGTGTACTTTTATATTTTATTTACAGCATATAATATTTATTTAGTGTAATTTGATATTTTATGTACTATTTATAATACATATTTGGTGTACTTCCTTATTTTATGTACAGTATATAATATATATTTGATGCATTTTCATATTTCATGTACAGTATATAATATGTATTTGCTGTACATTTATATTTTAAGTACAGTATAGTATATATTTTGTATCTTTTCATATTTTATGATGAGTAAAAAATATGTATTTGATGTGCTTTTATATTTTATGTAAAGTATATAATATTTATTTAGTGTAATTTGATATTTTATGTACAGTTTATATTATATATTTGCTGTACCTTGATATTTTATGTACAGTATATAATATATATTTTGTATATTTACATATAACATGTAAGTTATATAATATATATTTGGTGTACTTTTGTATTTTATGTACAGTATATAATATATATTTAGTGTAATTTGATATTTCATGTACATTTTATAATATATATTTGGTGTACTTTGGTATTTTATGTACAGTATATAATACATATTTTGTATATTTTCACATTTTACGTATAGTAGATAATAAATATTTGGTGTATTTTGATATTTTATGTACAGTATATAATATATATTTTGTATATTTTCATATTTTATGTACAGTATAAAATGTATATTTGGTGTACTATTATATTTTATATATGGTATTTAATATTTATTTAGTGTAATTCGAAATTTTATGTACAGTTTATTATATATATTTGGTGTTCTTTGGTATTTTATGTATAGTATATAATATATATTTTGTATATTTTCATATTTTATGTACAGTATAAAATATATATTTGGTGTATTTTTATATTTTATGTACAGCATATAATATTTATTTAATGTAATTTGATATTTTTTGTGCAGTTAATTAATATATATTTGGTGTACTTCTGTATTTTATGTACAGTATATAATACATATTTGATGTATTTTCATATTTCATGTACAGTATATAATATATATTTGCTGAACTTTGATATTTTATGTACAGTATATAATATATTTTTTATATTATCATATTTTATGAAGAGTAAAAAATATATATTTGGTGTACTTTTATATTTTATGTACAGTATATAATATTTATTTAGTGTAATTCGATATTTTATGTACAGTTTATATTATATATTTGGTGTACCTTGATATTTTATGTACAGCATATAATATATATTTTGTATAATTTCATGTACAGTATATAATATACATTTGATGTATTTTCATATTTTATGTACAGTATATAATATATATTTGCTGTACTTTGATATTTTATGTACAGTATATTATACATATTTTGAATATTTTCATATTTTATGAAGAGTAAAAAATATATATTTGGTGTACTTCTATATTTTATGTACGGTTTATAATATTTATTTAGTGTAATTTGATATTTTATGTACAGTTTATATTATATATTTGGTGTACCTTGATATTTTATGTACAGTATATAATATATATTTTGTATATTTTCATATTTTATGTACAGTATAAAATATATATTTGGTGTATTTTTATATTTTATCTACAGCATGTAATATTTATTTAGTGTAATTTGATATTTTTTGTGCAGTTAAAAAATATATATTTGGTGTACTTCCGTATTTTATGTACAGTATATAATACATATTTGATGTATTTTCATATTTCATGTACAGTATATAATATATATTTGCTGAACATTGATATTTTATGTGCAGTATATTATATATTTTGTATATTTTCATATTTTATGAAGAGTAAAAAATATATATTTGGTGTACTTTTATATTTTATGTACAGTATATAATATTTATTTAGTGTAATTTGATATTTTATGTACATTTTATATTATATATTTGGTGTACATTGATATTTTATGTACAGTATATAATATATATTTAGTGTAATTTGATATTTTATCTACAGTTTATAATATATATTTGGTGTAATTTGGTATTTTATGTACAGTATATAATATATATTTTGTATATTTTCACATTTTATGTACAGTAGATAATATATATTTGGTGTACTTTGATATTTTATGTACAGTTTATAATATATAGTTTGTATATTTAAATATTTTATGTACCGTATAAAATATATATTTGGTGTACTTTTATATTTTATATATGGTATTTAATATTTATTTAGTGTAATTTGATATTTTAGGTACAGTTTATAATATATATTTGGTGTTCTTTGGTATTTTGTGTACAGTATATAATATATATTTTGTATATTTTCATATTTTAAGAACAGTATAAAATATATATTTGGTGTACTTTTATATTTTATGTACAGCATATAATATTTCTTTAGTGTAATTTGATATTTTATGTACAGTTTATAATACATATTTGGTATGCTTCTGTATTTTATGTACAGTATATAATATATATTTGATGTATTTTCATATTTTATGTACAGAATATAATATATGTTTGCTGTACTTTGATATTTCATGTACAGTATATTATATATTTTTTATATTTTCATATTTTATGAAGAGTAAAAAATATATATTTGGTGTACTTTTATATTTTATGCACAGTATATAATATTTATTTAGCATAATTTGATATTTTATGTACAGTTTATATTATATATTTGCTGTACCTTGATATTTTATGTACAGTATTTAATATATATTTTGTATATTTTCATATAACATGTACAGTATATAATATATATTTGGTGTACTTTTGTATTTTATGTACAGCATATAATATACGTTTAGTGTAATTTGATATTTTATGTACAGTTTATAATATATATTTGGTGTGCTTCCGTATTTTATGTACAGTGTATATTATATATTTGATGTATTCTCATATTTTATGTACAGTATATAATATACATTTGCTGTACATTGATATTTTATGTACAGTATATTATATATTTTGTATATTTTCATATTTTATGAAGAGTAAAAAATATATATTTGGTGTACTTTTATATTTTATGTACAGTATATAATATTTACTTAGTGTAATTTGATATTTTATGTACAGTTTATATTATACATTTGGTGTACCTTGATAATTTATGTACAGCATATAATATATATTTTTTATATTTTCATATAACTTGTACAGTATATAATATATATTTGGTGTACTTTTGTATTTTATGTACAGTATATAATAAATATTTAGTGCAATTTGATATTTTATGTACAGTTTATAATATACATTTGGTGTACTTTTGTATTTTATGTGCAGTATATAATATATATTTTGTATATTTTCTCATTTTATGTGCAGTAGATAATATATATTTGGTGTACTTTGATATTTTATGTACAGTATATAATAGATATTTTGTATATTTTCATATATTATATACAGTATGAAATATATATTTGGTGCACTTTTCTATTTTATATATGGTATTTAATATTTATTTAGTGTAATTTGATATTTTATGTACAGTTTATAATATATATTTGGTGATCTTTGGTATTTTATGTACAGTATATAATATATATTTTGTATATTTTCATATATTATGTACAGTATAAAATATATATTTGGTGTACTTTTATATTTTATGTACAGCATATAATATTTATTTAGTGTAATTTGATATTTTATGTACAGTTTATAATATGTATTTGCCGTACTTCCGTATTTTATGTACAGTGTATAATATACATTTGATGTATTCTCATATTTTATGTACAGTATATAATATATATTTGCTGTACATTGATATTTTATGTACAGTATATTATATATTTAGTATATTTTCATATTTTATGAAGAGGAAAAAATATATATTTGGTGTACTTTTATATTTTATGTACAGTATATAATATTTATTTAGTGTAATTTGATATTTTATGTACAGTTTATATTATATATTTGGTGTACCTTGATATTTTATGTACAGTATATAATATATATTTTGTATATTTTCATATAACTTGTACAGTATATAATATATATTTGGTTTACTTTTGTATTTTATGTACAGCATATAATATATATTTCGTGTAATTTGATATTTTATGTACAGTTTATAATATATATTTGGTTTAATTTGGTAATTTATGTATAGTATATAATATATATTTTGTATATTTTCACATTTTATGTACAGTAGATAATATATATTTGGTGTACTTTGATATTTTATGTACAGTATATAATATATATTTTGTATATTTAAATAATTTATGTACCGTATAAAATATATATTTGTTGTACTTTTATAATTTATATATGGTTTTTCATATTAACTTAGTGTAATTTGATATTTTAGGTACAGTTTATAATATATATTTGGTGTTCTTTGGTATTTTATGTACAGTATATAATATATATTTTGTATATTTTCATGTTTTAAGAACAGTATAAAATATATATTTGGTGTATTTTTATATTTTATGTACAGCATATAATATTTATTTAGTATAATTTCATATTTTATGTACAGTTTATATTACATATTTGGTATACTTCTGTATTTTGTGTACAGTATATAATATATATTTGATGTATTTTCATAATTTATGTACAGAATACAATATATTTTTGCTGTACTTTGATATTTTATGTGCAGTATATTATATATTTTGTATATTTTCATATTTTATGAAGAGTAAAAAATATATATTAGGTGAACTTTTGTATTTTATGTGCAGTATATAATATATATTTAGTGTAATTTGATATTTTATGTACAGTTTATAATATATATTTGGTGTACTTTGGTATTTTATGTGGAGAATATAATATGTATTTTGTATATTTTCACATTTTATGTACAGTAGATAATATATATTTGGTGTACTTTGATATTTTATGTACCGTATATTATATATATTTTGTATATTTTCATATTTTATGTAAAGTATAAAATATATATTTGGTGTACTTTTATATTTTATATATGGTATTTAATATTTATTTAGTGTAATTTGATAAATTATGTACAGTTTATAATATGTATTTGGTATTCTTTGGTATTTTATAGACAGTATATAATATATATTTTTTATATTTTCATATTTTATGTACAATATAAAATATATGAGAGGTGTAATTTTATATTTTATGTACAGCATATAATATTAGTTTAGTGTAATTTGATATTTTATGTACAGTTTATAATACATATTTGGTGTACTTCCGTATTTTATGTACAGTATATAATATATATTTGATGGATTTTCATATTTCATGTACAGTTTATAATATGTATTTGCTGTAGTTTGGTATTTTATGTACAGTATATTATATATTTTCTGTATTTTCATATTTTATGAAGAGTAAAAATTATATATTTGGTGTACTTTTAAATTTTATGTACAGTATATATTTATTTAGTGTAATTTGATATTTTATGTACCGTTTATATTATATATTTGGTGTACCTTGATATTTTATGTACAGTATATAATATATATTTTGTATATTTTCATATAACTTGTGCAGTATATTATATATTTGGTGTACTTTTTTATTTTATGTACAGTATATAATATATATGTAGTGTAATTTGATATTTTATGTACAGTTTATAACATATATTTGGTGTAATTTGGTATTTTAAGTACAGTATATAATATATGTTTTGTATATTTTCACATTTTATGTGCAGTAGATAATATATATTTGGTGTACTTTGATATTTTATGTACAGTATATAATATGTATTTTGTATATTTTCATATTTTATGTACAGTATAAAATATATATTTGGTGTACTTTTATATTTCATATATGGTATTTAATATTTATTTAATGTAATTTGATATTTTATGTACAGTTTATAATATATATTTGGTGATCTTTGGTGTATTATGTACGGTATATAATATATATTTTGTATATTTTCATATTTTATGTACAGTATAAAATATATATTTGGTTTACTTTGATATATTTATACAGCATATAATATTTATTTAGTGTAATTTGATATTTTATGTACAGTTTATAATATATATTTGGTGTACTTTCGTATTTTATGTACAGTGTATAATATATATGACGTATTCTCATATTTTATGTACAGTATATAATATATATTTGCTGTACATTGATATTTTATGGACAGTATATTATATATTTTGTATATTTTCATATTTAATGAAGAGTAAAAAATATATATTTGGTGTACTTTTATATTTTATGTACAGTATATAATATTTATTTAGTGTAATTTGATATTTTATGTACAGTTTATATTATATATTTGGTGTACCTTGATATTTTATGAACAGTATATAATATGTATTTTGTATATTTTCATATAACTTGTACAGTATAAAATATATATTTGGTGTACTTTTGTATTTTATGTACAGAATATAATATATATTTAGTATAATTTGATATTTTATGTACAGTTTACATTATATATTTGGTGTACCTTGATATTTTACGTACAGTATATCATATATATTTTGTATATTTTCATATAGCTTGTACAGTATATAATATACATTTGGTGTACTTTTGTATTTTATGAACAGTTTATAATATATATTTCGTGTAATTTGATATTTTATGTACAGTTTATAATATATATTTGGTGTAATTTGGTATTTTATGTACAGTATATAATGTATATTTTGTATATTTTCACATTTTATGTACAGTAGATAATATATATTTGCTGTACTTTGATATTTTATGTACAGTATATAATATAAATTTTGTACATTTTCATATTTTATGTACAGTATAAAATATATATTTGGTGTACTTTTATATTTTATATATGGTATTTAATATTTATTTAGTGTAATTTGATATTTTATGAACAGTTTATAATATATATTTGTTGTTCATATGTATTTTATGTACAGTATATAATATATATTTTGTATATTTTCCTATTTTAAGAACAGTATAAAATATATATTTGGTGTACTTTTATATTTTATGTACAGCATAGAATATTTCTTTAGTGTAATTTGATATTTTATGTACAGTTTATAATACATATTTGGTATGCTTCTGTATTTTAAGTACAGTATATAATATATATTTTGTATATTTTCATATTTTAAGAACAGTATAAAATATATATTTGGTGTACTTTTATATTTTATGTGCAGCATATAATATTTCTTTAGTGTAATTTGATATTTTATGTACAGCTTATCGTATATATTCGGTGTACTTCCGTATTTTATGTACAGTGTATAATATATATTTGATGTATTTTCATATTTTATGTACAGTATATAATATATATTTGCTGTACATTGATATTTTATGTAGAGTATATTATATATTTAGTATATTTTCATATTTTATGAAGAGGAAATAATATATATTTGGTGTACTTTTATATTTTATGTACAGTATATAATATTTATTTAGTGTAATTTGATATTTTATGTACAGTTTATATTATATATTTGGTGTAGCTTGATATTTTATGTACAGTATATAATATATATTTTGTATATTTTCATATAACTTGTACAGTATATAATATATATTTGATTTACTTTTGTATTTTATGTACAGTATATAATATATATTTCGTGTAATTTGATATTTTATGTACAGTTTATAATATATATTTGGTATACTTTGGTATTTTATGTGCAGTATATAATATATATTTTGTATATTTTCTCATTTTATGTACAGTATATAATATATATTTGGTTTACTTTTGCATTTTATGTACAGTATATAATATATATTTCGTGTAATTTGATATTTTATGTACAGTTTATAATATATATTTGGCTTAATTTGGTAATTTATGTGTAGTATATAATATATATTTTGTATATTTTCACATTTTATGTACAGTAGATAATATATATTTGGTGTACTTTGATATTTTATGTACAGTATATAATAAATATTTTGTATATTTAAATAATTTATGTACCGTATAAAATATATATTTGGTGTAGTTTTATATTTTATATATGGTTTTTCATATTAAATTAGTGTAATTTGATATTTTAGGTACAGTTTATAATATATATTTGGTGTTCTTTGGTATTTTATGTACAGTATATAATATATATTTTGTATATTTTCATGTTTTAAGAACAGTATAAAATGTATATTTGGTGTAGTTTTATATTTTATGTACAGCATATAATATTTATTTAGTATAATTTCATATTTTATGTACAGTTTATATTACATATTTGGTATACTTCTGTATTTTATGTACAGTATATAATATATATTTGATGTATTTTCATATTTTGTGTACAGAATATAATATATGTCTGCTGTACTTTGATATTTTATGTGCAGTATATTATATATTTTGTATATTTTCATATTTTATGAAGAGTAAAAAATATATATTTGGTGTACTTTTGTATTTTATGTACAGTATATAATATATATTTAGTGTAATTTGATATTTTATGTACAGTTTATAATATATATTTGGTGTACTTTGGTATTTTATGTAGAGTATATAATATTTATTTTGTATATTTTCACATTTTATGTACAGTACATAATATATATGTGGTGTAATTTGATATTTTATGTACAGTATATTATATATGTTTTGTATATTTTCATATTTTATGTACTGTATAAAATATATCTTCGGTGTACTTTTATATTTTATATATGGTATTTAACATTTATTTAGTGTAATTTGATATATTATGTACAGTTTATAATATATAATTGGTGTTATTTGGTATTTTATAGACAGTATATAATATATATTTTGTATATTGTCATATTTTATGTACAATATAAAATATATGATAGGTGTAATTTTATATTTTATGTACAGCATATAATATTACTTTAGTGTAATTTGATATTTTATGTTCAGTTTATAATACATATTTGGTGTACTTCCGTATTTTATGTACAGTATATAATATATATTTGATGGATTTTCATATTTTATGTACAGTATATAATATATATTTGCTGTACTTTGATATTTTATGTACTGTATATTATATATTTTGTATATTTTCATATTTTAAGAAGAGTAAAAATTATATATTTGGTGTACTTTTAAATTTTATGTACAATATATATTTATTTAGTGTAATTTGATATTTTATGTACAGTTTATATTATATATTTGGTGTACCTTGATATTTTATTTACAGTATATAATATGTATTTTGTATATTTTCATATAACTTGTGCAGTATATTATATATTTGGTGTACTTTTGTATTTTATGTACAGTATATAATATATATGTAGTGTAATTTGATATTTTATGTACAGTTCATAACATATATTTGGTGTAATTTGGTATTTTATGTACAGTATATAATATATATTTTGTATACTGTCACATTTTATGTGCAGTAGATAATATATATTTGGTGTACTTTGATATTTTATGTACAGTATATAATATGTATTTTGTATATTTTCATATTTTATGTACAGTATAAAATATATATTTGGTGTACTTTTATATTTTATATATGGTATTTAATATTTATTTATTGTAATTTGATATTTTTTGTACAGTTTATAATATATATTTGGTGATCTTTGGTATATTATGTACAGTATATAATATATATTTTGTATATTTTCATATTTTATATACAGTATAAAATATATATTTGGTGTACTTTTATATTTTATGTATGGCATATAATATTTATTTAGTGTAATTTGATATTTTATGTATAGTTTATAATATATATTTGGTGTACTTCCGTATTTTATGTACAGTGTATAATATATATTTGATGTATTCTCATATTTTATGTACAGTATATAATATATATTTGCTGTACATTGATATTTTATGGACAGTATATTATATATTTTGTATATTTTCATATTTTATGAAGAGTAAAAAATATATATTTGGTGTACTTTTATATTTTATGTACAGTATATAATATTTATTTAGTGTAATTTGATATTTTATGTACAGTTTATATTATATATTTGGTGTACCTTGATATTTTATGAACAGTATATAATATGTATTTTGTATATTTTCATATAACTTGTACAGTATATAGTATATATTTGGTGTACTTTTGTATTTTATGTACAGAATATAATATATATTTAGTATAATTTGATATTTTATGTACAGTTTATATTATATATTTGGTGTACCTTGATATTTTACGTACAGAATATCATATATATTTTGTATATTTTCAAATAACTTGTACAGTATATAATATATATTTGGTGTACTTTTGTATTTTATGTACAGTTTATAATCTATATTTCGTGTAGTTTGGTATTTTATGTACAGTTTATAATATATATTTGGTGTAATTTGGTATTTTATGTACAGTATATAATATATATTTTGTATATTTTCACATTTTATGTACAGTAGATAATATATATTTGGTGTACTTTGATATTTTATGTACAGTATATAATATATATTTTGTATATTTAAATATTTTAAGTACCATATAAAATATATATTTGGTGTAGTTTTATATTTTATATATGGTATTTCATGTTTATTTAGTGTAATTTGATATTTTAGGTACAGTTTATAATATATATTTGGTGTTCTTTGGTATTTTATGTACAGTATATAATATATATTTTGTATATTTTCATATTTTAAGAACAGTATAAAATATATATTTGGTGTACTTTTACATTTTATGTACAGCTTATAATATTTCTTTAGTGTAATTTGATATTTTATGTACAGTTTGTAATACATATTTGGTATGCTTCTCTATTTTAAGTACAGTATATAATATATATTTGATGTATTTTCATATTTTATGTACAGAATATAATATATGTTTGCTGTACTTTGATATTTTATCTGCAGTATATTATATATTTTGTGTATTTTCATTTTTTATGAAGAGTAAAAAATATATATTTGGTGAACTTTTATATTTTAGGTACAGTATATAATATTTATTTAGTGTAATTTGATATTTCATGTACTGTTAATGTTATATATTTGGTGTACCTTGATATTTTATGTACAGTATATAATATATATTTTGTATATTTTCATATAACATGTACAGTATAAAATATATATTTGGTGTACTTTTATATTTTATGTACAGCATATAATATTTCTTTAGTGTAATTTGATATTTTATGTACAGTTTATAATACATATTTGGTATGCTTCTGTATTTTATGTACAGTATATAATATATATTTGATGGATTTTCATATTTTATGTACAGTATATAATATATATTTGCTGTACTTTGATATTTTATGTACAGTATATTATATATTTTGTGAATTTTCATATTTTATGAAGAGTAAAAAATATATATTTGGTGTACTTTTAAATTTTATGTACTGTATATATTTATTTAGTGTAATTTGATATTTTATGTACAGTTTATATTATATATTTAGTGTACCTTGGTATTTTATGTACAGCATATAATATTTATTTTGTATATTTTCATATAACTTGTACAGTGTATTACATATTTGGTGAACTTTTGTATTTTAAGTACAGTAGATAATGTATATTTAGTGTAATTTGATATTTCATGAACAGTTTATAATATATATTTGGTGTACTTTGGTATTTTATGTACAGTATATAATATATATTTTGTATATTTTCACATTTTATGTACAGTAGATAATATATATTTGCTGTACTTTGATATTTTATGTACAGTATATAATATAAATTTTGTACATTTTCATATTTTATGTACAGTATAAAATATATATTTGGTGTACTTTTATATTTTATATATGGAATTTAATATATATTTAGGGTAATTTGATATTTTATGAACTGTTTATAATATATATTTGGTGTTCATATGTATTTTATGTACAGTATATAATATATATTTTGTATATTTTCATGTTTTATGTACATTATAAAATGTATATTTGGTGTACTTTTATATTTTATGTACAGCATATAATATTTATTTAGTGTAATTTGATATTTTATATACAGCTTATCATATATATTTGGTGTACTTCCGTATTTTATGTACAGTGTATAATATATATATGAAGTATTTTCATATTTTATGTACAGTATATAATATATATTTGCTGTAATTTGATATTTTATGTACTGTATATTATATATTTTGTATATTTTCATATTTTATGAAGAGTAAAAAATATATATTTGGTGTACTTTTATATTTTATGTACAGTATTTAATATTAGTTTAGTGTAATTTGATATTTTATGTACAGTTTATATTATATATTTGGTGTACCTTGATATTTTATGTACAGTATATAATATATATTTTGTATATTTTCATATAACTTGTACAGTATATAATATATATTTGGTGTACTTTTGTATATAATGTACAGTATATAATATATATTTAGTGTAATTTGATATTTCATGTACAGCTTATAATATATATTTGGTGAACTTTGGTATTTTATGTACAGTATATAATATATATTTTGTATATTTTCACATTTTATGTACAGTTTCTAATATATATTTGGTGTACTTTGATATTTTATGTACAGTATATAATATATATTTTGTATATTTTCATATTTTATGTACAGTATAAAATATATATTTGGAGTACTTTTATATTTTATATATGGTATTTAATATTTATTTAGTGTAATTTGATATTTTATGTACAGTTTATAATATATATTTGGTGATCTTTGGTATTTTATGTACAGTATATAATATATATTTATGTATTCTCATATTTTATGTACAGTATATAATATATATTTGCTGTACATTGATATTTTATGTACAGCATATTATATATTTTGTATATTTTCATATTTTATGAAGAGTAAAAAATATATATTTGGTGTACTTTTATATTTTATGTACAGTATATAATATTTATTCAGTGTAATTTGATATTTTAGGTACAGTTTATATTATATATTTGGTGTACCTTGATATTTTATGTACAGTATATAATATGTATTTTGTATATTTTCATATAACTTGTACAGTATATAATATATATTTGGTGTACTTTTGTGTTTTTTGTACAGTATATAATATATATTTAGTGTAATTTGATATTTTATGTACAGTTTATATTATATATTTGGTGTACCTTGATATTTTATGTAAAGTATATAATATATATTTTGTATATTTTCATATAACTTGTACAGTATACGATATACATTTGGTGTACTTTTGTATTTTATGTACTGTATAAAATACATATTTAGTGTAATTTGATATTTTATGTACAGTTTATAATATATATTTGGTGTAATTTGGTATTTTATGTACAGTATATAATATATATTTAGTGTAATTTGATATTTTATGTACTGTTTATAATATATATTTGGTATACTTTGTTATTTTATGTAGAGTATATAATATGTATTTTGTATATTTTCACATTTTATGTACAGTACATAATATATATTTGGTGTACTTTGATATTTTATGTACAGTATATAATATATATTTTGTATATTTAAATATTTTATGGACCGTATAAAATATATATTTGGTGTACTTTTATATTTTATATATGGTACTTAATATTTATTTGTGTAATTTGATATTTTAGGTACAGTTTATAATATATATTTGGTGTTCTTTTGTATTTTATATACAGTATGTAATATATATTTTGTATATTTTCATATTTTATGTACAATATAATATATATGATAGGTGTAATTTTATATTATATGTACAGCATATAATATTACTTTAGTGAAATTTGATATTTTATGTACAGTTTATAATACATATTTGGTGTACTTCCGTATTTTATGTAGAGTATATAATATATATTTGATGGATTTTCATATTTTATGTACAGTATATAATATATATTTGCTGTACTTTGATATTTTATGTACAGTATATTATATATTTTGTGAATTTTCATATTTTATGAAGAGTAAAAAATATATATTGGTGTACTTTTAAATTTTATGTACAGTATATATTTATTTAGTGTAATTTGATATTTTATGTACAGTTTATATTATATATTTGGTGTACCTTGGTATTTTATGTACAGTATATAATATATATTTTGTATATTTTCATATAACTTGCACAGTATATTACATATTTGGTGAACTTTTGTATTTTATGTACAGTATATAATATATATATAGTGTAATTTGATATTTCTTGTACAGTTTATAATATATATTTGGTGTACTTAGGTATTTCAAGTTCAGTATATAATACATATTTTGTATACTTTCATATTTTATGTACAGTATAAAATATATATTTGGTGTACTTTCATATTTTATATATGGCATTAAATATTTATTTAATGTAATTTGATATTTTATGTACAGTTTATAATGTATATTTGGTGTTCTTTGGTATTTTATATACAGTATGTAATATATATTTTGTATATTTTCATATTTTATGTACAATATAAAATATATGATAGTTGTAATTTTATATTATATGTACAGCATATAATATTACTTTAGTGTAATTTGATATTTTATTTACAGTTTTTAATACATATTTGGTGTACTTCCGTATTTTATGTACAGTATATAATATATATTTGATGGATTTTCATATTTTATGTACTGTATATAATATATATTTGCTGTACTTTTATATTTTATGTACAGTATAATATATATTTTGTGAATTTTCATATTTTATGAAGAGTAAAAAATATATATTTGGTGTACTTTTAAATTTTATGTACAGTATATATTTATTTAGTGTAATTTTATATTTTATGTACAGTTTATATTATATATTTGGTGTACCTTGGTATTTTATGTACAGTATATAATATATATTGTATATTTTCATATAACTTGTACAGTGTATTACATATTTGGTGAACTTTTCTATTTTATGTACAGTATATAATATATATTTAGTGTAATTTGTTATTTCATGTACAGTTTATAATATATATTTGGTGTACTTTGGTATTTTATGTACTGTATACAATATATATTTTGTATAGTTTCATATTTTATGTATAGTAGATAATACATATTTGCTGTACTTTGATATTTTATGTACAGTATATAATATAAATTTTGTACATTTTCATATTTTATGTACAGTATAAAATATATATTTGGTGTACTTTTATATTTTATATATTATATTTAATATTCATTTAGTGTAATTTGATATTTTATGAACAGTTTTTAATATATATTTGGTGTTCTTTTGTACTTTACGTACATTATATAATATATATTTTGTATATTTTCATATTTTATGTACAGTATAAAATATATATTTGGTGTACTTTTATATTTTATGTACAGCATATAATATTTATTTAGTGTAATTTGAAATTTTATGTACAGCTTATCATATATATTTGGTGTACTTCCGTATTTTATGTACAGTGTATAATATATATTTGATGTATTCTCATATTTTATGTACAGTATATAATATATATTTTGTATATTTTCATATTTTATGAAGAGTAAAAAATATATATTTGGTGTACTTTTAAATTTTATGTACAGTATATATTTATTTAGAGTAATTAGATATTTTATGTACAGTTTATATTATATATTTGGTGTACCTTGGTATTTTGTGTACAGTATATAATATATATTTTGTATATTTTCACATTTTATGTACAGTAGATAATATATATTTGGTGTACTTTGATATTTTATGTACAGTATATAATATATATTCTGTATATTTAAATATTTTATGTACCATATAAAATATATATTTGGTGTACTTTTATATTTTATATATGGTATTTAATATTTGTTTAGTGTAATTTGATATTTTAGGTACAGTTTATAATATATATTTGGTGTTCTTTGGTATTTTATGTACAGTATATAATATATATTTTGTATATTTTCATATTTTAAGAACAGTATAAAATATATATTTGGTGTACTTTTATATTTTATATACAGCATATAATATTTATTTAGTGTAATTTGATATTTTATGTACAGTTTATAATACATATTTGGTATGCTTCTGTATTTTATGTACAGTATATAATATATATTTGATGTATTTTCATATTTTATGTACAGAATATAATATATGTTTGCTGTACTTTGATATTTTATGTACAGTATATAATATTTATTTAGTGTAATTTTATATTTTTTGTACAGTTTATATTATATATTTGGTGTACCTTGATATTTTATGTACAGTATATAATATACATTTTGTATATTTTCATATATCATGTACAGTATATTATATATTTGGTGTACTTTTGTATTTTATGTACAGTATATAATATATATTTAGGGTAATTTGATATTTTATGTACAGTTTATAATATATATTTGGTATACTTTGGTATTTTATGTAGAGTATATAATAAGTATTTTGTATATTTTCACATTTTATGTACAGTACATAATATATATTTGGTGTACTTTGATATTTTATGTACAGTATATAATATATATTTTGTATATTTAAATATTTTATGTACCGTATAAAATATATATTTGGTGTACCTTTATATTTTATATATGGTATTTAATATTTATTTAGAGTAATTTGATTATTTATGTACAGTTTATAATATATATTTGGTGTTATTTGTTATTTTATGTACAGTATATAATATATATTTTGTATATTTTCATATTTTAAGAACAGTATAAAATATATATTTGGTGTACTTTTATATTTTATATACAGCATATAATATTTCCTTAGTGTAATTTGATATTTTATGTACAGTTTATAATATATATTTGGTATGCTTCTGTATTTTATGTACAGTATATAATATATATTTGATGTACTTTCATATTTTATGTACAGAATTTAATATATGTTTGCTGTACTTTGATATTTTATGTACAGTACATTATATATTTTTTATCTTTTCATATTTTATGAAGAGTAAAAAATATATATTTGGTTTACTTTTATATTTTATGTACAGTATATAATATTTATTTAGTGTAATTTGATATTTTATGTACAGTTTATATTATATATTAGGTGTACCTTGATATTTTATGTACAGTATATAATATATATTTTGTATATTTTCATATAACATGTACATTATATTATATATTTGGTGTACTTTTGTATTTTATGTACAGTATATAATATATATTTAGTGTAATTAGATATTTTATGTACAGTTTATAATATATATTTGTTATACATTGGTATTTTATTTAGAGTATATAATATGTATTTTGTATATTTTCACATTTTATGTACAGTTCATAATATATATTTGGTGTACTTTGATATTTTATGTACAGTATATAATATATATTTTGTGTATTTTCATATTTTATACACAGTATAAAATATATATTTGGTGTACTTTTATATTTTATATAGGGCATTAAATATTTATTTAATGTAATTTGATATTTTATGTACAGTTTATAATATATATTTGGTGTTCTTTGGTATTTTATATACAGTATGTAATATATATTTTGTATATTTTCATATTTTATGTACAATATAATATATATGATAGGTGTAATTTTATATTATATGTAGAGTATATAATATTACATTAGTGAAATATGATATTTTATGTACAGTTTATAATACATATTTGGTGTACTTCCGTATTTTATGTAGAGTATATAATATATATTTGATGGATTTTCATATTTTATGTACAGTATATAATATATATTTGCTGTACTTTGATATTTTATGTACAGTATATTATATATTTTGTGAATTTTCATATTTTATGAAGAGTAAAAAATATATATTTGGTGTACTTTTAAATTTTATGTACAGTATATATTTATTTAGTGTAATTTGATATTTTATGTACAGTTTATATTATATATTTGGTGTACCTTGGTATTTTATGTACAGTATATAATATATATTTTGTATATTTTCATATAAGTTGTACAGTATATTACATATTTGGTGAACTTTTGTATTTTATGTACAGTATATAACATATATTTAGTGTAATTTGATATTTCTTGTACAGTTTATAATATATATTTGCTGTACTTTGGTATATCATGTACAGTATATAATATATATTTTATATATTTTCACATTTTATGTACAGTAGATAATATATATTTGCTGTACTTTGATATTTTATGGACAGTATATAATATAAATTTTGTACATTTTCATATTTAATGTACAGTACAAAATATATATTTGGTGTACTTTTATATTTTATATATGGTATTTAATATTTATTTAGTGTAATTTGATATTTAATGTACAGTTTATAATATATATTTGGTGATCTTTGGTATTTTATGTACAGTATATAATATTTATTTTGTATATTTTCATATTTTATGTACAGTATAAAATATATATTTGGTGTACTTTTATATTTTATGTACAGCATATAATATTTCTTTAGTGTAATTTGATATTTTATGTACAGCTTATCATATATATTTGGTGTACTTCCGTATTTTATGTACAGTGCATAATATATATTTGATGTATTTTCATATTTTATGTACAGTATATAATATATATTTGCTGTAAATTGATATTTTATGTACAGTATATTATATATTTTGTATATTTTCATATTTTATGAAGCGTAAAAAATATATATTTGGTGTACTTATATATTTTATGTACAGTATATAATATTTATTTAGTGTAATTTGATATTTTTTCTACAGTTTATATTATATGTTTGGTGTACCTTGATATTTTATGTACAGTATATAATATATATTTTGTATATTTTCATATAACATGTACAGTATATTATATATATTTGGTGTACTTTTATATTTTGTGTACAGCATTTAATATTTATTTAGTGTAATTTGATATTTTATGTACAGTTTATAATTTATATTTGGTGGTCTTTGGTATTTTATGTATAGAATATAATATATATTTTGTATATTTTCATATTTTATGTACAGTATAAAATATATATTTGGTGTACTTTTATATTTTGTGTACAGCATTTAATATTTATTTAGTGTAATTTGATATTTTATGTACAGTTTATAATATATATTTGGTGTACTTCCGTATTTTATGTACAGTGTATAATATATATTTGATGTATTCTCATATTTTATGTACAGTTTATAATATATATTTGGTGTAAATTGGTATTTTATGTACCGTATATAATATATATTTTGCATATTTTCACATTTTATGTACAGTAGATAATATATATTTGGTGTACTTTGATATTTTATGTACAGTATATAATATATATTTTGTGCATTTAAATATTTAATGTACCGTATAAAATATATATTTGGTGTACTTTTATATTTTATATATGGTATTTAATATTTATTTAGTGTAACTTGATTATTTAGGTACAGTTTATAATACATATTTGGTGTTCTTTGGTATTTTATGTACAGTATATAATATATATTTTGTATATTTTCATATTTTAAGAACAGTATAAAATATATATTTGGTGTACTTTTATATTTTATGTACAGCATATAATATTTCTTTAGTGTAATTTGATATTTTATGTACAGTTTATAATACATATTTGGTATGCTTCTGTATTTTATGTACAGTATATAATATATATTTGATGTATTTTCATGTTTTATGTACAGAATATAATATATGTTTGCTGTACTTTGATATTTTATGTACAGTATATTATATATTTTGTATATTTTCATATTTTATGAAGAGTAAAAATATATATTTGGTGTACTTTTATATTTTATGTACAGTATATAATATTTATTTAGTGTAATTTGATATTTTATGTACAGTTTATATTATATATTTGGTGTACCTTGATATTTTATGTACAGTATATAATATATATTTTGTATATTTTTATATAACATGTACAGTATATTATATGTTTGTTGTACTTTTGTATTTTATGTACAGTATATAATATATACTTAGTGTAATTTGATATTTCACGTACAGTTTATAATATATATTTGGTATACTTTGGTATTTTATGTAGAGTATATAATATGTATTTTGTATATTTTCGCATTTTATGTACAGTACATAATACATATTTGGTGTACTTTGATATTTTATGTACAGTATATAATATATATTTTGTATATTTTCATATTTTATGTACAGTATAAAATATATATTTGGTGTACTTTTATATTTTATATATGGCATTAAATATTTATTTAATGTAATTTGATATTTTATGTACAGTTTATAATATATATTTGGTGATCTTTGGTATTTTATGTACAGAATATAATATATACTTTGTATATTTTCATATTTTAAGAACAGTATAAAATATATATTTGGTGTACTTTTGTATTTTGTGTACAGCATATAATATTTTTTTAGTGTAATTTGATATATTATGTACACTTTATAATATACATTTGGTGTACTTCCGTATTTTATGTACAGTGTATAATATATATTTGATGTATTCTCATATTTTATGTACGGTATATAATATATGTTTGCTGTACATTGATATTTTATGTACACTATATTATATATTTTGTATATTTTCATATTTTATGAAGAGTAAAAAATATATATTTGGTGTACTTTTATATTTTATGTACAGTATATAATATTTATTTAGTGTAATTTGATATTTTATGTACAGTTTATATTATATATTTGGTGTACCTTGATAGTTTATGTACAGTATATAATATATATTTTGTATATTTTCATATAACTTGTACAGTATATAATATATATTTTGTATATTTTCATATTTTATGTACAGTATAAAATATATATTTGGTGTACTTTTAGATTTTTTGCACAGCATATAATATTTAATTAGTGTAATTTGATATTTTATGTACAGTTTATAATATATATTTGGTGTACTTCCGTATTTTATGTACAGTGTATAATATATATTTGATGTATTCTCATATTTTATGTACAGTATATAATATATATTTGCTGTACATTGATATTTTATGTACAGTATATTATATATTTTGTATATTTTCATATTTTATGAAGAGTAAAAAATATATATTTGGTGTACTTTTATATTTTATGTTCAGTATATAATATTTATTTAGTGTAATTTGATATTTTATGTACAGTTTATATTATATATTTGGTGTACCTTGATATATTATGTACAGTATATAATATGTATTTTGTATATTTTCATATGACTTGTACAGTATATAATACATATTTGGTGTACTTTTGTATTTTTTGAACAGTACATAATATATATTTAGTGTAATTTGATATTTTATGTACAGTTTATATTATATATTTGGTGTACCTTGATATTTTATGTACAGTATATAATATATATTTTGTATATTTTCATATAACTTCTGCAGTGTATAATATATATTTGGTGTATTTTTTATTTTATGTACAGTATATAATATATATTTAGTGTTATTTGATATTTTATGTACAGTTTATAATATGTATTTGGTGTAATTTGGTATTTTATGTACAGTATATAATATTTTGTATATTTTCACATTTTATGTACAGTAGATAATATATATTTGGTGTACTTTGATATTTTATGTACAGTACATAATATATATTTTGTATATTTTAATAATTTATGTACCGTATAAAATATATATTTGGTGTACTTTTATATTTTATATATGGTATTTAATATTTATTTAGTGTAATTTGATATTTTAGTTACAGTTTATAATATATATTTGGTGTTCTTTGGTATTTTATGTACAGTATATAATATATATTTTGTATATTTTCATATTTTAAGAACAGTATAAAATATATATTTAGTGTACTTTTATATTTTATGTACAGCATATAATATTACTTTAGTGTAATTTAATATTTTATGTACAGTTTATAATACATATTTGGTATGATTCTGTATTTTATGTACAGTATATAATATATATTTGATGTATTTTCATATTTTATGTACAGAATATAATATATGTTTGCTGTACTTTGATATTTTATTTACAGTATATAATATTTATTTAGTGTAATTTGATATTTTTTGTACAGTTTGTATTATATATTTGGTGTACCTTGATATTTTATGTACTGTATATAATATATATTTTGTATATTTTCATATAACATGTAAAGTATATTATATATTTGGTGTACTTTTGTATTTTATGTACAGTATATAATATATGTTTAGTGTAATTGGATATTTTATGTACAGTTTATAATATATATTTGGTATACTTTGGTATTTTATGTAGAGTATATAATAAGTATTTTGCATATTTTCACATTTTATGAAGAGTACATAATATATATTTGGTGTACTTTGATATTTTATGTACAGTATATAATATATATTTTGTATATTTTCATATTTTATGTACAGTATAAAATATATATTTGGTGTACTTTTATGTTTTATATATGGCATTAGATATTTATTTAATGTAATTTGATATTTTATGTACAGTTTATATTATATATTTGGTGTACCTTGGTATTTTATGTACAGTATATAATATATATTTAGTGTAATTTGATATTTTATGTACAGTTTGTATTATATATTTGGTGAACCTTGATATTTTATGTACAGTGTATAATATATATTTTGTATATTTTCATATAACTTGTACATTATATAATATATATTTGGTGCAGTTTTGAATTTTATGTACAGTATGTAATATATATTTTGTATATTTTCATATAACATGTACAGTATATTATATATTTGGTGTACTTTTGTATTTTATGTACAGTATATAATATATATTTAGTGTAATTTGATATTTTATGTACAGTTTATAATTTATATTTGGTATACTTTGGTATTTTATGTAGAGTATATAATATGTATTTTGTATATTTTAACATTTTATGTACAGTACATAATATATATTTGGTGTACTTTGATATTTTATGTATAGTATATAATATATATTTTGTATATTTTCATATTTTATGTACAGTGTAAAATATATATTTGGTGTACTTTTATATTTTATATATGGCATTAAATATTTATTTAATGTAATTTGATATTTTATATACAGTTTATAATATATATTTGGTGTTCCTTGTTATTTTATATACAGTAAGTAATATATATTTTGTATATTTTCATATTTTATGTACAATATAAAACATATGATAGGTGTAATTTTATATTATATGTACAGCATATAATATTACTTTAGTGTAATTTGATATTTTATGTACAGTTTATAATACATATTTGGTGTACTTCCGTATTTTATGTACAGTATATAATATATATTTGATGTATTTTCATATTTTATGTACAGTATATAATATATGTTTGCTGTACTTTGATATTTTATGCACAGTATATAATATTTATTTAGTGTAATTTGATATTTTTTGTACAGTTTATATTATATATTTGGTGTACCTTGATATTTTATGTACAGTATATAATATATATTTTGTATATTTTCATATAACATGTACAGTATATTATATATTTGGTGTACTTTTGAATTTTATGTACAGTATATAATATATATTTAGTGTAATTTGATATTTTATGTACAGTTTATAATATATATTTGGAATACTTTGGTATTTTATGTAGAGTATATAATAAGTATTTTGTATATTTTAACATTTTATGTACAGTACATAATATATATTTGGTGTACTTTGATATTTTATATACAGTATATAATATATATTTTGTATGTTTTCATATAACATGTACAGTATATTATATATTTGTTGTACTTTTGTATTTTATGTACAGTATATAATATATATTTAGTGTAATTTGATATTTTATGTACAGTTTATAATATATATTTGGTGTACTTCCGTATTTTATGTACAGTGTATAATATATATTTGATGTATTCTCATATTTTATGTACAGTATATAATATATATTTGCTGTACATTGATATTTTATGTATAGTATATTATATATTTTGTATATTTTCATATTTTATGAAGAGTAAAAAATATATATTTGGTGTACTTTTATATTTTATGTACAGTATATAATATTTATTTAGTGTAATTTGATATTTTATGTACAGTTTATATTATATATTTGGTTTACCTTGATATTTTATATACGGTATATAATATGCATTTTGTATATTTTCATATAACTTGTACAGTATATAATATATATTTGGTGTACTTTTGTATTTTTTGAACAGTACATAATATATATTTAGTGTAATTTGATATTTTATGTACAGTTTATATTATATATTTGGTGTACCTTGATATTTTATGTACAGTATATAATATGCATTTTGTATATTTTCATATAACTTGTACAGTATATTATATATATTTGGTGTACTTTTGTATTTTATGTACAGTATATAATATATGTTTAGTGTAATTTGATATTTTATGTACACTTTATAATATATATTTGGTGTAATTCGGTATTTTATGTACAGTATATAATATATATTTTGTATATTTTCACATTTTATGTACAGTAGATAATATATATTTGGTGTACTTTTATATTTTATGTACAGTATATAATATTTATTTTGTATATTTTCATATTACTTGTACAGTATATAATATATACTTGGTGTACTTTTGTATTTTATGTACAGTATATAATATATATTTAGTGTAATTTGATATTTTATGTACAGTTTATAATATATATTTGGTATACTTTGGTATTTTATGTAGAATATATAATATGTATTTTGTATATTTTCACATTTTATGTACAGTACATAATATATATTTGGTGTACTTTGATATTTTATGTACAGTATATAATCTATATTTTGTTTATTTTCATATTTTATGTACAGTATAAAATATATATTTGGTGTACTTTTATATTTTATATATGGCATTAAATATTTATTTAATGTAATTTGATATTTTATGTACTGTTTATAATATATAATTGGTGATCTTTGGTATTTTATGTACAGTATATAATATATATTTTGTATATTTTCATGTTTTATGTACAGTATAAAATATATATTTGGTGTACTTTTAGATTTTTTGTACAGTTTATAATATTTATTTAGTGTAATTTGATATTTTATGTACAGTTTATAATATATATTTCGTGTACTTCCGTATTTTATGTACAGTGTATAATATATATTTGATGTATTTTCATATTTTATGTACAGAATATAATATATGTTTGCTGTACTTTGATATTTTATGTTCAGTATATTATATATTTTGCATATTTTCATATTTTATGAAGAGTAAAAAATATATATTTGGTGTACTTTTATATTTTATGTACAGTATATAATATTTATTTAGTGTAATTTGATATTTTATGTAGAGATAATATTATATATTTGGTGTACCTTGATATTTTATGTACAGTATATAATATATATTTTGTATATTTTCATATACCATGTACAGTATATTATATATTTGGTGTACTTTTGTATTTTATGTACAGTATATAATATATATTTAGCATAATTTGATATTTTATGTACAGTTTATAATATATATTTGGTGATCTTTGGTATTTTATGTACAGAATATAATATATATTGTGTATATTTTCATATTTTATGTACACTATAAAATATATATTTGGAGTACTTTTATATTTTGTGTACAGCATATAATATTTATTTAGTGTAATTTGATACTTTATGTACAGTTTATAATATATATGGTGTACTTCCGTATTTTATGTACAGTGTATAATATATATTTGATGTATTCTCATATTTTATGTACAGTATATAATATATATTTGCTGTACATTGATATTTTATGTACAGTACATTATATATTTTGTATATTTTCATATTTTATGAAGAGTAAAAAATATATATTTGGTGTACTTTTATATTTTGTGTACAGTATATAATATTTATTTAGTGTAATTTGAAATTTTATGTACAGTTTATATTATATATTTGGTGTACCTTGATATTTTATGTGCAGTATATAATATGCATTTTGCATGTTTTCATATAACTTGTACAGTATATAATATATATTTGGTGTACTTTTGTATTTTTTGAACAGTACATAATATATATTTAGTGTAATTTGATATTTTATGTACAGTTTATATTATATATTTGGTGTACCTTGATATTTTATGTACAGTATATAATATATATTTTGTATATTTTCATAAAACTTGTACAGTATATAATATATATTTGGTGTACTTTTGTATTTTATGTACAGTATATAATATATGTTTAGTGTAATTTGATATTTTATGTACAGTTTACAATGTATATTTGGTGTAATTTGGTATTTTATGTACAGTATATAATATATATTTTGTATATTTTCACATTTTATGTACAGTAGATAATATATATTTGGTGTACTTTGATATTTTATGTACAGTATATAATATATATTTTGTATATTTAAATATATTATGTACCGTATAAAATATATATTTGGTGTACTTTTATATTTTATATATGGTATTTAATATTTATTTAGTGTAATTTGATATTTTAGGTACAGTTTATAATATATATTTGGTGTTCTTTGGTATTTTATGTACAGTATATAATATATATTTTGTATACTTTCATATTTTTAGAACAGTATAAAATATATATTTGGTGTACTTTTTTATTTTATGTACAGCATAAAATATTTCTTTAGTGTAATTTGATATTTTATTTACAGTTTATAATACATATTTGGTATGCTTCTGAATTTTATGTACAGTATATAACATATATTTGATGTATTTTCATATTTTATGTAAAGAATATAATATATGTTTCCTGTACTTTGATATTTTATGTACAGTATATTATATATTTTGCATATTTTCATATTTTATGAAGAGTAAAAAAGATATATTTGGTGTACTTTTATATTTTATGTACAGTATATAATATTTATTTAGTGTAATTTGATATTTTATGTACAGTATATAATATATATTTTGTGTACTTTTATATTTTATATATGGTATTTAATATTTATTTAGTGTAATTTGATATTTTATGTACAGTTTATAATATATATTTGGTTTTCTTTGGTATTTTATGTACTGTATATAATATATATTTTGTATACTTTCATATTTTAAGAACAGTATAAAATATATATTTGGTGTACTTTTATATTTTATGTACAGCATATAATATTTCTTTAGTGTAATTTGATATTTTATGCTCAGTTTATAATACATATTTGGTATGCTTCTGTATTTTATGTACAGTATATAATATATATTTGATGTATTTTCATATTTTATGTACAGAATATAATATATGTCTGCTGTACTTTGATATTTTATGTACAGTATATAATATTTATTTAGTGTAATTTGATATTTTTTGTACAGTTTATATTATATATTTGGTGTACCTTGATATTTTATGTACAGTATATAATATATATTTTGTATATTTTCAAATAACATATACAGTATATTATATATTTGGTGTACTTTTGTATTTTTTGTACAGTATATAATATATATTTAGTGTAATTTTATATTATATATACAGTTTATATTATGTATTTGGTGTATCTTGAAATTTTATATACAGTATATAATATATATTTTGTATATTTTCATATAACTTATACAGTATATAATATATATTTGGTGTACTTTTGTATTTTATGTACAGTACATAATATATATTTAGTGTAATTTGATATTTTATGTACAGTTTATAATATATATTGGGTGTAATTTGGTATTTTATGTACAGTATATAATATATATTTTGTACATTTTCACATTTTATGTACAGTAGATAATATATATTTGGTGTACTTTGATATTTTATGTACAGTATATAATATATATTTTGTATATTTAAATATTTTATGTACCATATAAAATATATATTTGGTGTACTTTTATATTTTATATATGGTGTTTAATATTTATTTAGTGTAATTTGATATTTTAGATACAGTTTATAATATATATTTGGTGTTCTTTGGTATTTTATGTACAGTATATAATATATATTTTGTATATTTTCATATTTTAAGAACAGTATAAAATATATATTTGGTGTACTTTTATATTTTATGTACAGCATATAATATTTCTTTAGTGTAATTTGATATTTTATGTACAGTTTATAATACATATTTGATATGCTTCTGTATTTTATGTACAGTATATAATATATATTTGATGTATTTTCATATTTTATGTACAGAATATAATATATGTTTTCTGTACTTTGATATTTTATGTACAGTATATTATATATTTTGTATATTTTCATATTTTATGAAGAGTAAATAATATATATTTGGTGGACTTTTATATTTTATGTACAGTATATAATATTTATTTAGTGTAATTTGATATTTTAAGGACAGTTTATATTATATATTTGGTGTACCTTGATATTTTATGTACAGTATATAATATATATTTTGTATATTTTCATATATCATGTACAGTATATTATATATTTGGTGTACTTTTGTATTTTATCTACAGTATATAATATATATTTAGTGTAATTTGATATTTTATGTACAGTTTATAATATATATTTGGTATACTTTGGTATTTTATGTAGAGTATATAATATGTATTTTGTATATTTTCACATTTTATGTACAGTACATAATATATATTTGGTGTACTTTGATATTTTATGTACAGTATATATTTTATATTTTGTGTATTTTCATATTTTATGTACAGTGTAAAATATATATTTGGTGTACTTTTATATTTTATATATGGCATTAAATATTTATTTAATGTAATTTGATATTTTATGTACTGTTTATAATATATATTTGGTGATCTTTGGTATTTTATGTACAGTATATAATATATATTTTGTATATTTTCATATTTTATGTACAGTATAAAATATATATTTGTTGTACTTTTATATTTTTTGTACTGCATATAATATTTATTTAGTGTAATTTGATATTTTATGTACAGTTTATAATATATATTTGGTGTACTTCTGTATTTTATGTACAGTGTATAATATATATTTGATGTATTCACATATTTTATGTACAGTATATAATATATATTTGCTGTACATTTATATTTTATGTACAGTATATTATATATTTTGTATATTTTCATATTTTATGAAGAGTAAAAAATATATATTTGGTGTACTTTTATATTTTATGTACAGTATATAATATTTATTTAGTGTAATTTGATATTTTATGTACAGTTTATATTATATATTTGGTGTACCTTGATATTTTATGTACAGTATATAATATATATTTTGTATATTTTCATATAACATGTACAGTATATTATATATTTGGTGTACTTTTATATTTTATTTACAGTATATAATATTTATTTAGTGTAATTTGATATTTTATGTACATTTTATAGTATATATTTGGTGTACCTTGATAGTTTATGTACAGTATATAATATGTATTTTGTATATTTTCATATAACTTGTACAGCATATAATATATATTTGGTGTACTTTTGTATTTTTTGTACAGTATATAATATATATTTAGTGTAACTTTATATTTTATGTACAGTTTATATTATGTATTTGGTGTACCTTGATATTTTATGTACAGTATATAATATATATTTTGTATATTTCATATAACTTGTATAGTATATAATATATTCTTGGTGTACATTTGTATTTTATGTACAGTATATAATATATATTTAGTGTAATTTGATATTTTATGTACAGTTTATAATATATATTTGGTGTAATTTGGTATTTTATGTACGGTATATAATATGTATTTTGTATATTTTCACATTTTTTGTACAGTAGATAATATATATTTGGTGTACTTTGATATTTTATGTACAGTATATAATATATATTTTGTATATTTAAATATTTTATGTACCGTATAAAATATATATTTGGTGTACTTTTATATTTTATATATGGTATTTAATATTAATTTAGTGTAATTTGATATTTTTGGTACAGTTTATAATATATATTTGGTTTTCTTTGGTATTTTATGTACAGTATATAATATATATTGTGTATATTTTCGTATTTTAAGAACAGTATAAAATATATATTTGGTGTACTTTTATATTTTATGTACAGCATATAATATTTCTTTAGTGTAATTTCATATTTTATGTACAGTTTATAATACATATTTGGTATGCTTCTGTATTTTACGTACAGTATATAATATATATTTGATGTATTTTCATATTTTATGTACAGAATATAATATATGTTTGCTGTACTTTGATATTTTATGTACAGTATATTATATGTTTTGTATATTTTCATATTTTTTGAAGAGTAAAAAATATATATTTGGTGTACTTTTATATTTTATGTACAGTATATAATATTTTTTTAGTGTAATTTGATATTTTATGTACAGTTTATAATATATATTTGGTATACTTTGGTATTTTATGTAGAGTATATAATAAGTATTTTGTATTTTTTCACATTTTATGTACAGTACATAATATATATTTGGTGTACTTTGATATTTTATGTACAGTATATAATATATATTTTGTATGTTTAAATATTTTATGTACCATGTAAAATATATATTGGTGTACTTTTATATTTTATATATGGTATTTAATATTTATTTAGTGTAATTTGATATTTTAGGTACAGTTTATAATATATATTTGGTGTTCTTTTGTATTTTATGTACAGTATATAATATATATTTTGTACATTTTCTTATTTAAAGAACAGTGTAAAATATATATTAGGTGTACTTTTATATTTTATGTACAGCATACAATATTTCTTTAGTGTAATTTGATATTTTATGTACAGTTTATAATACATATTTGGTATGCTTCTGTATTTTATGTATAGTGTATAATATATATTTGATGTATTTTCATATTTTATGTACAGAATATAATATATGTTTGCTGTACTTTGATATTTTATGTACAGTATATTATATATTTTGTATATTTTCATATTTTATGAAGAGTAAAAAATATATATTTGGTGTACTTTTATATTTTATGTACAGTATATAATATTTATTTTGTATATTTTCATATAACTTGTACAGTATATAATATATACTTGGTGTACTTTTGTATTTTATGTACAGTATATAATATATATTTAGTGTAATTTGATATTTTATGTACAGTTTATAATATATATTTGGTATACTTTGGTATTTTATGTAGAATATATAATATGTATTTTGTGTATTTTCACATTTTATGTACAGTACATAATATATATTTGGTGTACTTTGATATTTTACGTACAGTATATAATCTATATTTTCTGTATTTTCATATTTTATGTACAGTATAAAATATATATTTGGTGTACTTTTATGTTTTATATATGGCATTAAATATTTATTTAATGTAATTTGATATTTTATGTACTGTTTATAATATATAATTGGTGATCTTTGGTATTTTATGTACAGTATATAATATATATTTTGTATATTTTCATATTTTAAGAACAGTATAAAATATATATTTGGTGTACTTTTATATTTTATGTACAGCATATAATATTTCTTTAGTGTAATTTGATATTTTATGTACAGTTTATAGTATATATTTGTTGTACTTCCGTATTTTATGTACAGTGTATAATATATATTTGATGTATTCTCATATTTTATGTACAGTATATAATATACATTTGCTGTACATTGATATTTTATGTACAGTATATTATATATTTTGTATATTTTCATATTTTATGAAGAGTAAAAAACATATATTTGGTGTACTTTTATATTTTATGTACAGCTTATAATATTTCTTTAGTGTAATTTGATATTTGACGTACAGTTTATAATACATATTTGGTATGCTTCTGTATTTTATGTTCAGTATATAATATATATTTGATGTATTTTCATATTTTATGTACAGAATATAATATATGTTTGCTGTACTTTGATATTTTATGCACAGTATATAATATTTATTTAGTGTAATTTGATATTTTTTGTACAGTTTATATTATATATTTGGTGTACCTTGATATTTTATGTACAGTATATAATATATATTTTGCATATTTTCATATATCATGTAAAGTATATTATATATTTGGTGTACTTTTGTATTTTATGTACAGTATATAATATATATTTAGTGTAATTTGATATTTTATGTACAGTTTATAATATATATTTGGTATACTTTGGTATTTTATGTAGAGTATATAATAAGTATTTTGTATATTTTCACATTTTATGTACAGTACATAATATATATTTGGTGTACTTTGATATTTTATGTACAGTGTATAATATATATTGTATATTTTCATATTTTATGAAGAGTAAAAAATATATATTTAGTGTAATTTTATATTTTATGTACAGTTTATATTATGTATTTGGTGTACATTGATATTTTATGTAGAGTATATAATATATATTTTGTACATTTTCATATAACTTGTACAGTATATAATATATATTTGGTGTACTTTTGTATTTTATGTACAGTATATAATATATATTTAGTGTAATTTGATATTTTATGTACAGTTTATAATATATATTTGGTGTAATTTGGTATTTTATGTACTTTATATAATATATATTTTGTATATTTTCACATTTTATGTACAGTAGATAATATATATTTGGTGTACTTTGATATTTTATGTACAGTATATAGAATATATATTGTATATTTTCATACAACATGTACAGCATATTATATATTTGGTGTACTTTTGTATTTTGTGTACAGCATTTAATATTTATTTAGTGTAATTTGATATTTTATGTACAGTTTATATTATATATTTGGTGTACCTTGATATTATATGTACAGTATATAATATGTATTTTGTATATTTTCATATGACTTGTACAGTATATAATATATATTTGGTGTACTTTTGTATTTTTTGAACAGTACATAATATATATTTACTGTAATTTGATATTTTATGTACAGTTTATATTATATATTTGGTGTACCTTGATATTTTATGTACAGTATATAATATTTATTTTGTATATTTTCATATAACTTGTACAGTATATAATATATACTTGGTGTACTTTTGTATTTTATGTACAGTATATAATATATATTTAGTGTAATTTGATATTTTATGTACAGTTTATAATATATATTTGGTATACTTTGGTATTTTATGTAGAATATATAATATGTATTTTGTATATTTTCACATTTTATGTACAGTACATAATATATATTTGGTGTACTTTGATATTTTATGTACAGTATATAATCTATATTTTGTTTATTTTCATATTTTATGTACAGTATAAAATATATATTTGGTGTACTTTTATATTTTATATATGGCATTAAATATTTATTTAATGTAATTTGATATTTTATGTACTGTTTATAATATATAATTGGTGATCTTTGGTATTTTATGTACAGTATATAATATATATTTTGTATATTTTCATGTTTTATGTACAGTATAAAATATATATTTGGTGTACTTTTAGATTTTTTGTACAGTTTATAATATTTATTTAGTGTAATTTGATATTTTATGTACAGTTTATAATATATATTTCGTGTACTTCCGTATTTTATGTACAGTGTATAATATATATTTGATGTATTTTCATATTTTATGTACAGAATATAATATATGTTTGCTGTACTTTGATATTTTATGTTCAGTATATTATATATTTTGCATATTTTCATATTTTATGAAGAGTAAAAAATATATATTTGGTGTACTTTTATATTTTCTGTACAGTATATAATATTTATTTAGTGTAATTTGATATTTTATGTAGAGTTTATATTATATATTTGGTGTACCTTGATATTTTATGTACAGTATATAATATATATTTTGTATATTTTCATATACCATGTACAGTATATTATATATTTGGTGTACTTTTGTATTTTATGTACAGTATATAATATATATTTAGCATAATTTGATATTTTATGTACAGTTTATAATATATATTTGGTGATCTTTGGTATTTTATGTACAGAATATAATATATATTGTGTATATTTTCATATTTTATGTACACTATAAAATATATATTTGGAGTACTTTTATATTTTGTGTACAGCATATAATATTTATTTAGTGTAATTTGATACTTTATGTACAGTTTATAATATATATGGTGTACTTCCGTATTTTATGTACAGTGTATAATATATATTTGATGTATTCTCATATTTTATGTACAGTATATAATATATATTTGCTGTACATTGATATTTTATGTACAGTACATTATATATTTTGTATATTTTCATATTTTATGAAGAGTAAAAAATATATATTTGGTGTACTTTTATATTTTGTGTACAGTATATAATATTTATTTAGTGTAATTTGAAATTTTATGTACAGTTTATATTATATATTTGGTGTACCTTGATATTTTATGTGCAGTATATAATATGCATTTTGCATGTTTTCATATAACTTGTACAGTATATAATATATATTTGGTGTACTTTTGTATTTTTTGAACAGTACATAATATATATTTAGTGTAATTTGATATTTTATGTACAGTTTATATTATATATTTGGTGTACCTTGATATTTTATGTACAGTATATAATATATATTTTGTATATTTTCATAAAACTTGTACAGTATATAATATATATTTGGTGTACTTTTGTATTTTATGTACAGTATATAATATATGTTTAGTGTAATTTGATATTTTATGTACAGTTTACAATGTATATTTGGTGTAATTTGGTATTTTATGTACAGTATATAATATATATTTTGTATATTTTCACATTTTATGTACAGTAGATAATATATATTTGGTGTACTTTGATATTTTATGTACAGTATATAATATATATTTTGTATATTTAAATATATTATGTACCGTATAAAATATATATTTGGTGTACTTTTATATTTTATATATGGTATTTAATATTTATTTAGTGTAATTTGATATTTTAGGTACAGTTTATAATATATATTTGGTGTTCTTTGGTATTTTATGTACAGTATATAATATATATTTTGTATACTTTCATATTTTTAGAACAGTATAAAATATATATTTGGTGTACTTTTTTATTTTATGTACAGCATAAAATATTTCTTTAGTGTAATTTGATATTTTATTTACAGTTTATAATACATATTTGGTATGCTTCTGAATTTTATGTACAGTATATAACATATATTTGATGTATTTTCATATTTTATGTAAAGAATATAATATATGTTTCCTGTACTTTGATATTTTATGTACAGTATATTATATATTTTGCATATTTTCATATTTTATGAAGAGTAAAAAAGATATATTTGGTGTACTTTTATATTTTATGTACAGTATATAATATTTATTTAGTGTAATTTGATATTTTATGTACAGTATATAATATATATTTTGTGTACTTTTATATTTTATATATGGTATTTAATATTTATTTAGTGTAATTTGATATTTTATGTACAGTTTATAATATATATTTGGTGTTCTTTGGTATTTTATGTACTGTATATAATATATATTTTGTATACTTTCATATTTTAAGAACAGTATAAAATATATATTTGGTGTACTTTTATATTTTATGTACAGCATATAATATTTCTTTAGTGTAATTTGATATTTTATGCTCAGTTTATAATACATATTTGGTATGCTTCTGTATTTTATGTACAGTATATAATATATATTTGATGTATTTTCATATTTTATGTACAGAATATAATATATGTCTGCTGTACTTTGATATTTTATGTACAGTATATAATATTTATTTAGTGTAATTTGATATTTTTTGTACAGTTTATGTTATATATTTGGTGTACCTTGATATTTTATGTACAGTATATAATATATATTGTATATTTTCAAATAACATGTACAGTATATTATATATTTGGTGTACTTTTGTATTTTTTGTACAGTATATAATATATATTTAGTGTAATTTTATATTATATATACAGTTTATATTATGTATTTGGTGTATCTTGAAATTTTATATACAGTATATAATATATATTTTGTATATTTTCATATAACTTATACAGTATATAATATATATTTGGTGTACTTTTGTATTTTATGTACAGTACATAATATATATTTAGTGTAATTTGATATTTTATGTACAGTTTATAATATATATTGGATGTAATTTGGTATTTTATGTACAGTATATAATATATATTTTGTACATTTTCACATTTTATGTACAGTAGATAATATATATTTGGTGTACTTTGATATTTTATGTACAGTATATAATATATATTTTGTATATTTAAATATTTTATGTACCATATAAAATATATATTTGGTGTACTTTTATATTTTATATATGGTGTTTAATATTTATTTAGTGTAATTTGATATTTTAGATACAGTTTATAATATATATTTGGTGTTCTTTGGTATTTTATGTACAGTATATAATATATATTTTGTATATTTTCATATTTTAAGAACAGTATAAAATATATATTTGGTGTACTTTTATATTTTATGTACAGCATATAATATTTCTTTAGTGTAATTTGATATTTTATGTACAGTTTATAATACATATTTGATATGCTTCTGTATTTTATGTACAGTATATAATATATATTTGATGTATTTTCATATTTTATGTACAGAATATAATATATGTTTTCTGTACTTTTATATTTTATGTACAGTATATTATATATTTTGTATATTTTCATATTTTATGAAGAGTAAATAATATATATTTGGTGTACTTTTATATTTTATGTACAGTATATAATATTTATTTAGTGTAATTTGATATTTTATGTACAGTTTATATTATATATTTGGTGTACCTTGATATTTTATGTACAGTATATAATATATATTTTGTATATTTTCATATATCATGTACAGTATATTATATATTTGGTGTACTTTTGTATTTTATCTACAGTATATAATATATATTTAGTGTAATTTGATATTTTATGTACAGTTTATAATATATATTTGGTATACTTTGGTATTTTATGTAGAGTATATAATATGTATTTTGTATATTTTCACATTTTATGTACAGTACATAATATATATTTGGTGTACTTTGATATTTTATGTACAGTATATATTTTATATTTTGTGTATTTTCATATTTTATGTACAGTGTAAAATATATATTTGGTGTACTTTTATATTTTATATATGGCATTAAATATTTATTTAATGTAATTTGATATTTTATGTACTGTTTATAATATATATTTGGTGATCTTTGGTATTTTATGTACAGTATATAATATATATTTTGTATATTTTCATATTTTATGTACAGTATAAAATATATATTTGTTGTACTTTTATATTTTTTGTACTGCATATAATATTTATTTAGTGTAATTTGATATTTTATGTACAGTTTATAATATATATTTGGTGTACTTCTGTATTTTATGTACAGTGTATAATATATATTTGATGTATTCACATATTTTATGTACAGTATATAATATATATTTGCTGTACATTTATATTTTATGTACAGTATATTATATATTTTGTATATTTTCATATTTTATGAAGAGTAAAAAATATATATTTGGTGTACTTTTATATTTTATGTACAGTATATAATATTTATTTAGTGTAATTTGATATTTTATGTAGAGTTTATATTATATATTTCGTGTACCTTGATATTTTATGTACAGTATATAATATATATTTTGTATATTTTCATATAACATGTACAGTATATTATATATTTGGTGTACTTTTATATTTTATTTACAGTATATAATATTTATTTAGTGTAATTTGATATTTTATGTACATTTTATAGTATATATTTGGTGTACCTTGATAGTTTATGTGCAGTATATAATATGTATTTTGTATATTTTCATATAACTTGTACAGCATATAATATATATTTGGTGTACTTTTGTATTTTTTGTACAGTATATAATATATATTTAGTGTAACTTTATATTTTATGTACAGTTTATATTATGTATTTGGTGTACCTTGATATTTTATGTACAGTATATAATATATATTTTGTATATTTCATATAACTTGTATAGGTTATAATATATACTTGGTGTACATTTGTATTTTATGTACAGTATATAATATATATTTAGTGTAATTTGATATTTTATGTACAGTTTATAATATATATTTGGTGTAATTTGGTATTTTATGTACGGTATATAATATGTATTTTGTATATTTTCACATTTTTTGTACAGTAGATAATATATATTTGGTGTACTTTGATATTTTATGTACAGTATATAATATATATTTTGTATATTTAAATATTTTATGTACCGTATAAAATATATATTTGGTGTACTTTTATATTTTATATATGGTATTTAATATTAATTTAGTGTAATTTGATATTTTAGGTACAGTTTATAATATATATTTGGTTTTCTTTGGTATTTTATGTACAGTATATAATATATATTGTGTATATTTTCGTATTTCAAGAACAGTATAAAATATATATTTGGTGTACTTTTATATTTTATGTACAGCATATAATATTTCTTTAGTGTAATTTCATATTTTATGTACAGTTTATAATACATATTTGGTATGCTTCTGTATTTTATGTACAGTATATAATATATATTTGATGTATTTTCATATTTTATGTACAGAATATAATATATGTTTGCTGTACTTTGATATTTTATGTACAGTATATTATATGTTTTGTATATTTTCATATTTTTTGAAGAGTAAAAAATATATATTTGGTGTACTTTTATATTTTATGTACAGTATATAATATTTATTTAGTGTAATTTGATATTTTATGTACAGTTTATAATATATATTTGGTATACTTTGGTATTTTATGTAGAGTATATAATAAGTATTTTGTATTTTTTCACATTTTATGTACAGTACATAATATATATTTGGTGTACTTTGATATTTTATGTACAGTATATAATATATATTTTGTATGTTTAAATATTTTATGTACCATGTAAAATATATATTGGTGTACTTTTATATTTTATATATGGTATTTAATATTTATTTAGTGTAATTTGATATTTTAGGTACAGTTTATAATATATATTTGGTGTTCTTTTGTATTTTATGTACAGTATATAATATATATTTTGTACATTTTCTTATTTAAAGAACAGTGTAAAATATATATTAGGTGTACTTTTATATTTTATGTACAGCATACAATATTTCTTTAGTGTAATTTGATATTTTATGTACAGTTTATAATACATATTTGGTATGCTTCTGTATTTTATGTACAGTATATAATATATATTTGATGTATTTTCATATTTTATGTACAGAATATAATATATGTTTGCTGTACTTTGATATTTTATGTACAGTATATTATATATTTTGTATATTTTCATATTTTATGAAGAGTAAAAAATATATATTTGGTGTACTTTTATATTTTATGTACAGTATATAATATTTATTTTGTATATTTTCATATAACTTGTACAGTATATAATATATACTTGGAGTACTTTTGTATTTTATGTACAGTATATAATATATATTTAGTGTAATTTGATATTTTATGTACAGTTTATAATATATATTTGGTATACTTTGGTATTTTATGTAGAATATATAATATGTATTTTGTGTATTTTCACATTTTATGTACAGTACATAATATATATTTGGTGTACTTTGATATTTTACGTACAGTATATAATCTATATTTTCTGTATTTTCATATTTTATGTACAGTGTAAAATATATATTTGGTGTACTTTTATATTTTATATATGGCATTAAATATTTATTTAATGTAATTTGATATTTTATGTACAGTTTATAATATATATTTGGTGATATTTTCTATTTTATGTACAGAATATAATATATATTTTGTATATTTTTAATATTTTATGTACAGTATAAAATATATATTTGGTGTACTTTTATATTTTGTGTACAGCATTTAATATTTATTTAGTGTAATTTGATATTTTATGTACAGTTTATAATATATATTTGGTGTACTTCCGTATTTTATGTACAGTGTATAATATATATTTGATGTATTCTCATATTTTATGTACAGTATATAATATATATTTGCTGTACATTTATATTTTATGTACAGTATATTATATATTTTGTATATTTTCATATTTTATGAAGAGTAAAAAATATATATTTGGTGTACTTTTATATTTTATGTACAGTATATAATATTTATTTAGTGTAATTTGATATTTTATGTACAGTTTATAGTATATATTTGGTGTAGAGTGATAGTTTATGTACAGTATATAATATGTATTTTGTATATTTTCATATAACTTGTACAGTATATAATATATATTTGGTGTACTTTTGTATTTTTTGTACAGTATATAATATATAATTAGTGTAATTTTATATTTTATGTACAGTTTATATTATATATTTGGTGTACCTTGGTATTTTATGTACAGTATATAATATATATTGTATATTTTCATATAACTTGTACAGTGTATTACATATTTGGTGAACTTTTCTATTTTATGTACAGTATATAATATGTATTTAGTGTAATTTGATATTTTATGTACAGTTTATAATATATATTTGGTGTAATTTGGTATTTTATGTACAGTATATAATATTTATTTTGTATATTTTCACATTTTATGTACAGTAGATAATATATATTTGGTGTACTTTGATATTTTATGTACAGTATATAATATATATTTTATATATTTAAATATTTTATGTACCGTATAAAATATATATTTGGTGTACTTTTATATTTTATATATGGTATTTAATATTTATTTAGTGTAATTTGATATTTTAGGTACAGTTTATAATATATATTTGGTGTTCTTTGGTATTTTATGTACAGTATATAATATTTATTTTGTATACTTTCATATTTTAAGAACAGTATAAAATATATATTTGGTGTACTTTTATATTTTATGTACAGCATATAATATTTGTTTAGTGTAATTTGATATTTTATGTACAGTTTATAATACATATTTGGTATGCTTCTGTATTTTATGTACAGTATATAATATATATTTGATGTATTTTCATATTTTATGTACAGAATATAATATATGTTTGCTGTACTTTGATATTTTATGTACAGTATATAATATTTATTTAGTGTAATTTGTTATTTTTTGTACAGTTTGTATTATATATTTGGTGTACCTTGATATTTTATGTACAGTATATAATATATATTTTGTATATTTTCATATAACATGTAAAGTATATTATATATTTGGTGTACTTTTGTATTTTATGTACAGTATATAATATATATTTAGTGTAATTTGATATTTTATGTACAGTTTATAATATATATTTGGTATACTTTGGCATTTTATGTAGAGTATATAATAAGTATTTTGCATATTTTCACATTTTATGTACAGTACATAATATATATTTGGTGTACTTTGATATTTTATGTACAGTATATAATATATATTTTGTATATTTTCATATTTTATGTACAGTATAAAATATATATTTGGTGTACTTTTATATTTTATATACGGCATTACATATTTATTTAATGTAATTTGATATTTTATGTACAGTTTATATTATATATTTGGTGTACCTTGGTATTTTATGTACAGTATATAATATATATTTAGTGTAATTTGATATTTAATGTACAGTTTGTATTATATATTTGGTGTACCTTGATATTTTATGTACAGTATATAATATATAATTTGTATATTTTCATATAACTTGTAAAGTATATAATATATATTTGGTGTACTTTTGTATTTTATGTACAGTATGTAATATATATTTTGTATATTTTCATATAACACGTACAGTATATTATATATTTGGTGTACTTTTGTATTTTATGTACAGTATATAATATATATTTAGTGTAATTTGATATTTTATATACAGTTTATAATATATATTTGGTATACTTTGGCATTTTATTTAGAGTATATAGTATGTATTTTGTATATTTTCACATTTTATGTACAGTACATAATATATATTTGGTGTACTTTGATATTTTATGTACAGTATATAATAAATATTTTGTATATTTAAATATATTATGTACCGTATAAAATATATATTTGGTGTCCTTTTATATTTTATATATTGTATTTAATATTTATTTATTGTAATTTGATATTTTAGGTACAGTTTATAATATATATTTGGTGTTCTTTGGTATTTTATGTACAGTATATAATATATATTTTGTATATTTTCATATTTTTAGAACAGTATAAAATATATATTTGGTGTACTTTTATATTTTATGTACAGCATATAATATTTATTTAGTGTAATTTGATATTTTATTTACAGTTTATAATACATATTTGGTATGCTTCTGTATTTTATGTACAGTATATAATATATATTTGATGTATTTTCATATTTTATGTACAGAATATAATATATGTTTGCTGTACTTTGATATTTTATGTACAGTGTATTATATATTTTGCATATTTTCATATTTTATGAAGAGTAAAAAATATATATTTGGTGTACTTTTATATTTTATGTACAGTATATAATATTTATTTAGTGTAATTTGATATTTTATGTACAGTTTATATTATATATTTGGTGTACCTTGATATTTTATGTACAGTATATAATATATATTTTGTATATTTTCATATAACATGTACAGTATATTATATATTTGGTGTACTTTTGTATTTTATGTACAGTATATAATATATATTTAGCGTAATTTGATATTTTATGTACAGTTTATAATATATATTTGGTATACTTTGGTATTTTATGTAGAGTATATAATATGTATTTTGTATATTTTCACATTTTATGTACAGTACATAATGTATATTTGGTGTACTTTGATATTTTATGTACAGTATATAATATATATTTTGTATATTTTCATATTTTATGTACAGTGTAAAATATATATTTGGTGTACTTTTATATTTTATATATGGCATTAAATATTTATTTAATGTAATTTGATATTTTATGTACAGTTTATAATATATATTTGGTGATATTTGCTATTTTATGTACAGAATATAATATATATTTTGTATATTTTCATATTTTATGTACAGTATAAAATATATATTTGGTGTACTTTTATATTTTGTGTACAGCATTTAATATTTATTTAGTGTAATTTGATATTTTATGTACAGTTTATAATATATATTTGGTGTACTTCCGTATTTTATGTACAGTGTATAATATATATTTGATGTATTCTCATATTTTATGTACAGTATATAATATATATTTGCTGTACATTTATATTTTATGTACAGTATATTATATATTTTGTATATTTTCATATTTTATGAAGAGTAAAAAATATATATTTGGTGTACTTTTATATTTTATGTACAGTATATAATATTTATTTAGTGTAATTTGATATTTTATGTACAGTTTATAGTATATATTTGGTGTAGAGTGATAGTTTATGTACAGTATATAATATGTATTTTGTATATTTTCATATAACTTGTACAGTATATAATATATATTTGGTGTACTTTTGTATTTTTTGTACAGTATATAATATATAATTAGTGTAATTTTATATTTTATGTACAGTTTATATTATATATTTGGTGTACCTTGGTATTTTATGTACAGTATATAATATATATTGTATATTTTCATATAACTTGTACAGTGTATTACATATTTGGTGAACTTTTCTATTTTATGTACAGTATATAATATGTATTTAGTGTAATTTGATATTTTATGTACAGTTTATAATATATATTTGGTGTAATTTGGTATTTTATGTACAGTATATAATATTTATTTTGTATATTTTCGCATTTTATGTACAGTAGATAATATATATTTGGTGTACTTTGATATTTTATGTACAGTATATAATATATATTTTATATATTTAAATATTTTATGTACCGTATAAAATATATATTTGGTGTACTTTTATATTTTATATATGGTATTTAATATTTATTTAGTGTAATTTGATATTTTAGGTACAGTTTATAATATATATTTGGTGTTCTTTGGTATTTTATGTACAGTATATAATATTTATTTTGTATACTTTCATATTTTAAGAACAGTATAAAATATATATTTGGTGTACTTTTATATTTTATGTACAGCATATAATATTTCTTTAGTGTAATTTGATATTTTATGTACAGTTTATAATACATATTTGGTATGCTTCTGTATTTTATGTACAGTATATAATATATATTTGATGTATTTTCATATTTTATGTACAGAATATAATATATGTTTGCTGTACTTTGATATTTTATGTACAGTATATAATATTTATTTAGTGTAATTTGATATTTTTTGTACAGTTTGTATTATATATTTGGTGTACCTTGATATTTTATGTACAGTATATAATATATATTTTGTATATTTTCATATAACATGTAAAGTATATTATATATTTGGTGTACTTTTGTATTTTATGTACAGTATATAATATATATTTAGTGTAATTTGATATTTTATGTACAGTTTATAATATATATTTGGTATACTTTGGCATTTTATGTAGAGTATATAATAAGTATTTTGCATATTTTCACATTTTATGTACAGTACATAATATATATTTGGTGTACTTTGATATTTTATGTACAGTATATAATATATATTTTGTATATTTTCATATTTTATGTACAGTATAAAATATATATTTGGTGTACTTTTATATTTTATATACGGCATTACATATTTATTTAATGTAATTTGATATTTTATGTACAGTTTATATTATATATTTGGTGTACCTTGGTATTTTATGTACAGTATATAATATATATTTAGTGTAATTTGATATTTAATGTACAGTTTGTATTATATATTTGGTGTACCTTGATATTTTATGTACAGTATATAATATATAATTTGTATATTTTCATATAACTTGTAAAGTATATAATATATATTTGGTGTACTTTTGTATTTTATGTACAGTATGTAATATATATTTTGTATATTTTCATATAACACGTACAGTATATTATATATTTGGTGTACTTTTGTATTTTATGTACAGTATATAATATATATTTAGTGTAATTTGATATTTTATATACAGTTTATAATATATATTTGGTATACTTTGGCATTTTATTTAGAGTATATAGTATGTATTTTGTATATTTTCACATTTTATGTACAGTACATAATATATATTTGGTGTACTTTGATATTTTATGTACAGTATATAATATATATTTTGTATATTTTCATATTTTATGTACAGTGTAAAATATATATTTGGTGTACTTTTATATTTTATATATGGCATTAAATATTTATTTAATGTAATTTGATATTTTATATACAGTTTATAATATATATTTGGTGTTCTTTGTTATTTTATATAGAGTATGTAATATATATTTTGTATATTTTCATATTTTATGTACAATATAAAACATATGATAGGTGTAATTTTATATTATATGTACAGCATATAATATTACTTTAGTGTAATTTGATATTTTATGTACAGTTTATAATACATATTTGGTGTACTTCCGTATTTTATGTACAGTATATAATATATATTTTGTATATTTTCATATTTTATGTACAGTGTAAAATATATATTTGGTGTACTTTTATATTTTATATATGGCATTAAATATTTATTTAATGTAATTTGATATTTTATATACAGTTTATAATATATATTTGGTGTTCTTTGTTATTTTATATAGAGTATGTAATATATATTTTGTATATTTTCATATTTTATGTACAATATAAAACATATGATAGGTGTAATTTTATATTATATGTACAGCATATAATATTACTTTAGTGTAATTTGATATTTTATGTACAGTTTATAATACATATTTGGTGTACTTCCGTATTTTATGTACAGTATATAATATATATTTGATGGATTTTCATATTTTAAGAACAGTATATAATATATATTTGCTGTACTTTTATATTTTATGTACAGTATATTATATATATTGTGAATTTTCATAATTTATGAAGAGTAAAATATATATTTGGTGTACTTATAAATTTTATGTACAGTATATATTTATTTAGTGTAATTTGATATTTTATGTACAGTTTATATTATATATTTGGTGTACCTTGGTATTTTATGTACAGTATATAATATACATTTTGTATATTTTCATATAACTTGTACAGTATATTACATATTTGGTGAACTTTTGTATTTTATGTACATTATATAATATATATTTAGTGTAATTTGATATTTTATGTACAGTTTATAATATATATTTGGTGTACTTTGGTATTTTATGTACAGTATATAATATATATTTTGTATATTTTCACATTTTATGTACAGTAGATAATATATAATTGGTGTACTTTGATATTTTATATACAGTATATAATATATATTTTGTATATTTTCATATTTTATGTACAGTATAAAATATATATTTGGAGTACTTTTATATTTTATATATGGTATTTTATATTTATTTAGTGTAATTTGATATTTTACATACAGTTTATAATATATATTTGGTGATCTTTGCTATTTTATGTACAGTATATAATATATATTTTCTATATTTTCATATTTTGTGTACAGTATAAAATATATATTTGGTGTACTTTTATATTTTATGTACAGTATATAATATTTATTTAGTGTAATTTGATATTTTATGAACAGTTTATAGTATATATTTGGTGTACCTTGATAGTTTATGTACAGTATATAATATGTATTTTGTATATTTTCATATATCTTGTACAGTATATAATATATATTTGGTGTACTTTTGTATTTTTTGTACAGTATATAATATATATTTAGTGTAATTTTATATTTTATGTACAGTTTATATTATGTATTTGGTGTACATTGATATTTTATGTACAGTATATAATATATATTTTGTACATTTTCATATAACTTGTACAGTATATAATATATATTTGGTGTACTTTGTATTTTATGTACAGTATATAATATATATTTAGTGTAATTTGATATTTTATGTACAGTTTATAATATATATTTGGTGTAATTTGGTATTTTATGTACGGTATATAATATATATTTTGTATATTTTCACATTTTATGTACAGTAGATAATATATATTTGGTGTACTTTGATATTTTATGTACAGTATATAGAATATATATTGTATATTTTCATACAACATGTACAGCATATTATATATTTGGTGTACTTTTGTATTTTGTGTACAGCATTTAATATTTATTTAGTGTAATTTGATATTTTATGTACAGTTTATATTATATATTTGGTGTACCTTGATATTATATGTTCAGTATATAATATGTATTTTGTATATTTTCATATGACTTGTACAGTATATAATATATATTTGGTGTACTTTTGTATTTTTTGAACAGTACATAATATATATTTAGTGTAATTTGATATTTTATGTACAGTTTATATTATATATTTGGTGTACCTTGATATTTTATGTACAGTATATAATATATATTTTGTATATTTTCATATAACCTGTACAGTATATAATATATATTTGGTGTACTTTTGTATTTTATGCACAGTATATAATATATGTTTAGTGTAATTTGATATTTTATGTACAGTTTATAATATATATTTGGTGTAATTTGGTATTTTATGTACAGTATATAATATATATTTAGTGTAATTTGATATTTTATGTACAGTTTATAATATATATTTGGTATACTTTGTTATTTTATGTAGAGTATATAATATGTATTTTGTATATTTTCACATTTTATGTACAGTACATAATATATATTTGGTGTACTTTGATATTTTATGTATAGTAGATAATATATATTTTGTATATTTTCATATTTTATGTACAGTATAAAATATATATTTGGTGTTCTTTTATATTTTATATATGGCATTAAATATTTATTTAATGTAATTTGATATTTTATGTACAGTTTATAATATACATTTGGTGTTCTTTGGTATTTTATATACAGTATGTAATATATATTTTGTATATTTTCATATTTTATGTACAATATAAAATATATGATAGGTGTAATTTTATATTATATGTACAGCATATAATGTTACTTTAGTGTAATTTGATATTTTATGTACATTTTATAATACATATTTGGTGTACTTCCGTATTTTATGTTCAGTATATAATTTATATTTGATGGATTTTCATATTTTATGTACAGTATGTAATATATACTTGCTGTAATTTTATATTTTATGTACAGTATAATATATATCTTGTGAATGTTCATATTTTATGAAGAGTAAAAAATATATATTTGGTGTACTTTTAAATTTTATGTACAGCATATAATATTTATTTAGTGTAATTTGATATTTTATTTACAGTTTATAATACATATTTGGTATGCTTCTGTATTTTATGTACAGTATATAATATATATTTTGTATATTTTCATATAACTTGTACAGTATATTAAATATTTGGTGAACTTTTGTATTTTATGTACAGTATATAATATATATTTAGTGTAATTTCATATTTTATGTACAGTTTATAATATATATTTGGTGTACTTTGGTATTTTATGTACAGTATATAATATATATTTTGTATATTTTCACATTTTATGTAGAGTAGATAATATATAATTGGTGTACTTTGATATTTTATATACAGTATATAATATATATTTTGTATATTTTCATATTTTATGTACAGTATAAAATATATATTTGGAGTACTTTTATATTTTATATATGGAATTTTATATTTATTTAGTGTAATTTGATATTTTACATACAGTTTATAATATATATTTGGTGATCTTTGCTATTTTATGTACAGTACACAATATATATTTTGAATATTTTCATATTTTGTGTACAGTATAAAATATATATTTGGTGTACTTTTATATTTTTTGTACAGCATATAATATTTATTTAGTGTAATTTGATATTTTATGTACAGTTTACAATATATATTTGGTGTACTTCCGTATTTTATGTACAGTGTATAATATATATTTGATGTATTCTCATATTTTATGTACAATATATAATATATATTTGCTGTACATGGATATTTTATGTACAGTATAATATATATTTTGTATATTTTCATATTTTATGAAGAGTAAAAAATATATATTTGGTGTACTTTTATATTTTATGTACAGTATATAATATTTATTTAGTGTAATTTGATATTTTATTTACAGTTTATATTATATATTTGGTGTACCTTGATATTTTATGTACAGTATATAATATGCATTTTGTATATTTTCATATAACTTCTACAGTATATAATATATATTTGGTGTACTTTTGTATTTTTTGAACAGTAAATAATATATATTTAGTGTAATTTGATATTTTATGTACAGTTTATATTATATATTTGGTGTACCTTGATATTTTATGTACAGTATATAATATATATTTTGTATATTTTCATATAACTTGTACAGTGTATAATATATATTTGGTGTACTTTTGTATTTTATGTACAGTATATAATATATGTTTAGTGTAATTTGATATTTCATGTACAGTTTATAATATATATTTGGTGTAATTTGGTATTTTATGTACAGTATATAATATATATTTTGTATATTTTCACATTTTATGTACAGTAGATAATATATATTTGGTGTACTTTGATATTTTATGTACAGTATATAATATATATTTTGTATATTTAAATATATTATGTACCGTATAAAATATGTATTTGGTGTACTTTTATATTTTATATATTGTATTTAATATTTATTTATTGTAATTTGATATTTTAGGTACAGTTTATAATATATATTTGGTGTTCTTTGGTATTTTATGTACAGTATATAATATATATTTTGTATATTTTCATATTTTTAGAACAGTATAAAATATATATTTGGTGTACTTTTATATTTTATGTACAGCATATAATATTTATTTAGTGTAATTTGATATTTTATTTACAGTTTATAATACATATTTGGTATGCTTCTGTATTTTATGTACAGTATATAATATATATTTGATGTATTTTCATATTTTATGTACAGAATATAATATATGTTTGCTGTACTTTCATATTTTATGTACAGTGTATTATATATTTTGCATATTTTCATATTTTATGAAGAGTAAAAAATATATATTTGGTGTACTTTTATATTTTATGTACAGTATATAATATTTATTTAGTGTAATTTGATATTTTATGTACAGTTTATATTATATATTTGGTGTAACTTGATATTTTATGTACAGTATACAATATATATTTTGTATATTTTCATATAACATGTACTGTATATTATATATTTGGTGTACTTTTGTATTTTATGTACAGTATATAATATATATTTAGCGTAATTTGATATTTTATGTACAGTTTATAATATATATTTGGTATACTTTGGTATTTTATGTAGAGTATATAATATGTATTTTGTATATTTTCACATTTTATGTACAGTACATAATGTATATTTGGTGTACTTTGATATTTTATGTACAGTATATAATATATATTTTGTATATTTTCATATTTTATGTACAGTATAAAATATATATTTGGTGTACTTTTATATTTTATATATGGCATTAAATATTTATTTAATGTAATTTGATATTTTATGTACAGTTTATAATATATATTTGGTGATCTTTGCTATTTTATGTACAGAATATAATACATATTTTGTATATTTTCATATTTTATGTACAGTATAAAATATATATTTGGTGTACTTTTATATTTTGTGTACAGCATTTAATATTTATTTAGTGTAATTTGATATTTTATGTACAGTTTATAATATATATTTGGTGTACTTCCGTATTTTATGTACAGTGTATAATATATATTTGATGTATTCTCATATTTTATGTACAGTATATAATATATATTTGCTGTACATTGATATTTTATGTACAGTATATTATATATTTTGTATATTTTCATATTTTATGAAGAGTAAAAAATATATATTTGGTGTACTTTTATATTTTATGTACAGTATATAATATTTATTTAGTGTAATTTGATATTTTATGTACAGTTTATATTATATATTTGGTGTACCTTGATATTTTATGTACAGTATATAATATATATTTTGTATATTTTCATATAACATGTACAGTATATTATATATTTGGTGTACTTTTATATTTTATTTACAGTATATAATATTTATTTAGTGTAATTTGATATTTTATGTACATTTTATAGTATATATTTGGTGTACCTTGATAGTTTATGTACAGTATATAATATGTATTTTGTATATTTTCATATAACTTGTACAGCATATAATATATATTTGGTGTACTTTTGTATTTTTTGTACAGTACATAATATATATTTAGTGTAATTTGATATTTTATGTACAGCTTATAATATATATTTCGTATACTTTGGTATATTATGTAGAGTATATAATAAGTATTTTGTATATTTTCACATTTTATGTACAGTACATAATATATATTTGGTGTACTTTGATATTTTATGTACAGTGTATAATATATATTTTGTATATTTTCATATTTTATGTACAGTATAAAATATATATTTGGTGTACTTTTATATTTTATATATGGCATTAAATATTCATTTAATGTAATTTGATATTTTATGTACAGTTTATAATATATATTTGGTGATCTTTGGTATTTTATGTACAGAATTTAATATATATTTTGTATATTTTCATATTTTATGTACAGTATAAAAAATATATCTGGTGTACTTTTATACTTTGTGTACAGCATTTAATATTTATTTAGTGTAATTTGATATTTTATGTACAGATTATAATATATATTTGGTGTACTTCCGTATTTTATGTACAGTGTATAATATATATTTGATGTATTCTCATATTTTATGTACAGTATGTAATATATATTGGCAGTGCATTGATATTTTATGTACAGTATATTATATATTTTGTATATTTTCATATTTTATGAAGAGTAAAAAATATATATTTGGTGTACTTTTATATTTTATGTACAGTATATAATATTTATTTAGTGTAATTTGATATTTTATGAACAGTTTATAGTATATATTTGGTGAACCTTGATAGTTTATGTACAGTATATAATATGTATTTTGTATATTTTCATATAACTTGTACAGTATATAATATATATTTGGTGTACTTTTGTATTTTTTGTACAGTATATAATATATATTTAGTGTAATTTTATATTTTATGTACAGTTTATATTATGTATTTGGGGTACATTGATATTTTATGTACAGTATATAATATATATTTTGTACATTTTCATATAACTTGTACAGTATATAATATATATTTGGTGTACTTTTGTATTTTATGTACAGTATATAATATATATTTAGTGTAATTTGATATTTTATGTACAGTTTATAATATATATTTGGTGTAATTTGGTATTTTATGTACTTTATATAATATATATTTTGTATATTTTCACATTTTATGTACAGTAGATAATATATATTTGGTGTACTTTGATATTTTATGTACAGTATATAGAATATATATTGTATATTTTCATACAACATGTACAGCATATTATATATTTGGTGTACTTTTGTATTTTGTGTACAGTATATAATATTTATTTAGTGTAATTTGATATTTTATGTACAGTTTATATTATATATTTGGTGTACCTTGATATTATATGTACAGTATATAATATGTATTTTGTATATTTTCATATGACTTGTACAGTATTTTTTGTACAGTAGATAATATATATTTGGTGTACTTTTATATTTTACGTACAGTATATAATATATATTTTGTATATTTAAATATTTATGTACCATATAAAATATATATTTGGTGTACTTTTATATTTTATATATGGTATTTAATATTTATTTAGTGTAATTTGATATTTTAGGTACAGTTTATAATATATATTTGGTGTTCTTTGGTATTTTATGCACAGTATATAATATATATTTTGTATATTTTCGTATTTTAAGAACAGTATAAAATATATATTTGGTGTACTTTTATATTTTATGTACAGCATATAATATTTCTTTAGTGTAATATGATATTTTATGTACAGTTTATAATACATATTTGGTATGCTTCTGTATTTTATGTACAGTATATAATATATATTTGATGTGTTTTCATATTTTGTGTACAGAATATAATATATGTTTGCTGTACTTTGATATTTTATGTACAGTATATTATATATTTTGTATATTTTCATATTTTATGAAGAGTAAAAAATATATATTTGGTGTACTTTTATATTTTATGTACAGTATATAATATTTATTTAGTGTAATTTGATATTTTATGTACAGTTTATAATATATATTTGCTATACTTTGGTATTTTATGTACAGTATATAATATGTATTTTGTATATTTTCATATAACTTGTACAGTATATAATATATATTTGGTGTACTTTTGTATTTTTTGTACAGTATATAATATATATTTAGTGTAACTTTATATTTTATGAACAGTTTATATTATGTATTTGGTGTACCTTGATGTTTTATGTACAGTGTATAATATATATTTTGTATATTTTCATATAACTTGTACAGTATATAATATATACTTGGTGTACTTTTGTATTTTATGTACAGTATATAATATATATTTAGTGTAATTTGATATTTTATGTACAGTTTATAATATATATTTGGTGTAATTTGGTATTTTATGTAGAGTATATAATAAGTATTTTGCATATTTTCACATTTCATGTACAGTAGATAATATATATTTGGTGTACTTTGATATTTTATGTACAGTATATAATATATATTTTGTATATTTAAATATTGTATGTAACATATAAAATATATATTTGGTGTACTTTTATATTTTATATATGGTATTTAATATTTATTTAGTGTAATTTGATATTTTAGGTACAGTTTATAATATATATTTGGTGTTCTTTGGTATTTTATGTACATTATATAATATATAATTTGTATATTTTCATATAACATGTACAGTATATTATATATTTGGTGTACTTTTATATTTTATTTACAGTATATAATATTTATTTAGTGTAATTTGATATTTTATGTACAGTTTATAGTATATATTTGGTGTACCTTGATAGTTTATGTACAGTATATAATATGTATTTTGTATATTTTCATATAACTTGTACAGTATATAATATATATTTGGTGTACTTTTGTATTTTTTGTACAGTATATAATATATATTTAGTGTAACTTTATATTTTATGTACAGTTTATATTATGTATTTGGTGTACCTTGATATTTTATGTACAGTGTATAATATATATTTTGTATATTTTCATATAACTTGTACAGTATATAATATATACTTGGTGTACTTTTGTATTTTATGTACAGTATATAATATATATTTTGTATATTTAAATATTTTATGTACCGTATAAAATATATATTTGGTGTACTTTTATATTTTATATATGGTATTTAATATTTATTTAGTGTAATTTGATATTTTAGGTACAGTTTATAATATATATTTGGTGTTCTTTGGTATTTTATGCACAGTATATAATATATATTTTGTATATTTTCGTATTTTAAGAACAGTATAAAATATATATTTGGTGTACTTTTATATTTTATGTACAGCATATAATATTTCTTTAGTGTAATTTCATATTTTATGTACAGTTTATAATACATATTTGGTATGCTTCTGTATTTTATGTACAGTATATAATATATATTTGATGTATTTTCATATTTTATGTACAGAATATAATATGTGTTTGCTGTACTTTGATATTTTATGTACAGTATATTATATATTTTGTATATTTTCATATTTTATGAAGAGTAAAAAATATATATTTGGTGTACTTTTATATATTATGTACAGTATATAATATTTATTTAGTGTAATTTGATATTTTATGTACAGTTTATAATATATATTTGCTATACTTTGGTATTTTATGTACAGTATATAATATGTATTTTGTATATTTTCATATAACTTGTACAGTATATAATATATATTTGGTGTACTTTTGTATTTTTTGTACAGTATATAATATATATTTAGTGTAACTTTATATTTTATGTACAGTTTATATTATGTATTTGGTGTACCTTGATGTTTTATGTACAGTGTATAATATATATTTTGTATATTTTCATATAACTTGTACAGTATATAATATATACTTGGTGTACTTTTGTATTTTATGTACAGTATATAATATATATTTAGTGTAATTTGATATTTTATGTACAGTTTATAATATATATTTGGTGTAATTTGGTATTTTATGTAGAGTATATAATAAGTATTTTGCATATTTTCACATTTTATGTACAGTAGATAATATATATTTGGTGTACTTTGATATTTTATGTACAGTATATAATATATATTTTGTATATTTAAATATTGTATGTAACATATAAAATATATATTTGGTGTACTTTTATATTTTATATATGGTATTTAATATTTATTTAGTGTAATTTGATATTTTAGGTACAGTTTATAATATATATTTGGTGTTCTTTGGTATTTTATGTACATTATATAATATATATTTTGTATATTTTCATATAACATGTACAGTATATTATATATTTGGTGTACTTTTATATTTTATTTACAGTATATAATATTTATTTAGTTTAATTTGATATTTTATGTACAGTTTATAGCATATATTTGGTGTACCTTGATAGTTTATGTACAGTATATAATATGTATTTTGTATATTTTCATATAACTTGTACAGTATATAATATATATTTGGTGTACTTTTGTATTTTTTGTACAGTATATAATATATATTTAGTGTAACTTTATATTTTATGTACAGTTTATATTATGTATTTGGTGTACCTTGATATTTTATGTACAGTGTATAATATATATTTTGTATATTTTCATATAACTTGTACAGTATATAATATATACTTGGTGTACTTTTGTATTTTATGTACAGTATATAATATATATTTAGTGTAATTTGATATTTTATGTACAGTTTATAATATATATTTGGTGTAATTTGGTATTTTATGTACGGTATATAATATATATTTTGTATATTTTCACATTTTTTGTACAGTAGATAATATATATTTGGTGTACTTTGATATTTTACGTACAGTATATAATATATATTTTGTATATTTAAATATTTTATGTACCGTATAAAATATATATTTGGTGTACTTTTATATTTTATATATGGTATTTAATATTTATTTAGTGTAATTTGATATTTTAGGTACAGTTTATAATATATATTTGGTGTTCTTTGGTATTTTATGCACAGTATATAATATATATTTTGTATATTTTCGTATTTTAAGAACAGTATAAAATATATATTTGGTGTACTTTTATATTTTATGTACAGCATATAATATTTCTTTAGTGTAATTTCATATTTTATGTACAGTTTATAATACATATTTGGTATGCTTCTGTATTTTATGTACAGTATATAATATATATTTGATGTATTTTCATATTTTATGTACAGAATATAATATATGTTTGCTGTACTTTGCTATTTTATGTAAAGTATATTATATATTTTGTATATTTTCATATTTTATGAAGAGTAAAAAATATATATTTGGTGTACTTTTATATTTTATGTACAGTATATAATATTTATTTAGTGTAATTTGATATTTTATGTACAGTTTATAATATATATTTGCTATACTTTGGTATTTTATGTACAGTATATAATATGTATTTTGTATATTTTCATATAACTTGTACAGTATATAATATATATTTGGTGTACTTTTGTATTTTTTGTACAGTATATAATATATATTTAGTGTAACTTTATATTTTATGTACAGTTTATATTATGTATTTGGTGTACCTTGATGTTTTATGTACAGTGTATAATATATATTTTGTATATTTTCATATAACTTGTACAGTATATAATATATACTTGGTGTACTTTTGTATTTTATGTACAGTATATAATATATATTTAGTGTAATTTGATATTTTATGTACAGTTTATAATATATATTTGGTGTAATTTGGTATTTTATGTAGAGTATATAATAAGTGTTTTGCATATTTTCACATTTTATGTACAGTAGATAATATATATTTGGTGTACTTTGATATTTTATGTACAGTATATAATATATATTTTGTATATTTAAATATTGTATGTAACATATAAAATATATATTTGGTGTACTTTTATATTTTATATATGGTATTTAATATTTATTTAGTGTAATTTGATATTTTAGGTACAGTTTATAATATATATTTGGTGTTCTTTGGTATTTTATGTACATTATATAATATATATTTTGTATATTTTCATATAACATGTACAGTATATTATATATTTGGTGTACTTTTATATTTTATTTACAGTATATAATATTTATTTAGTGTAATTTGATATTTTATGTACAGTTTATAGTATATATTTGGTGTACCTTGATAGTTTATGTACAGTATATAATATGTATTTTGTATATTTTCATATAACTTGTACAGTATATAATATATATTTGGTGTACTTTTGTATTTTTTGTACAGTATATAATATATATTTAGTGTAACTTTATATTTTATGTACAGTTTATATTATGTATTTGGTGTACCTTGATATTTTATGTACAGTGTATAATATATATTTTGTATATTTTCATATAACTTGTACAGTATATAATATATACTTGGTGTACTTTTGTATTTTATGTACAGTATATAATATATATTTAGTGTAATTTGATATTTTATGTACAGTTTATAATATATATTTGGTGTAATTTGGTATTTTATGTACGGTATATAATATATATTTTGTATATTTTCACATTTTTTGTACAGTAGATAATATATATTTGGTGTACTTTGATATTTTACGTACAGTATATAATATATATTTTGTATATTTAAATATTTTATGTACCGTATAAAATATATATTTGGTGTACTTTTATATTTTATATATGGTATTTAATATTTATTTAGTGTAATTTGATATTTTAGGTACAGTTTATAATATATATTTGGTGTTCTTTGGTATTTTATGCACAGTATATAATATATATTTTGTATATTTTCGTATTTTAAGAACAGTATAAAATATATATTTGGTGTACTTTTATATTTTATGTACAGCATATAATATTTCTTTAGTGTAATTTCATATTTTATGTACAGTTTATAATACATATTTGGTATGCTTCTGTATTTTATGTACAGTATATAATATATATTTGATGTATTTTAATATTTTATGTACAGAATATAATATGTGTTTGCTGTACTTTGATATTTTATGTACAGTATATTATATATTTTGTATATTTTCATATTTTATGAAGAGTAAAAAATATATATTTGGTGTACTTTTATATTTTATGTACAGTATATAATATTTATTTAGTGTAATTTGATATTTTATGTACAGTTTATAATATATATTTGCTATACTTTGGTATTTTATGTACAGTATATAATATGTATTTTGTATATTTTCATATAACTTGTACAGTATATAATATATATTTGGTGTACTTTTGTATTTTTTGTACAGTATATAATATATATTTAGTGTAACTTTATATTTTATGTACAGTTTATATTATGTATTTGGTGTACCTTGATGTTTTATGTACAGTGTATAATATATATTTTGTATATTTTCATATAACTTGTACAGTATATAATATATACTTGGTGTACTTTTGTATTTTATGTACAGTATATAATATATATTTAGTGTAATTTGATATTTTATGTACAGTTTATAATATATATTTGGTGTAATTTGGTATTTTATGTAGAGTATATAATAAGTATTTTGCATATTTTCACATTTTATGTACAGTAGATAATATATATTTGGTGTACTTTGATATTTTATGTACAGTATATAATATATATTTTGTATATTTAAATATTGTATGTAACATATAAAATATATATTTGGTGTACTTTTATATTTTATATATGGTATTTAATATTTATTTAGTGTAATTTGATATTTTAGGTACAGTTTATAATATATATTTGGTGTTCTTTGGTATTTTATGTACATTATATAATATATATTTTGTATATTTTCATATAACATGTACAGTATATTATATATTTGGTGTACTTTTATATTTTATTTACAGTATATAATATTTATTTAGTTTAATTTGATATTTTATGTACAGTTTATAGCATATATTTGGTGTACCTTGATAGTTTATGTACAGTATATAATATGTATTTTGTATATTTTCATATAACTTGTACAGTATATAATATATATTTGGTGTACTTTTGTATTTTTTGTACAGTATATAATATATATTTAGTGTAACTTTATATTTTATGTACAGTTTATATTATGTATTTGGTGTACCTTGATATTTTATGTACAGTGTATAATATATATTTTGTATATTTTCATATAACTTGTACAGTATATAATATATACTTGGTGTACTTTTGTATTTTATGTACAGTATATAATATATATTTAGTGTAATTTGATATTTTATGTACAGTTTATAATATATATTTGGTGTAATTTGGTATTTTATGTACGGTATATAATATATATTTTGTATATTTTCACATTTTTTGTACAGTAGATAATATATATTTGGTGTACTTTGATATTTTACGTACAGTATATAATATATATTTTGTATATTTAAATATTTTATGTACCGTATAAAATATATATTTGGTGTACTTTTATATTTTATATATGGTATTTAATATTTATTTAGTGTAATTTGATATTTTAGGTACAGTTTATAATATATATTTGGTGTTCTTTGGTATTTTATGCACAGTATATAATATATATTTTGTATATTTTCGTATTTTAAGAACAGTATAAAATATATATTTGGTGTACTTTTATATTTTATGTACAGCATATAATATTTCTTTAGTGTAATTTCATATTTTATGTACAGTTTATAATACATATTTGGTATGCTTCTGTATTTTATGTACAGTATATAATATATATTTGATGTATTTTCATATTTTATGTACAGAATATAATATATGTTTGCTGTACTTTGATATTTTATGTACAGTATATTATATATTTTGTATATTTTCATATTTTATGAAGAGTAAAAAATATATATTTGGTGTACTTTTATATTTTATGTACAGTATATAATATTTATTTAGTGTAATTTGATATTTTATGTACAGTTTATAATATATATTTGCTATACTTTGGTATTTTATGTACAGTATATAATATGTATTTTGTATATTTTCATGTAACTTGTACAGTATATAATATATATTTGGTGTACTTTTGTATTTTTTGTACAGTATATAATATATATTTAGTGTAACTTTATATTTTATGTACAGTTTATATTATGTATTTGGTGTACCTTGATGTTTTATGTACAGTGTATAATATATATTTTGTATATTTTCATATAACTTGTACAGTATATAATATATACTTGGTGTACTTTTGTATTTTATGTACAGTATATAATATATATTTAGTGTAATTTGATATTTTATGTACAGTTTATAATATATATTTGGTGTAATTTGGTATTTTATGTAGAGTATATAATAAGTATTTTGCATATTTTCACATTTTATGTACAGTAGATAATATATATTTGGTGTACTTTGATATTTTATGTACAGTATATAATATATATTTTGTATATTTAAATATTGTATGTAACATATAAAATATATATTTGGTGTACTTTTATATTTTATATATGGTATTTAATATTTATTTAGTGTAATTTGATATTTTAGGTACAGTTTATAATATATATTTGGTGTTCTTTGGTATTTTATGTACATTATATAATATATATTTTGTATATTTTCATATAACATGTACAGTATATTATATATTTGGTGTACTTTTATATTTTATTTACAGTATATAATATTTATTTAGTGTAATTTGATATTTTATGTACAGTTTATAGCATATATTTGGTGTACCTTGATAGTTTATGTACAGTATATAATATGTATTTTGTATATTTTCATATAACTTGTACAGTATATAATATATATTTGGTGTACTTTTGTATTCTTTGTACAGTATATAATATATATTTAGTGTAACTTTATATTTTATGTACAGTTTATATTATGTATTTGGTGTACCTTGATATTTTATGTACAGTGTATAATATATATTTTGTATATTTTCATATAACTTGTACAGTATATAATATATACTTGGTGTACTTTTGTATTTTATGTACAGTATATAATATATATTTAGTGTAATTTGATATTTTATGTACAGTTTATAATATATATTTGGTGTAATTTGGTATTTTATGTACGGTATATAATATATATTTTGTATATTTTCACATTTTTTGTACAGTAGATAATATATATTTGGTGTACTTTGATATTTTACGTACAGTATATAATATATATTTTGTATATTTAAATATTTTATGTACCGTATAAAATATATATTTGGTGTACTTTTATATTTTATATATGGTATTTAATATTTATTTAGTGGAATTTGATATTTTAGGTACAGTTTATAATATATATTTGGTGTTCTTTGGTATTTTATGCACAGTATATAATATATATTTTGTATATTTTCGTATTTTAAGAACAGTATAAAATATATATTTGGTGTACTTTTATATTTTATGTACAGCATATAATATTTCTTTAGTGTAATTTCATATTTTATGTACAGTTTATAATACATATTTGGTATGCTTCTGTATTTTATGTACAGTATATAATATATATTTGATGTATTTTCATATTTTATGTACAGAATATAATATATGTTTGCTGTACTTTGCTATTTTATGTACAGTATATTATATATTTTGTATATTTTCATATTTTATGAAGAGTAAAAAATATATATTTGGTGTACTTTTATATTTTATGTACAGTATATAATATTTATTTAGTGTAATTTGATATTTTATGTACAGTTTATAATATATATTTGCTATACTTTGGTATTTTATGTACAGTATATAATATGTATTTTGTATATTTTCATATAACTTGTACAGTATATAATATATATTTGGTGTACTTTTGTATTTTTTGTACAGTATATAATATATATTTAGTGTAACTTTATATTTTATGTACAGTTTATATTATGTATTTGGTGTACCTTGATGTTTTATGTACAGTGTATAATATATATTTTGTATATTTTCATATAACTTGTACAGTATATAATATATACTTGGTGTACTTTTGTATTTTATGTACAGTATATAATATATATTTAGTGTAATTTGATATTTTATGTACAGTTTATAATATATATTTGGTGTAATTTGGTATTTTATGTAGAGTATATAATAAGTATTTTGCATATTTTCACATTTTATGTACAGTAGATAATATATATTTGGTGTACTTTGATATTTTATGTACAGTATATAATATATATTTTGTATATTTAAATATTGTATGTAACATATAAAATATATATTTGGTGTACTTTTATATTTTATATATGGTATTTAATATTTATTTAGTGTAATTTGATATTTTAGGTACAGTTTATAATATATATTTGGTGTTCTTTGGTATTTTATGTACATTATATAATATATATTTTGTATATTTTCATATAACATGTACAGTATATTATATATTTGGTGTACTTTTATATTTTATTTACAGTATATAATATTTATTTAGTTTAATTTGATATTTTATGTACAGTTTATAGTATATATTTGGTGTACCTTGATAGTTTATGTACAGTATATAATATGTATTTTGTATATTTTCATATAACTTGTACAGTATATAATATATATTTGGTGTACTTTTGTATTCTTTGTACAGTATATAATATATATTTAGTGTAACTTTATATTTTATGTACAGTTTATATTATGTATTTGGTGTACCTTGATGTTTTATGTACAGTGTATAATATATATTTTGTATATTTTCATATAACTTGTACAGTATATAATATATACTTGGTGTACTTTTGTATTTTATGTACAGTATATAATATATATTTAGTGTAATTTGATATTTTATGTACAGTTTATAATATATATTTGGTGTAATTTGGTATTTTATGTACGGTATATAATATATATTTTGTATATTTTCACATTTTTTGTACAGTAGATAATATATATTTGGTGTACTTTGATATTTTACGTACAGTATATAATATATATTTTGTATATTTAAATATTGTATGTACCGTATAAAATATATATTTGGTGTACTTTTATATTTTATATATGGTATTTAATATTTATTTAGTGTAATTTGATATTTTAGGTACAGTTTATAATATATATTTGGTGTTCTTTGGTATTTTATGCACAGTATATAATATATATTTTGTATATTTTCGTATTTTAAGAACAGTATAAAATATATATTTGGTGTACTTTTATATTTTATGTACAGCATATAATATTTCTTTAGTGTAATTTCATATTTTATGTACAGTTTATAATACATATTTGGTATGCTTCTGTATTTTATGTACAGTATATAATATATATTTGATGTATTTTCATATTTTATGTACAGAATATAATATGTGTTTGCTGTACTTTGATATTTTATGTACAGTATATTATATATTTTGTATATTTTCATATTTTATGAAGAGTAAAAAATATATATTTGGTGTACTTTTATATTTTATGTACAGTATATAATATTTATTTAGTGTAATTTGATATTTTATGTACAGTTTATAATATATATTTGCTATACTTTGGTATTTTATGTACAGTATATAATATGTATTTTGTATATTTTCATGTAACTTGTACAGTATATAATATATATTTGGTGTACTTTTGTATTTTTTGTACAGTATATAATATATATTTAGTGTAACTTTATATTTTATGTACAGTTTATATTATGTATTTGGTGTACCTTGATGTTTTATGTACAGTGTATAATATATATTTTGTATATTTTCATATAACTTGTACAGTATATAATATATACTTGGTGTACTTTTGTATTTTATGTACAGTATATAATATATATTTAGTGTAATTTGATATTTTATGTACAGTTTATAATATATATTTGGTGTAATTTGGTATTTTATGTAGAGTATATAATAAGTATTTTGCATATTTTCACATTTTATGTACAGTAGATAATATATATTTGGTGTACTTTGATATTTTATGTACAGTATATAATATATATTTTGTATATTTAAATATTGTATGTAACATATAAAATATATATTTGGTGTACTTTTATATTTTATATATGGTATTTAATATTTATTTAGTGTAATTTGATATTTTAGGTACAGTTTATAATATATATTTGGTGTTCTTTGGTATTTTATGTACATTATATAATATATATTTTGTATATTTTCATATAACATGTACAGTATATTATATATTTGGTGTACTTTTATATTTTATTTACAGTATATAATATTTATTTAGTGTAATTTGATATTTTATGTACAGTTTATAGCATATATTTGGTGTACCTTGATAGTTTATGTACAGTATATAATATGTATTTTGTATATTTTCATATAACTTGTACAGTATATAATATATATTTGGTGTACTTTTGTATTTTTTGTACAGTATATAATATATATTTAGTGTAACTTTATATTTTATGTACAGTTTATATTATGTATTTGGTGTACCTTGATATTTTATGTACAGTGTATAATATATATTTTGTATATTTTCATATAACTTGTACAGTATATAATATATACTTGGTGTACTTTTGTATTTTATGTACAGTATATAATATATATTTAGTGTAATTTGATATTTTATGTACAGTTTATAATATATATTTGGTGTAATTTGGTATTTTATGTACGGTATATAATATATATTTTGTATATTTTCACATTTTTTGTACAGTAGATAATATATATTTGGTGTACTTTGATATTTTACGTACAGTATATAATATATATTTTGTATATTTAAATATTTTATGTACCGTATAAAATATATATTTGGTGTACTTTTATATTTTATATATGGTATTTAATATTTATTTAGTGTAATTTGATATTTTAGGTACAGTTTATAATATATATTTGGTGTTCTTTGGTATTTTATGCACAGTATATAATATATATTTTGTATATTTTCGTATTTTAAGAACAGTATAAAATATATATTTGGTGTACTTTTATATTTTATGTACAGCATATAATATTTCTTTAGTGTAATTTCATATTTTATGTACAGTTTATAATACATATTTGGTATGCTTCTGTATTTTATGTACAGTATATAATATATATTTGATGTATTTTCATATTTTATGTACAGAATATAATATATGTTTGCTGTACTTTGCTATTTTATGTACAGTATATTATATATTTTGTATATTTTCATATTTTATGAAGAGTAAAAAATATATATTTGGTGTACTTTTATATTTTATGTACAGTATATAATATTTATTTAGTGTAATTTGATATTTTATGTACAGTTTATAATATATATTTGCTATACTTTGGTATTTTATGTACAGTATATAATATGTATTTTGTATATTTTCATATAACTTGTACAGTATATAATATATATTTGGTGTACTTTTGTATTTTTTGTACAGTATATAATATATATTTAGTGTAACTTTATATTTTATGTACAGTTTATATTATGTATTTGGTGTACCTTGATGTTTTATGTACAGTGTATAATATATATTTTGTATATTTTCATATAACTTGTACAGTATATAATATATACTTGGTGTACTTTTGTATTTTATGTACAGTATATAATATATATTTAGTGTAATTTGATATTTTATGTACAGTTTATAATATATATTTGGTGTAATTTGGTATTTTATGTAGAGTATATAATAAGTATTTTGCATATTTTCACATTTTATGTACAGTAGATAATATATATTTGGTGTACTTTGATATTTTATGTACAGTATATAATATATATTTTGTATATTTAAATATTGTATGTAACATATAAAATATATATTTGGTGTACTTTTATATTTTATATATGGTATTTAATATTTATTTAGTGTAATTTGATATTTTAGGTACAGTTTATAATATATATTTGGTGTTCTTTGGTATTTTATGTACATTATATAATATATATTTTGTATATTTTCATATAACATGTACAGTATATTATATATTTGGTGTACTTTTATATTTTATTTACAGTATATAATATTTATTTAGTTTAATTTGATATTTTATGTACAGTTTATAGTATATATTTGGTGTACCTTGATAGTTTATGTACAGTATATAATATGTATTTTGTATATTTTCATATAACTTGTACAGTATATAATATATATTTGGTGTACTTTTGTATTCTTTGTACAGTATATAATATATATTTAGTGTAACTTTATATTTTATGTACAGTTTATATTATGTATTTGGTGTACCTTGATGTTTTATGTACAGTGTATAATATATATTTTGTATATTTTCATATAACTTGTACAGTATATAATATATACTTGGTGTACTTTTGTATTTTATGTACAGTATATAATATATATTTAGTGTAATTTGATATTTTATGTACAGTTTATAATATATATTTGGTGTAATTTGGTATTTTATGTACGGTATATAATATATATTTTGTATATTTTCACATTTTTTGTACAGTAGATAATATATATTTGGTGTACTTTGATATTTTACGTACAGTATATAATATATATTTTGTATATTTAAATATTGTATGTACCGTATAAAATATATATTTGGTGTACTTTTATATTTTATATATGGTATTTAATATTTATTTAGTGTAATTTGATATTTTAGGTACAGTTTATAATATATATTTGGTGTTCTTTGGTATTTTATGCACAGTATATAATATATATTTTGTATATTTTCGTATTTTAAGAACAGTATAAAATATATATTTGGTGTACTTTTATATTTTATGTACAGCATATAATATTTCTTTAGTGTAATTTCATATTTTATGTACAGTTTATAATACATATTTGGTATGCTTCTGTATTTTATGTACAGTATATAATATATATTTGATGTATTTTCATATTTTATGTACAGAATATAATATGTGTTTGCTGTACTTTGATATTTTATGTACAGTATATTATATATTTTGTATATTTTCATATTTTATGAAGAGTAAAAAATATATATTTGGTGTACTTTTATATTTTATGTACAGTATATAATATTTATTTAGTGTAATTTGATATTTTATGTACAGTTTATAATATATATTTGCTATACTTTGGTATTTTATGTACAGTATATAATATGTATTTTGTATATTTTCATATAACTTGTACAGTATATAATATATATTTGGTGTACTTTTGTATTTTTTGTACAGTATATAATATATATTTAGTGTAACTTTATATTTTATGTACAGTTTATATTATGTATTTGGTGTACCTTGATGTTTTATGTACAGTGTATAATATATATTTTGTATATTTTCATATAACTTGTACAGTATATAATATATACTTGGTGTACTTTTGTATTTTATGTACAGTATATAATATATATTTAGTGTAATTTGATATTTTATGTACAGTTTATAATATATATTTGGTGTAATTTGGTATTTTATGTAGAGTATATAATAAGTATTTTGCATATTTTCACATTTTATGTACAGTAGATAATATATATTTGGTGTACTTTGATATTTTATGTACAGTATATAATATATATTTTGTATATTTAAATATTGTATGTAACGTATAAAATATATATTTGGTGTACTTTTATATTTTATATATGGTATTTAATATTTATTTAGTGTAATTTGATATTTTAGGTACAGTTTATAATATATATTTGGTGTTCTTTGGTATTTTATGTACATTATATAATATATATTTTGTATATTTTCATATAACATGTACAGTATATTATATATTTGGTGTACTTTTATATTTTATTTACAGTATATAATATTTATTTAGTGTAATTTGATATTTTATGTACAGTTTATAGTATATATTTGGTGTACCTTGATAGTTTATGTACAGTATATAATATGTATTTTGTATATTTTCATATAACTTGTACAGTATATAATATATATTTGGTGTACTTTTGTATTCTTTGTACAGTATATAATATATATTTAGTGTAACTTTATATTTTATGTACAGTTTATATTATGTATTTGGTGTACCTTGATATTTTATGTACAGTGTATAATATATATTTTCTATATTTTCATATAACTTGTACAGTATATAATATATACTTGGTGTACTTTTGTATTTTATGTACAGTATATAATATATATTTAGTGTAATTTGATATTTTATGTACAGTTTATAATATATATTTGGTGTAATTTGGTATTTTATGTACGGTATATAATATATATTTTGTATATTTTCACATTTTTTGTACAGTAGATAATATATATTTGGTGTACTTTGATATTTTACGTACAGTATATAATATATATTTTGTATATTTAAATATTTTATGTACCGTATAAAATATATATTTGGTGTACTTTTATATTTTATATATGGTATTTAATATTTATTTAGTGGAATTTGATATTTTAGGTACAGTTTATAATATATATTTGGTGTTCTTTGGTATTTTATGCACAGTATATAATATATATTTTGTATATTTTCGTATTTTAAGAACAGTATAAAATATATATTTGGTGTACTTTTATATTTTATGTACAGCATATAATATTTCTTTAGTGTAATTTCATATTTTATGTACAGTTTATAATACATATTTGGTATGCTTCTGTATTTTATGTACAGTATATAATATATATTTGATGTATTTTCATATTTTATGTACAGAATATAATATATGTTTGCTGTACTTTGCTATTTTATGTACAGTATATTATATATTTTGTATATTTTCATATTTTATGAAGAGTAAAAAATATATATTTGGTGTACTTTTATATTTTATGTACAGTATATAATATTTATTTAGTGTAATTTGATATTTTATGTACAGTTTATAATATATATTTGCTATACTTTGGTATTTTATGTACAGTATATAATATGTATTTTGTATATTTTCATATAACTTGTACAGTATATAATATATATTTGGTGTACTTTTGTATTTTTTGTACAGTATATAATATATATTTAGTGTAACTTTATATTTTATGTACAGTTTATATTATGTATTTGGTGTACCTTGATGTTTTATGTACAGTGTATAATATATATTTTGTATATTTTCATATAACTTGTACAGTATATAATATATACTTGGTGTACTTTTGTATTTTATGTACAGTATATAATATATATTTAGTGTAATTTGATATTTTATGTACAGTTTATAATATATATTTGGTGTAATTTGGTGTTTTATGTAGAGTATATAATAAGTGTTTTGCATATTTTCACATTTTATGTACAGTAGATAATATATATTTGGTGTACTTTGATATTTTATGTACAGTATATAATATATATTTTGTATATTTAAATATTGTATGTAACATATAAAATATATATTTGGTGTACTTTTATATTTTATATATGGTATTTAATATTTATTTAGTGTAATTTGATATTTTAGGTACAGTTTATAATATATATTTGGTGTTCTTTGGTATTTTATGTACATTATATAATATATATTTTGTATATTTTCATATAACATGTACAGTATATTATATATTTGGTGTACTTTTATATTTTATTTACAGTATATAATATTTATTTAGTGTAATTTGATATTTTATGTACAGTTTATAGCATATATTTGGTGTACCTTGATAGTTTATGTACAGTATATAATATGTATTTTGTATATTTTCATATAACTTGTACAGTATATAATATATATTTGGTGTACTTTTGTATTTTTTGTACAGTATATAATATATATTTAGTGTAACTTTATATTTTATGTACAGTTTATATTATGTATTTGGTGTACCTTGATATTTTATGTACAGTGTATAATATATATTTTGTATATTTTCATATAACTTGTACAGTATATAATATATACTTGGTGTACTTTTGTATTTTATGTACAGTATATAATATATATTTAGTGTAATTTGATATTTTATGTACAGTTTATAATATATATTTGGTGTAATTTGGTATTTTATGTACGGTATATAATATATATTTTGTATATTTTCACATTTTTTGTACAGTAGATAATATATATTTGGTGTACTTTGATATTTTACGTACAGTATATAATATATATTTTGTATATTTAAATATTTTATGTACCGTATAAAATATATATTTGGTGTACTTTTATATTTTATATATGGTATTTAATATTTATTTAGTGTAATTTGATATTTTAGGTACAGTTTATAATATATATTTGGTGTTCTTTGGTATTTTATGCACAGTATATAATATATATTTTGTATATTTTCGTATTTTAAGAACAGTATAAAATATATATTTGGTGTACTTTTATATTTTATGTACAGCATATAATATTTCTTTAGTGTAATTTCATATTTTATGTACAGTTTATAATACATATTTGGTATGCTTCTGTATTTTATGTACAGTATATAATATATATTTGATGTATTTTCATATTTTATGTACAGAATATAATATGTGTTTGCTGTACTTTGATATTTTATGTACAGTATATTATATATTTTGTATATTTTCATATTTTATGAAGAGTAAAAAATATATATTTGGTGTACTTTTATATTTTATGTACAGTATATAATATTTATTTAGTGTAATTTGATATTTTATGTACAGTTTATAATATATATTTGCTATACTTTGGTATTTTATGTACAGTATATAATATGTATTTTGTATATTTTCATATAACTTGTACAGTATATAATATATATTTGGTGTACTTTTGTATTTTTTGTACAGTATATAATATATATTTAGTGTAACTTTATATTTTATGTACAGTTTATATTATGTATTTGGTGTACCTTGATGTTTTATGTACAGTGTATAATATATATTTTGTATATTTTCATATAACTTGTACAGTATATAATATATACTTGGTGTACTTTTGTATTTTATGTACAGTATATAATATATATTTAGTGTAATTTGATATTTTATGTACAGTTTATAATATATATTTGGTGTAATTTGGTATTTTATGTAGAGTAAATAATAAGTGTTTTGCATATTTTCACATTTTATGTACAGTAGATAATATATATTTGGTGTACTTTGATATTTTATGTACAGTATATAATATATATTTTGTATATTTAAATATTGTATGTAACATATAAAATATATATTTGGTGTACTTTTATATTTTATATGTGGTATTTAATATTTATTTAGTGTAATTTGATATTTTAGGTACAGTTTATAATATATATTTGGTGTTCTTTGGTATTTTATGTACATTATATAATATATATTTTGTATATTTTCATATAACATGTACAGTATATTATATATTTGGTGTACTTTTATATTTTATTTACAGTATATAATATTTATTTAGTGTAATTTGATATTTTATGTACAGTTTATAGTATATATTTGGTGTACCTTGATAGTTTATGTACAGTATATAATATGTATTTTGTATATTTTCATATAACTTGTACAGTATATAATATATATTTGGTGTACTTTTGTATTTTTTGTACAGTATATAATATATATTTAGTGTAACTTTATATTTTATGTACAGTTTATATTATGTATTTGGTGTACCTTGATATTTTATGTACAGTGTATAATATATATTTTGTATATTTTCATATAACTTGTACAGTATATAATATATACTTGGTGTACTTTTGTATTTTATGTACAGTATATAATATATATTTAGTGTAATTTGATATTTTATGTACAGTTTATAATATATATTTGGTGTAATTTGGTATTTTATGTACGGTATATAATATATATTTTGTATATTTTCACATTTTTTGTACAGTAGATAATATATATTTGGTGTACTTTGATATTTTACGTACAGTATATAATATATATTTTGTATATTTAAATATTTTATGTACCGTATAAAATATATATTTGGTGTACTTTTATATTTTATATATGGTATTTAATATTTATTTAGTGGAATTTGATATTTTAGGTACAGTTTATAATATATATTTGGTGTTCTTTGGTATTTTATGCACAGTATATAATATATATTTTGTATATTTTCGTATTTTAAGAACAGTATAAAATATATATTTGGTGTACTTTTATATTTTATGTACAGCATATAATATTTCTTTAGTGTAATTTCATATTTTATGTACAGTTTATAATACATATTTGGTATGCTTCTGTATTTTATGTACAGTATATAATATATATTTGATGTATTTTCATATTTTATGTACAGAATATAATATATGTTTGCTGTACTTTGCTATTTTATGTACAGTATATTATATATTTTGTATATTTTCATATTTTATGAAGAGTAAAAAATATATATTTGGTGTACTTTTATATTTTATGTACAGTATATAATATTTATTTAGTGTAATTTGATATTTTATGTACAGTTTATAATATATATTTGCTATACTTTGGTATTTTATGTACAGTATATAATATGTATTTTGTATATTTTCATATAACTTGTACAGTATATAATATATATTTGGTGTACTTTTGTATTTTTTGTACAGTATATAATATATATTTAGTGTAACTTTATATTTTATGTACAGTTTATATTATGTATTTGGTGTACCTTGATGTTTTATGTACAGTGTATAATATATATTTTGTATATTTTCATATAACTTGTACAGTATATAATATATACTTGGTGTACTTTTGTATTTTATGTACAGTATATAATATATATTTAGTGTAATTTGATATTTTATGTACAGTTTATAATATATATTTGGTGTAATTTGGTGTTTTATGTAGAGTATATAATAAGTGTTTTGCATATTTTCACATTTTATGTACAGTAGATAATATATATTTGGTGTACTTTGATATTTTATGTACAGTATATAATATATATTTTGTATATTTAAATATTGTATGTAACATATAAAATATATATTTGGTGTACTTTTATATTTTATATATGGTATTTAATATTTATTTAGTGTAATTTGATATTTTAGGTACAGTTTATAATATATATTTGGTGTTCTTTGGTATTTTATGTACATTATATAATATATATTTTGTATATTTTCATATAACATGTACAGTATATTATATATTTGGTGTACTTTTATATTTTATTTACAGTATATAATATTTATTTAGTGTAATTTGATATTTTATGTACAGTTTATAGCATATATTTGGTGTACCTTGATAGTTTATGTACAGTATATAATATGTATTTTGTATATTTTCATATAACTTGTACAGTATATAATATATATTTGGTGTACTTTTGTATTTTTTGTACAGTATATAATATATATTTAGTGTAACTTTATATTTTATGTACAGTTTATATTATGTATTTGGTGTACCTTGATATTTTATGTACAGTGTATAATATATATTTTGTATATTTTCATATAACTTGTACAGTATATAATATATACTTGGTGTACTTTTGTATTTTATGTACAGTATATAATATATATTTAGTGTAATTTGATATTTTATGTACAGTTTATAATATATATTTGGTGTAATTTGGTATTTTATGTACGGTATATAATATATATTTTGTATATTTTCACATTTTTTGTACAGTAGATAATATATATTTGGTGTACTTTGATATTTTACGTACAGTATATAATATATATTTTGTATATTTAAATATTGTATGTACCGTATAAAATATATATTTGGTGTACTTTTATATTTTATATATGGTATTTAATATTTATTTAGTGTAATTTGATATTTTAGGTACAGTTTATAATATATATTTGGTGTTCTTTGGTATTTTATGCACAGTATATAATATATATTTTGTATATTTTCGTATTTTAAGAACAGTATAAAATATATATTTGGTGTACTTTTATATTTTATGTACAGCATATAATATTTCTTTAGTGTAATTTCATATTTTATGTACAGTTTATAATACATATTTGGTATGCTTCTGTATTTTATGTACAGTATATAATATATATTTGATGTATTTTCATATTTTATGTACAGAATATAATATGTGTTTGCTGTACTTTGATATTTTATGTACAGTATATTATATATTTTGTATATTTTCATATTTTATGAAGAGTAAAAAATATATATTTGGTGTACTTTTATATTTTATGTACAGTATATAATATTTATTTAGTGTAATTTGATATTTTATGTACAGTTTATAATATATATTTGCTGTACTTTGGTATTTTATGTACAGTATATAATATGTATTTTGTATATTTTCATATAACTTGTACAGTATATAATATATATTTGGTGTACTTTTGTATTTTTTGTACAGTATATAATATATATTTAGTGTAACTTTATATTTTATGTACAGTTTATATTATGTATTTGGTGTACCTTGATGTTTTATGTACAGTGTATAATATATATTTTGTATATTTTCATATAACTTGTACAGTATATAATATATACTTGGTGTACTTTTGTATTTTATGTACAGTATATAATATATATTTAGTGTAATTTGATATTTTATGTACAGTTTATAATATATATTTGGTGTAATTTGGTATTTTATGTAGAGTAAATAATAAGTGTTTTGCATATTTTCACATTTTATGTACAGTAGATAATATATATTTGGTGTACTTTGATATTTTATGTACAGTATATAATATATATTTTGTATATTTAAATATTGTATGTAACATATAAAATATATATTTGGTGTACTTTTATATTTTATATGTGGTATTTAATATTTATTTAGTGTAATTTGATATTTTAGGTACAGTTTATAATATATATTTGGTGTTCTTTGGTATTTTATGTACATTATATAATATATATTTTGTATATTTTCATATAACATGTACAGTATATTATATATTTGGTGTACTTTTATATTTTATTTACAGTATATAATATTTATTTAGTGTAATTTGATATTTTATGTACAGTTTATAGTATATATTTGGTGTACCTTGATAGTTTATGTACAGTATATAATATGTATTTTGTATATTTTCATATAACTTGTACAGTATATAATATATATTTGGTGTACTTTTGTATTTTTTGTACAGTATATAATATATATTTAGTGTAACTTTATATTTTATGTACAGTTTATATTATGTATTTGGTGTACCTTGATATTTTATGTACAGTGTATAATATATATTTTGTATATTTTCATATAACTTGTACAGTATATAATATATACTTGGTGTACTTTTGTATTTTATGTACAGTATATAATATATATTTAGTGTAATTTGATATTTTATGTACAGTTTATAATATATATTTGGTGTAATTTGGTATTTTATGTACGGTATATAATATATATTTTGTATATTTTCACATTTTTTGTACAGTAGATAATATATATTTGGTGTACTTTGATATTTTACGTACAGTATATAATATATATTTTGTATATTTAAATATTTTATGTACCGTATAAAATATATATTTGGTGTACTTTTATATTTTATATATGGTATTTAATATTTATTTAGTGTAATTTGATATTTTAGGTACAGTTTATAATATATATTTGGTGTTCTTTGGTATTTTATGCACAGTATATAATATATATTTTGTATATTTTCGTATTTTAAGAACAGTATAAAATATATATTTGGTGTACTTTTATATTTTATGTACAGCATATAATATTTCTTTAGTGTAATTTCATATTTTATGTACAGTTTATAATACATATTTGGTATGCTTCTGTATTTTATGTACAGTATATAATATATATTTGATGTATTTTCATATTTTATGTACAGAATATAATATATGTTTGCTGTACTTTGATATTTTATGTACAGTATATTATATATTTTGTATATTTTCATATTTTATGAAGAGTAAAAAATATATATTTGGTGTACTTTTATATTTTATGTACAGTATATAATATTTATTTAGTGTAATTTGATATTTTATGTACAGTTTATAATATATATTTGCTATACTTTGGTATTTTATGTACAGTATATAATATGTATTTTGTATATTTTCATGTAACTTGTACAGTATATAATATATATTTGGTGTACTTTTGTATTTTTTGTACAGTATATAATATATATTTAGTGTAACTTTATATTTTATGTACAGTTTATATTATGTATTTGGTGTACCTTGATGTTTTATGTACAGTGTATAATATATATTTTGTATATTTTCATATAACTTGTACAGTATATAATATATACTTGGTGTACTTTTGTATTTTATGTACAGTATATAATATATATTTAGTGTAATTTGATATTTTATGTACAGTTTATAATATATATTTGGTGTAATTTGGTATTTTATGTAGAGTATATAATAAGTATTTTGCATATTTTCACATTTTATGTACAGTAGATAATATATATTTGGTGTACTTTGATATTTTATGTACAGTATATAATATATATTTTGTATATTTAAATATTGTATGTAACATATAAAATATATATTTGGTGTACTTTTATATTTTATATATGGTATTTAATATTTATTTAGTGTAATTTGATATTTTAGGTACAGTTTATAATATATATTTGGTGTTCTTTGGTATTTTATGTACATTATATAATATATATTTTGTATATTTTCATATAACATGTACAGTATATTATATATTTGGTGTACTTTTATATTTTATTTACAGTATATAATATTTATTTAGTTTAATTTGATATTTTATGTACAGTTTATAGCATATATTTGGTGTACCTTGATAGTTTATGTACAGTATATAATATGTATTTTGTATATTTTCATATAACTTGTACAGTATATAATATATATTTGGTGTACTTTTGTATTTTTTGTACAGTATATAATATATATTTAGTGTAACTTTATATTTTATGTACAGTTTATATTACGTATTTGGTGTACCTTGATATTTTATGTACAGTGTATAATATATATTTTGTATATTTTCATATAACTTGTACAGTATATAATATATACTTGGTGTACTTTTGTATTTTATGTACAGTATATAATATATATTTAGTGTAATTTGATATTTTATGTACAGTTTATAATATATATTTGGTGTAATTTGGTATTTTATGTACGGTATATAATATATATTTTGTATATTTTCACATTTTTTGTACAGTAGATAATATATATTTGGTGTACTTTGATATTTTACGTACAGTATATAATATATATTTTGTATATTTAAATATTTTATGTACCGTATAAAATATATATTTGGTGTACTTTTATATTTTATATATGGTATTTAATATTTATTTAGTGTAATTTGATATTTTAGGTACAGTTTATAATATATATTTGGTGTTCTTTGGTATTTTATGCACAGTATATAATATATATTTTGTATATTTTCGTATTTTAAGAACAGTATAAAATATATATTTGGTGTACTTTTATATTTTATGTACAGCATATAATATTTCTTTAGTGTAATTTCATATTTTATGTACAGTTTATAATACATATTTGGTATGCTTCTGTATTTTATGTACAGTATATAATATATATTTGATGTATTTTCATATTTTATGTACAGAATATAATATATGTTTGCTGTACTTTGCTATTTTATGTACAGTATATTATATATTTTGTATATTTTCATATTTTATGAAGAGTAAAAAATATATATTTGGTGTACTTTTATATTTTATGTACAGTATATAATATTTATTTAGTGTAATTTGATATTTTATGTACAGTTTATAATATATATTTGCTATACTTTGGTATTTTATGTACAGTATATAATATGTATTTTGTATATTTTCATATAACTTGTACAGTATATAATATATATTTGGTGTACTTTTGTATTTTTTGTACAGTATATAATATATATTTAGTGTAACTTTATATTTTATGTACAGTTTATATTATGTATTTGGTGTACCTTGATGTTTTATGTACAGTGTATAATATATATTTTGTATATTTTCATATAACTTGTACAGTATATAATATATACTTGGTGTACTTTTGTATTTTATGTACAGTATATAATATATATTTAGTGTAATTTGATATTTTATGTACAGTTTATAATATATATTTGGTGTAATTTGGTATTTTATGTAGAGTATATAATAAGTATTTTGCATATTTTCACATTTTATGTACAGTAGATAATATATATTTGGTGTACTTTGATATTTTATGTACAGTATATAATATATATTTTGTATATTTAAATATTGTATGTAACATATAAAATATATATTTGGTGTACTTTTATATTTTATATATGGTATTTAATATTTATTTAGTGTAATTTGATATTTTAGGTACAGTTTATAATATATATTTGGTGTTCTTTGGTATTTTATGTACATTATATAATATATATTTTGTATATTTTCATATAACATGTACAGTATATTATGTATTTGGTGTACTTTTATATTTTATTTACAGTATATAATATTTATTTAGTTTAATTTGATATTTTATGTACAGTTTATAGCATATATTTGGTGTACCTTGATAGTTTATGTACAGTATATAATATGTATTTTGTATATTTTCATATAACTTGTACAGTATATAATATATATTTGGTGTACTTTTGTATTTTTTGTGCAGTATATAATATATATTTAGTGTAACTTTATATTTTATGTACAGTTTATATTATGTATTTGGTGTACCTTGATATTTTATGTACAGTGTATAATATATATTTTGTATATTTTCATATAACTTGTACAGTATATAATATATACTTGGTGTACTTTTGTATTTTATGTACAGTATATAATATATATTTAGTGTAATTTGATATTTTATGTACAGTTTATAATATATATTTGGTGTAATTTGGTATTTTATGTACGGTATATAATATATATTTTGTATATTTTCACATTTTTTGTACAGTAGATAATATATATTTGGTGTACTTTGATATTTTACGTACAGTATATAATATATATTTTGTATATTTAAATATTTTATGTACCGTATAAAATATATATTTGGTGTACTTTTATATTTTATATATGGTATTTAATATTTATTTAGTGTAATTTGATATTTTAGGTACAGTTTATAATATATATTTGGTGTTCTTTGGTATTTTATGCACAGTATATAATATATATTTTGTATATTTTCGTATTTTAAGAACAGTATAAAATATATATTTGGTGTACTTTTATATTTTATGTACAGCATATAATATTTCTTTAGTGTAATTTCATATTTTATGTACAGTTTATAATACATATTTGGTATGCTTCTGTATTTTATGTACAGTATATAATATATATTTGATGTATTTTCATATTTTATGTACAGAATATAATATATGTTTGCTGTACTTTGATATTTTATGTACAGTATATTATATATTTTGTATATTTTCATATTTTATGAAGAGTAAAAAATATATATTTGGTGTACTTTTATATTTTATGTACAGTATATAATATTTATTTAGTGTAATTTGATATTTTATGTACAGTTTATAATATATATTTGCTATACTTTGGTATTTTATGTACAGTATATAATATGTATTTTGTATATTTTCATATAACTTGTACAGTATATAATATATATTTGGTGTACTTTTGTATTTTTTGTACAGTATATAATATATATTTAGTGTAACTTTATATTTTATGTACAGTTTATATTATGTATTTGGTGTACCTTGATGTTTTATGTACAGTGTATAATATATATTTTGTATATTTTCATATAACTTGTACAGTATATAATATATACTTGGTGTACTTTTGTATTTTATGTACAGTATATAATATATATTTAGTGTAATTTGATATTTTATGTACAGTTTATAATATATATTTGGTGTAATTTGGTATTTTATGTAGAGTATATAATAAGTATTTTGCATATTTTCACATTTTATGTACAGTAGATAATATATATTTGGTGTACTTTGATATTTTATGTACAGTATATAATATATATTTTGTATATTTAAATATTGTATGTAACATATAAAATATATATTTGGTGTACTTTTATATTTTATATATGGTATTTAATATTTATTTAGTGTAATTTGATATTTTAGGTACAGTTTATAATATATATTTGGTGTTCTTTGGTATTTTATGTACATTATATAATATATATTTTGTATATTTTCATATAACATGTACAGTATATTATATATTTGGTGTACTTTTATATTTTATTTACAGTATATAATATTTATTTAGTTTAATTTGATATTTTATGTACAGTTTATAGTATATATTTGGTGTACCTTGATAGTTTATGTACAGTATATAATATGTATTTTGTATATTTTCATATAACTTGTACAGTATATAATATATATTTGGTGTACTTTTGTATTTTTTGTACAGTATATAATATATATTTAGTGTAACTTTATATTTTATGTACAGTTTATATTATGTATTTGGTGTACCTTGATATTTTATGTACAGTGTATAATATATATTTTTTATATTTTCATATAACTTGTACAGTATATAATATATACTTGGTGTACTTTTGTATTTTATGTACAGTATATAATATATATTTAGTGTAATTTGATATTTTATGTACAGTTTATAATATATATTTGGTGTAATTTGGTATTTTATGTACGGTATATAATATATATTTTGTATATTTTCACATTTTTTGTACAGTAGATAATATATATTTGGTGTACTTTGATATTTTACGTACAGTATATAATATATATTTTGTATATTTAAATATTTTATGTACCGTATAAAATATATATTTGGTGTACTTTTATATTTTATATATGGTATTTAATATTTATTTAGTGTAATTTGATATTTTAGGTACAGTTTATAATATATATTTGGTGTTCTTTGGTATTTTATGCACAGTATATAATATATATTTTGTATATTTTCGTATTTTAAGAACAGTATAAAATATATATTTGGTGTACTTTTATATTTTATGTACAGCATATAATATTTCTTTAGTGTAATTTCATATTTTATGTACAGTTTATAATACATATTTGGTATGCTTCTGTATTTTATGTACAGTATATAATATATATTTGATGTATTTTCATATTTTATGTACAGAATATAATATATGTTTGCTGTACTTTGATATTTTATGTACAGTATATTATATATTTTGTATATTTTCATATTTTATGAAGAGTAAAAAATATATATTTGGTGTACTTTTATATTTTATGTACAGTATATAATATTTATTTAGTGTAATTTGATATTTTATGTACAGTTTATAATATATATTTGCTATACTTTGGTATTTTATGTACAGTATATAATATGTATTTTGTATATTTTCATATAACTTGTACAGTATATAATATATATTTGGTGTACTTTTGTATTTTTTGTACAGTATATAATATATATTTAGTGTAACTTTATATTTTATGTACAGTTTATATTATGTATTTGGTGTACCTTGATGTTTTATGTACAGTGTATAATATATATTTTGTATATTTTCATATAACTTGTACAGTATATAATATATACTTGGTGTACTTTTGTATTTTATGTACAGTATATAATATATATTTAGTGTAATTTGATATTTTATGTACAGTTTATAATATATATTTGGTGTAATTTGGTATTTTATGTAGAGTATATAATAAGTATTTTGCATATTTTCACATTTTATGTACAGTAGATAATATATATTTGGTGTACTTTGATATTTTATGTACAGTATATAATATATATTTTGTATATTTAAATATTGTATGTAACATATAAAATATATATTTGGTGTACTTTTATATTTTATATATGGTATTTAATATTTATTTAGTGTAATTTGATATTTTAGGTACAGTTTATAATATATATTTGGTGTTCTTTGGTATTTTATGTACATTATATAATATATATTTTGTATATTTTCATATAACATGTACAGTATATTATATATTTGGTGTACTTTTATATTTTATTTACAGTATATAATATTTATTTAGTGTAATTTGATATTTTATGTACAGTTTATAGTATATATTTGGTGTACCTTGATAGTTTATGTACAGTATATAATATGTATTTTGTATATTTTCATATAACTTATACAGTATATAATATATATTTGGTGTACTTTTGTATTCTTTGTACAGTATATAATATATATTTAGTGTAACTTTATATTTTATGTACAGTTTATATTATGTATTTGGTGTACCTTGATATTTTATGTACAGTGTATAATATATATTTTCTATATTTTCATATAACTTGTACAGTATATAATATATACTTGGTGTACTTTTGTATTTTATGTACAGTATATAATATATATTTAGTGTAATTTGATATTTTATGTACAGTTTATAATATATATTTGGTGTAATTTGGTATTTTATGTACGGTATATAATATATATTTTGTATATTTTCACATTTTTTGTACAGTAGATAATATATATTTGGTGTACTTTGATATTTTACGTACAGTATATAATATATATTTTGTATATTTAAATATTTTTTGTACCGTATAAAATATATATTTGGTGTACTTTTATATTTTATATATGGTATTTAATATTTATTTAGTGTAATTTGATATTTTAGGTACAGTTTATAATATATATTTGGTGTTCTTTGGTATTTTATGCACAGTATATAATATATATTTTGTATATTTTCGTATTTTAAGAACAGTATAAAATATATATTTGGTGTACTTTTATATTTTATGTACAGCATATAATATTTCTTTAGTGTAATTTCATATTTTATGTACAGTTTATAATACATATTTGGTATGCTTCTGTATTTTATGTACAGTATATAATATATATTTGATGTATTTTCATATTTTATGTACAGAATATAATATGTGTTTGCTGTACTTTGATATTTTATGTACAGTATATTATATATTTTGTATATTTTCATATTTTATGAAGAGTAAAAAATATATATTTGGTGTACTTTTATATTTTATGTACAGTATATAATATTTATTTAGTGTAATTTGATATTTTATGTACAGTTTATAATATATATTTGCTATACTTTGGTATTTTATGTACAGTATATAATATGTATTTTGTATATTTTCATATAACTTGTACAGTATATAATATATATTTGGTGTACTTTTGTATTTTTTGTACAGTATATAATATATATTTAGTGTAACTTTATATTTTATGTACAGTTTATATTATGTATTTGGTGTACCTTGATGTTTTATGTACAGTGTATAATATATATTTTGTATATTTTCATATAACTTGTACAGTATATAATATATACTTGGTGTACTTTTGTATTTTATGTACAGTATATAATATATATTTAGTGTAATTTGATATTTTATGTACAGTTTATAATATATATTTGGTGTAATTTGGTATTTTATGTAGAGTATATAATAAGTATTTTGCATATTTTCACATTTTATGTACAGTAGATAATATATATTTGGTGTACTTTGATATTTTATGTACAGTATATAATATATATTTTGTATATTTAAATATTGTATGTAACATATAAAATATATATTTGGTGTACTTTTATATTTTATATATGGTATTTAATATTTATTTAGTGTAATTTGATATTTTAGGTACAGTTTATAATATATATTTGGTGTTCTTTGGTATTTTATGTACATTATATAATATATATTTTGTATATTTTCATATAACATGTACAGTATATTATATATTTGGTGTACTTTTATATTTTATTTACAGTATATAATATTTATTTAGTGTAATTTGATATTTTATGTACAGTTTATAGTATATATTTGGTGTACCTTGATAGTTTATGTACAGTATATAATATGTATTTTGTATATTTTCATATAACTTATACAGTATATAATATATATTTGGTGTACTTTTGTATTCTTTGTACAGTATATAATATATATTTAGTGTAACTTTATATTTTATGTACAGTTTATATTATGTATTTGGTGTACCTTGATATTTTATGTACAGTGTATAATATATATTTTCTATATTTTCATATAACTTGTACAGTATATAATATATACTTGGTGTACTTTTGTATTTTATGTACAGTATATAATATATATTTAGTGTAATTTGATATTTTATGTACAGTTTATACTATATATTTGGTGTAATTTGGTATTTTATGTACGGTATATAATATATATTTTGTATATTTTCACATTTTTTGTACAGTAGATAATATATATTTGGTGTACTTTGATATTTTACGTACAGTATATAATATATATTTTGTATATTTAAATATTTTTTGTACCGTATAAAATATATATTTGGTGTACTTTTATATTTTATATATGGTATTTAATATTTATTTAGTGTAATTTGATATTTTAGGTACAGTTTATAATATATATTTGGTGTTCTTTGGTATTTTATGCACAGTATATAATATATGTTTTGTATGTTTTCGTATTTTAAGAACAGTATAAAATATATATTTGGTGTACTTTTATATTTTATGTACAGCATATAATATTTCTTTAGTGTAATTTCATATTTTATGTACAGTTTATAATACATATTTGGTATGCTTCTGTATTTTATGTACAGTATATAATATATATTTGATGTATTTTCATATTTTATGTACAGAATATAATATGTGTTTGCTGTACTTTGATATTTTATGTACAGTATATTATATATTTTGTATATTTTCATATTTTATGAAGAGTAAAAAATATATATTTGGTGTACTTTTATATTTTATGTACAGTATATAATATTTATTTAGTGTAATTTGATATTTTATGTACAGTTTATAATATATATTTGCTATACTTTGGTATTTTATGTACAGTATATAATATGTATTTTGTATATTTTCATATAACTTGTACAGTATATAATATATATTTGGTGTACTTTTGTATTTTTTGTACAGTATATAATATATATTTAGTGTAACTTTATATTTTATGTACAGTTTATATTATGTATTTGGTGTACCTTGATGTTTTATGTACAGTGTATAATATATATTTTGTATATTTTCATATAACTTGTACAGTATATAATATATACTTGGTGTACTTTTGTATTTTATGTACAGTATATAATATATATTTAGTGTAATTTGATATTTTATGTACAGTTTATAATATATATTTGGTGTAATTTGGTATTTTATGTAGAGTATATAATAAGTATTTTGCATATTTTCACATTTTATGTACAGTAGATAATATATATTTGGTGTACTTTGATATTTTATGTACAGTATATAATATATATTTTGTATATTTAAATATTGTATGTAACATATAAAATATATATTTGGTGTACTTTTATATTTTATATATGGTATTTAATATTTATTTAGTGTAATTTGATATTTTAGGTACAGTTTATAATATATATTTGGTGTTCTTTGGTATTTTATGTACATTATATAATATATATTTTGTATATTTTCATATAACATGTACAGTATATTATATATTTGGTGTACTTTTATATTTTATTTACAGTATATAATATTTATTTAGTGTAATTTGATATTTTATGTACAGTTTATAGTATATATTTGGTGTACCTTGATAGTTTATGTACAGTATATAATATGTATTTTGTATATTTTCATATAACTTATACAGTATATAATATATATTTGGTGTACTTTTGTATTCTTTGTACAGTATATAATATATATTTAGTGTAACTTTATATTTTATGTACAGTTTATATTATGTATTTGGTGTACCTTGATATTTTATGTACAGTGTATAATATATATTTTGTATATTTTCATATAACTTGTACAGTATATAATATATACTTGGTGTACTTTTGTATTTTATGTACAGTATATAATATATATTTAGTGTAATTTGATATTTTATGTACAGTTTATAATATATATTTGGTGTAATTTGGTATTTTATGTACGGTATATAATATATATTTTGTATATTTTCACATTTTTTGTACAGTAGATAATATATATTTGGTGTACTTTGATATTTTATGTACAGTATATAATATATATTTTGTATATTTAAATATTTTTTGTACCGTATAAAATATATATTTGGTGTACTTTTATATTTTATATATGGTATTTAATATTTATTTAGTGTAATTTGATATTTTAGGTACAGTTTATAATATATATTTGGTGTTCTTTGGTATTTTATGCACAGTATATAATATATATTGTATATTTTCGTATTTTAAGAACAGTATAAAATATATATTTGGTGTACTTTTATATTTTATGTACAGCATATAATATTTCTTTAGTGTAATTTCATATTTTATGTACAGTTTATAATACATATTTGGTATGCTTCTGTATTTTATGTACAGTATATAATATATATTTGATGTATTTTCATATTTTATGTACAGAATATAATATGTGTTTGCTGTACTTTGATATTTTATGTACAGTATATTATATATTTTGTATATTTTCATATTTTATGAAGAGTAAAAAATATATATTTGGTGTACTTTTATATTTTATGTACAGTATATAATATTTATTTAGTGTAATTTGATATTTTATGTACAGTTTATAATATATATTTGCTATACTTTGGTATTTTATGTACAGTATATAATATGTATTTTGTATATTTTCATATAACTTGTTCAGTATATAATATATATTTGGTGTACTTTTGTATTTTTTGTACTGTATATAATATATATTTAGTGTAACTTTATATTTTATGTACAGTTTATATTATGTATTTGGTGTACCTTGATGTTTTATGTACAGTGTATAATATATATTTTGTATATTTTCATATAACTTGTACAGTATATAATATATACTTGGTGTACTTTTGTATTTTATGTACAGTATATAATATATATTTAGTGTAATTTGATATTTTATGTACAGTTTATAATATATATTTGGTGTAATTTGGTATTTTATGTAGAGTATATAATAAGTATTTTGCATATTTTCACATTTTATGTACAGTAGATAATATATATTTGGTGTACTTTGATATTTTATGTACAGTATATAATATATATTTTGTATATTTAAATATTGTATGTAACATATAAAATATATATTTGGTGTACTTTTATATTTTATATATGGTATTTAATATTTATTTAGTGTAATTTGATATTTTAGGTACAGTTTATAATATATATTTGGTGTTCTTTGGTATTTTATGTACATTATATAATATATATTTTGTATATTTTCATATAACATGTACAGTATATTATATATTTGGTGTACTTTTATATTTTATTTACAGTATATAATATTTATTTAGTTTAATTTGATATTTTATGTACAGTTTATAGCATATATTTGGTGTACCTTGATAGTTTATGTACAGTATATAATATGTATTTTGTATATTTTCATATAACTTGTACAGTATATAATATATATTTGGTGTACTTTTGTATTTTTTGTACAGTATATAATATATATTTAGTGTAACTTTATATTTTATGTACAGTTTATATTACGTATTTGGTGTACCTTGATATTTTATGTACAGTGTATAATATATATTTTGTATATTTTCATATAACTTGTACAGTATATAATATATACTTGGTGTACTTTTGTATTTTATGTACAGTATATAATATATATTTAGTGTAATTTGATATTTTATGTACAGTTTATAATATATATTTGGTGTAATTTGGTATTTTATGTACGGTATATAATATATATTTTGTATATTTTCACATTTTTTGTACAGTAGATAATATATATTTGGTGTACTTTGATATTTTACGTACAGTATATAATATATATTTTGTATATTTAAATATTTTATGTACCGTATAAAATATATATTTGGTGTACTTTTATATTTTATATATGGTATTTAATATTTATTTAGTGTAATTTGATATTTTAGGTACAGTTTATAATATATATTTGGTGTTCTTTGGTATTTTATGCACAGTATATAATATATATTTTGTATATTTTCGTATTTTAAGAACAGTATAAAATATATATTTGGTGTACTTTTATATTTTATGTACAGCATATAATATTTCTTTAGTGTAATTTCATATTTTATGTACAGTTTATAATACATATTTGGTATGCTTCTGTATTTTATGTACAGTATATAATATATATTTGATGTATTTTCATATTTTATGTACAGAATATAATATATGTTTGCTGTACTTTGCTATTTTATGTACAGTATATTATATATTTTGTATATTTTCATATTTTATGAAGAGTAAAAAATATATATTTGGTGTACTTTTATATTTTATGTACAGTATATAATATTTATTTAGTGTAATTTGATATTTTATGTACAGTTTATAATATATATTTGCTATACTTTGGTATTTTATGTACAGTATATAATATGTATTTTGTATATTTTCATATAACTTGTACAGTATATAATATATATTTGGTGTACTTTTGTATTTTTTGTACAGTATATAATATATATTTAGTGTAACTTTATATTTTATGTACAGTTTATATTATGTATTTGGTGTACCTTGATGTTTTATGTACAGTGTATAATATATATTTTGTATATTTTCATATAACTTGTACAGTATATAATATATACTTGGTGTACTTTTGTATTTTATGTACAGTATATAATATATATTTAGTGTAATTTGATATTTTATGTACAGTTTATAATATATATTTGGTGTAATTTGGTATTTTATGTAGAGTATATAATAAGTATTTTGCATATTTTCACATTTTATGTACAGTAGATAATATATATTTGGTGTACTTTGATATTTTATGTACAGTATATAATATATATTTTGTATATTTAAATATTGTATGTAACATATAAAATATATATTTGGTGTACTTTTATATTTTATATATGGTATTTAATATTTATTTAGTGTAATTTGATATTTTAGGTACAGTTTATAATATATATTTGGTGTTCTTTGGTATTTTATGTACATTATATAATATATATTTTGTATATTTTCATATAACATGTACAGTATATTATGTATTTGGTGTACTTTTATATTTTATTTACAGTATATAATATTTATTTAGTTTAATTTGATATTTTATGTACAGTTTATAGCATATATTTGGTGTACCTTGATAGTTTATGTACAGTATATAATATGTATTTTGTATATTTTCATATAACTTGTACAGTATATAATATATATTTGGTGTACTTTTGTATTTTTTGTGCAGTATATAATATATATTTAGTGTAACTTTATATTTTATGTACAGTTTATATTATGTATTTGGTGTACCTTGATATTTTATGTACAGTGTATAATATATATTTTGTATATTTTCATATAACTTGTACAGTATATAATATATACTTGGTGTACTTTTGTATTTTATGTACAGTATATAATATATATTTAGTGTAATTTGATATTTTATGTACAGTTTATAATATATATTTGGTGTAATTTGGTATTTTATGTACGGTATATAATATATATTTTGTATATTTTCACATTTTTTGTACAGTAGATAATATATATTTGGTGTACTTTGATATTTTACGTACAGTATATAATATATATTTTGTATATTTAAATATTTTATGTACCGTATAAAATATATATTTGGTGTACTTTTATATTTTATATATGGTATTTAATATTTATTTAGTGTAATTTGATATTTTAGGTACAGTTTATAATATATATTTGGTGTTCTTTGGTATTTTATGCACAGTATATAATATATATTTTGTATATTTTCGTATTTTAAGAACAGTATAAAATATATATTTGGTGTACTTTTATATTTTATGTACAGCATATAATATTTCTTTAGTGTAATTTCATATTTTATGTACAGTTTATAATACATATTTGGTATGCTTCTGTATTTTATGTACAGTATATAATATATATTTGATGTATTTTCATATTTTATGTACAGAATATAATATATGTTTGCTGTACTTTGATATTTTATGTACAGTATATTATATATTTTGTATATTTTCATATTTTATGAAGAGTAAAAAATATATATTTGGTGTACTTTTATATTTTATGTACAGTATATAATATTTATTTAGTGTAATTTGATATTTTATGTACAGTTTATAATATATATTTGCTATACTTTGGTATTTTATGTACAGTATATAATATGTATTTTGTATATTTTCATATAACTTGTACAGTATATAATATATATTTGGTGTACTTTTGTATTTTTTGTACAGTATATAATATATATTTAGTGTAACTTTATATTTTATGTACAGTTTATATTATGTATTTGGTGTACCTTGATGTTTTATGTACAGTGTATAATATATATTTTGTATATTTTCATATAACTTGTACAGTATATAATATATACTTGGTGTACTTTTGTATTTTATGTACAGTATATAATATATATTTAGTGTAATTTGATATTTTATGTACAGTTTATAATATATATTTGGTGTAATTTGGTATTTTATGTAGAGTATATAATAAGTATTTTGCATATTTTCACATTTTATGTACAGTAGATAATATATATTTGGTGTACTTTGATATTTTATGTACAGTATATAATATATATTTTGTATATTTAAATATTGTATGTAACATATAAAATATATATTTGGTGTACTTTTATATTTTATATATGGTATTTAATATTTATTTAGTGTAATTTGATATTTTAGGTACAGTTTATAATATATATTTGGTGTTCTTTGGTATTTTATGTACATTATATAATATATATTTTGTATATTTTCATATAACATGTACAGTATATTATATATTTGGTGTACTTTTATATTTTATTTACAGTATATAATATTTATTTAGTTTAATTTGATATTTTATGTACAGTTTATAGTATATATTTGGTGTACCTTGATAGTTTATGTACAGTATATAATATGTATTTTGTATATTTTCATATAACTTGTACAGTATATAATATATATTTGGTGTACTTTTGTATTTTTTGTACAGTATATAATATATATTTAGTGTAACTTTATATTTTATGTACAGTTTATATTATGTATTTGGTGTACCTTGATATTTTATGTACAGTGTATAATATATATTTTGTATATTTTCATATAACTTGTACAGTATATAATATATACTTGGTGTACTTTTGTATTTTATGTACAGTATATAATATATATTTAGTGTAATTTGATATTTTATGTACAGTTTATAATATATATTTGGTGTAATTTGGTATTTTATGTACGGTATATAATATATATTTTGTATATTTTCACATTTTTTGTACAGTAGATAATATATATTTGGTGTACTTTGATATTTTACGTACAGTATATAATATATATTTTGTATATTTAAATATTTTATGTACCGTATAAAATATATATTTGGTGTACTTTTATATTTTATATATGGTATTTAATATTTATTTAGTGTAATTTGATATTTTAGGTACAGTTTATAATATATATTTGGTGTTCTTTGGTATTTTATGCACAGTATATAATATATATTTTGTATATTTTCGTATTTTAAGAACAGTATAAAATATATATTTGGTGTACTTTTATATTTTATGTACAGCATATAATATTTCTTTAGTGTAATTTCATATTTTATGTACAGTTTATAATACATATTTGGTATGCTTCTGTATTTTATGTACAGTATATAATATATATTTGATGTATTTTCATATTTTATGTACAGAATATAATATATGTTTGCTGTACTTTGATATTTTATGTACAGTATATTATATATTTTGTATATTTTCATATTTTATGAAGAGTAAAAAATATATATTTGGTGTACTTTTATATTTTATGTACAGTATATAATATTTATTTAGTGTAATTTGATATTTTATGTACAGTTTATAATATATATTTGCTATACTTTGGTATTTTATGTACAGTATATAATATGTATTTTGTATATTTTCATATAACTTGTACAGTATATAATATATATTTGGTGTACTTTTGTATTTTTTGTACAGTATATAATATATATTTAGTGTAACTTTATATTTTATGTACAGTTTATATTATGTATTTGGTGTACCTTGATGTTTTATGTACAGTGTATAATATATATTTTGTATATTTTCATATAACTTGTACAGTATATAATATATACTTGGTGTACTTTTGTATTTTATGTACAGTATATAATATATATTTAGTGTAATTTGATATTTTATGTACAGTTTATAATATATATTTGGTGTAATTTGGTATTTTATGTAGAGTATATAATAAGTATTTTGCATATTTTCACATTTTATGTACAGTAGATAATATATATTTGGTGTACTTTGATATTTTATGTACAGTATATAATATATATTTTGTATATTTAAATATTGTATGTAACATATAAAATATATATTTGGTGTACTTTTATATTTTATATATGGTATTTAATATTTATTTAGTGTAATTTGATATTTTAGGTACAGTTTATAATATATATTTGGTGTTCTTTGGTATTTTATGTACATTATATAATATATATTTTGTATATTTTCATATAACATGTACAGTATATTATATATTTGGTGTACTTTTATATTTTATTTACAGTATATAATATTTATTTAGTGTAATTTGATATTTTATGTACAGTTTATAGTATATATTTGGTGTACCTTGATAGTTTATGTACAGTATATAATATGTATTTTGTATATTTTCATATAACTTATACAGTATATAATATATATTTGGTGTACTTTTGTATTCTTTGTACAGTATATAATATATATTTAGTGTAACTTTATATTTTATGTACAGTTTATATTATGTATTTGGTGTACCTTGATATTTTATGTACAGTGTATAATATATATTTTCTATATTTTCATATAACTTGTACAGTATATAATATATACTTGGTGTACTTTTGTATTTTATGTACAGTATATAATATATATTTAGTGTAATTTGATATTTTATGTACAGTTTATAATATATATTTGGTGTAATTTGGTATTTTATGTACGGTATATAATATATATTTTGTATATTTTCACATTTTTTGTACAGTAGATAATATATATTTGGTGTACTTTGATATTTTACGTACAGTATATAATATATATTTTGTATATTTAAATATTTTTTGTACCGTATAAAATATATATTTGGTGTACTTTTATATTTTATATATGGTATTTAATATTTATTTAGTGTAATTTGATATTTTAGGTACAGTTTATAATATATATTTGGTGTTCTTTGGTATTTTATGCACAGTATATAATATATATTTTGTATATTTTCGTATTTTAAGAACAGTATAAAATATATATTTGGTGTACTTTTATATTTTATGTACAGCATATAATATTTCTTTAGTGTAATTTCATATTTTATGTACAGTTTATAATACATATTTGGTATGCTTCTGTATTTTATGTACAGTATATAATATATATTTGATGTATTTTCATATTTTATGTACAGAATATAATATGTGTTTGCTGTACTTTGATATTTTATGTACAGTATATTATATATTTTGTATATTTTCATATTTTATGAAGAGTAAAAAATATATATTTGGTGTACTTTTATATTTTATGTACAGTATATAATATTTATTTAGTGTAATTTGATATTTTATGTACAGTTTATAATATATATTTGCTATACTTTGGTATTTTATGTACAGTATATAATATGTATTTTGTATATTTTCATATAACTTGTACAGTATATAATATATATTTGGTGTACTTTTGTATTTTTTGTACAGTATATAATATATATTTAGTGTAACTTTATATTTTATGTACAGTTTATATTATGTATTTGGTGTACCTTGATGTTTTATGTACAGTGTATAATATATATTTTGTATATTTTCATATAACTTGTACAGTATATAATATATACTTGGTGTACTTTTGTATTTTATGTACAGTATATAATATATATTTAGTGTAATTTGATATTTTATGTACAGTTTATAATATATATTTGGTGTAATTTGGTATTTTATGTAGAGTATATAATAAGTATTTTGCATATTTTCACATTTTATGTACAGTAGATAATATATATTTGGTGTACTTTGATATTTTATGTACAGTATATAATATATATTTTGTATATTTAAATATTGTATGTAACATATAAAATATATATTTGGTGTACTTTTATATTTTATATATGGTATTTAATATTTATTTAGTGTAATTTGATATTTTAGGTACAGTTTATAATATATATTTGGTGTTCTTTGGTATTTTATGTACATTATATAATATATATTTTGTATATTTTCATATAACATGTACAGTATATTATATATTTGGTGTACTTTTATATTTTATTTACAGTATATAATATTTATTTAGTGTAATTTGATATTTTATGTACAGTTTATAGTATATATTTGGTGTACCTTGATAGTTTATGTACAGTATATAATATGTATTTTGTATATTTTCATATAACTTATACAGTATATAATATATATTTGGTGTACTTTTGTATTCTTTGTACAGTATATAATATATATTTAGTGTAACTTTATATTTTATGTACAGTTTATATTATGTATTTGGTGTACCTTGATATTTTATGTACAGTGTATAATATATATTTTCTATATTTTCATATAACTTGTACAGTATATAATATATACTTGGTGTACTTTTGTATTTTATGTACAGTATATAATATATATTTAGTGTAATTTGATATTTTATGTACAGTTTATACTATATATTTGGTGTAATTTGGTATTTTATGTACGGTATATAATATATATTTTGTATATTTTCACATTTTTTGTACAGTAGATAATATATATTTGGTGTACTTTGATATTTTACGTACAGTATATAATATATATTTTGTATATTTAAATATTTTTTGTACCGTATAAAATATATATTTGGTGTACTTTTATATTTTATATATGGTATTTAATATTTATTTAGTGTAATTTGATATTTTAGGTACAGTTTATAATATATATTTGGTGTTCTTTGGTATTTTATGCACAGTATATAATATATGTTTTGTATGTTTTCGTATTTTAAGAACAGTATAAAATATATATTTGGTGTACTTTTATATTTTATGTACAGCATATAATATTTCTTTAGTGTAATTTCATATTTTATGTACAGTTTATAATACATATTTGGTATGCTTCTGTATTTTATGTACAGTATATAATATATATTTGATGTATTTTCATATTTTATGTACAGAATATAATATGTGTTTGCTGTACTTTGATATTTTATGTACAGTATATTATATATTTTGTATATTTTCATATTTTATGAAGAGTAAAAAATATATATTTGGTGTACTTTTATATTTTATGTACAGTATATAATATTTATTTAGTGTAATTTGATATTTTATGTACAGTTTATAATATATATTTGCTATACTTTGGTATTTTATGTACAGTATATAATATGTATTTTGTATATTTTCATATAACTTGTACAGTATATAATATATATTTGGTGTACTTTTGTATTTTTTGTACAGTATATAATATATATTTAGTGTAACTTTATATTTTATGTACAGTTTATATTATGTATTTGGTGTACCTTGATGTTTTATGTACAGTGTATAATATATATTTTGTATATTTTCATATAACTTGTACAGTATATAATATATACTTGGTGTACTTTTGTATTTTATGTACAGTATATAATATATATTTAGTGTAATTTGATATTTTATGTACAGTTTATAATATATATTTGGTGTAATTTGGTATTTTATGTAGAGTATATAATAAGTATTTTGCATATTTTCACATTTTATGTACAGTAGATAATATATATTTGGTGTACTTTGATATTTTATGTACAGTATATAATATATATTTTGTATATTTAAATATTGTATGTAACATATAAAATATATATTTGGTGTACTTTTATATTTTATATATGGTATTTAATATTTATTTAGTGTAATTTGATATTTTAGGTACAGTTTATAATATATATTTGGTGTTCTTTGGTATTTTATGTACATTATATAATATATATTTTGTATATTTTCATATAACATGTACAGTATATTATATATTTGGTGTACTTTTATATTTTATTTACAGTATATAATATTTATTTAGTGTAATTTGATATTTTATGTACAGTTTATAGTATATATTTGGTGTACCTTGATAGTTTATGTACAGTATATAATATGTATTTTGTATATTTTCATATAACTTATACAGTATATAATATATATTTGGTGTACTTTTGTATTCTTTGTACAGTATATAATATATATTTAGTGTAACTTTATATTTTATGTACAGTTTATATTATGTATTTGGTGTACCTTGATATTTTATGTACAGTGTATAATATATATTTTCTATATTTTCATATAACTTGTACAGTATATAATATATACTTGGTGTACTTTTGTATTTTATGTACAGTATATAATATATATTTAGTGTAATTTGATATTTTATGTACAGTTTATAATATATATTTGGTGTAATTTGGTATTTTATGTACGGTATATAATATATATTTTGTATATTTTCACATTTTTTGTACAGTAGATAATATATATTTGGTGTACTTTGATATTTTACGTACAGTATATAATATATATTTTGTATATTTAAATATTTTTTGTACCGTATAAAATATATATTTGGTGTACTTTTATATTTTATATATGGTATTTAATATTTATTTAGTGTAATTTGATATTTTAGGTACAGTTTATAATATATATTTGGTGTTCTTTGGTATTTTATGCACAGTATATAATATATATTGTATATTTTCGTATTTTAAGAACAGTATAAAATATATATTTGGTGTACTTTTATATTTTATGTACAGCATATAATATTTCTTTAGTGTAATTTCATATTTTATGTACAGTTTATAATACATATTTGGTATGCTTCTGTATTTTATGTACAGTATATAATATATATTTGATGTATTTTCATATTTTATGTACAGAATATAATATGTGTTTGCTGTACTTTGATATTTTATGTACAGTATATTATATATTTTGTATATTTTCATATTTTATGAAGAGTAAAAAATATATATTTGGTGTACTTTTATATTTTATGTACAGTATATAATATTTATTTAGTGTAATTTGATATTTTATGTACAGTTTATAATATATATTTGCTATACTTTGGTATTTTATGTACAGTATATAATATGTATTTTGTATATTTTCATATAACTTGTTCAGTATATAATATATATTTGGTGTACTTTTGTATTTTTTGTACTGTATATAATATATATTTAGTGTAACTTTATATTTTATGTACAGTTTATATTATGTATTTGGTGTACCTTGATGTTTTATGTACAGTGTATAATATATATTTTGTATATTTTCATATAACTTGTACAGTATATAATATATACTTGGTGTACTTTTGTATTTTATGTACAGTATATAATATATATTTAGTGTAATTTGATATTTTATGTACAGTTTATAATATATATTTGGTGTAATTTGGTATTTTATGTAGAGTATATAATAAGTATTTTGCATATTTTCACATTTTATGTACAGTAGATAATATATATTTGGTGTACTTTGATATTTTATGTACAGTATATAATATATATTTTGTATATTTAAATATTGTATGTAACATATAAAATATATATTTGGTGTACTTTTATATTTTATATATGGTATTTAATATTTATTTAGTGTAATTTGATATTTTAGGTACAGTTTATAATATATATTTGGTGTTCTTTGGTATTTTATGTACATTATATAATATATATTTTGTATATTTTCATATAACATGTACAGTATATTATATATTTGGTGTACTTTTATATTTTATTTACAGTATATAATATTTATTTAGTTTAATTTGATATTTTATGTACAGTTTATAGTATATATTTGGTGTACCTTGATAGTTTATGTACAGTATATAATATGTATTTTGTATATTTTCATATAACTTGTACAGTATATAATATATATTTGGTGTACTTTTGTATTTTTTGTACAGTATATAATATATATTTAGTGTAACTTTATATTTTATGTACAGTTTATATTATGTATTTGGTGTACCTTGATATTTTATGTACAGTGTATAATATATATTTTGTATATTTTCATATAACTTGTACAGTATATAATATATACTTGGTGTACTTTTGTATTTTATGTACAGTATATAATATATATTTAGTGTAATTTGATATTTTATGTACAGTTTATAATATATATTTGGTGTAATTTGGTATTTTATGTACGGTATATAATATATATTTTGTATATTTTCACATTTTTTGTACAGTAGATAATATATATTTGGTGTACTTTGATATTTTACGTACAGTATATAATATATATTTTGTATATTTAAATATTTTATGTACCGTATAAAATATATATTTGGTGTACTTTTATATTTTATATATGGTATTTAATATTTATTTAGTGTAATTTGATATTTTAGGTACAGTTTATAATATATATTTGGTGTTCTTTGGTATTTTATGCACAGTATATAATATATATTTTGTATATTTTCGTATTTTAAGAACAGTATAAAATATATATTTGGTGTACTTTTATATTTTATGTACAGCATATAATATTTCTTTAGTGTAATTTCATATTTTATGTACAGTTTATAATACATATTTGGTATGCTTCTGTATTTTATGTACAGTATATAATATATATTTGATGTATTTTCATATTTTATGTACAGAATATAATATATGTTTGCTGTACTTTGATATTTTATGTACAGTATATTATATATTTTGCATATTTTCATATTTTATGAAGAGTAAAAAATATATATTTGGTGTACTTTTATATTTTATGTACAGTATATAATATTTATTTAGTGTAATTTGATATTTTATGTACAGTTTATAATATATATTTGCTATACTTTGGTATTTTATGTACAGTATATAATATGTATTTTGTATATTTTCATATAACTTGTTCAGTATATAATATATATTTGGTGTACTTTTGTATTTTTTGTACTGTATATAATATATATTTAGTGTAACTTTATATTTTATGTACAGTTTATATTATGTATTTGGTGTACCTTGATGTTTTATGTACAGTGTATAATATATATTTTGTATATTTTCATATAACTTGTACAGTATATAATATATACTTGGTGTACTTTTGTATTTTATGTACAGTATATAATATATATTTAGTGTAATTTGATATTTTATGTACAGTTTATAATATATATTTGGTGTAATTTGGTATTTTATGTAGAGTATATAATAAGTATTTTGCATATTTTCACATTTTATGTACAGTAGATAATATATATTTGGTGTACTTTGATATTTTATGTACAGTATATAATATATATTTTGTATATTTAAATATTGTATGTAACATATAAAATATATATTTGGTGTACTTTTATATTTTATATATGGTATTTAATATTTATTTAGTGTAATTTGACATTTTAGGTACAGTTTATAATATATATTTGGTGTTCTTTGGTATTTTATGTACATTATATAATATATATTTTGTATATTTTCATATAACATGTACAGTATATTATATATTTGGTGTACTTTTATATTTTATTTACAGTATATAATATTTATTTAGTGTAATTTGATATTTTATGTACAGTTTATAGTATATATTTGGTGTACCTTGATAGTTTATGTACAGTATATAATATGTATTTTGTATATTTTCATATAACTTGTACAGTATATAATATATATTTGGTGTACTTTTGTATTTTTTGTACAGTATATAATATATATTTAGTGTAACTTTATATTTTATGTACAGTTTATATTATGTATTTGGTGTACCTTGATATTTTATGTACAGTGTATAATATATATTTTGTATATTTTCATATAACTTGTACAGTATATAATATATACTTGGTGTACTTTTGTATTTTATGTACAGTATATAATATATATTTAGTGTAATTTGATATTTTATGTACAGTTTATAATATATATTTGGTGTAATTTGGTATTTTATGTACGGTATATAATATATATTTTGTATATTTTCACATTTTTTGTACAGTAGATAATATATATTTGGTGTACTTTGATATTTTACGTACAGTATATAATATATATTTTGTATATTTAAATATTTTATGTACCGTATAAAATATATATTTGGTGTACTTTTATATTTTATATATGGTATTTAATATTTATTTAGTGTAATTTGATATTTTAGGTACAGTTTATAATATATATTTGGTGTTCTTTGGTATTTTATGCACAGTATATAATATATATTTTGTATATTTTCGTATTTTAAGAACAGTATAAAATATATATTTGGTGTACTTTTATATTTTATGTACAGCATATAATATTTCTTTAGTGTAATTTCATATTTTATGTACAGTTTATAATACATATTTGGTATGCTTCTGTATTTTATGTACAGTATATAATATATATTTGATGTATTTTCATATTTTATGTACAGAATATAATATATGTTTGCTGTACTTTGCTATTTTATGTACAGTATATTATATATTTTGTATATTTTCATATTTTATGAAGAGTAAAAAATATATATTTGGTGTACTTTTATATTTTATGTACAGTATATAATATTTATTTAGTGTAATTTGATATTTTATGTACAGTTTATAATATATATTTGCTATACTTTGGTATTTTATGTACAGTATATAATATGTATTTTGTATATTTTCATATAACTTGTACAGTATATAATATATATTTGGTGTACTTTTGTATTTTTTGTACAGTATATAATATATATTTAGTGTAACTTTATATTTTATGTACAGTTTATATTATGTATTTGGTGTACCTTGATGTTTTATGTACAGTGTATAATATATATTTTGTATATTTTCATATAACTTGTACAGTATATAATATATACTTGGTGTACTTTTGTATTTTATGTACAGTATATAATATATATTTAGTGTAATTTGATATTTTATGTACAGTTTATAATATATATTTGGTGTAATTTGGTATTTTATGTAGAGTATATAATAAGTATTTTGCATATTTTCACATTTTATGTACAGTAGATAATATATATTTGGTGTACTTTGATATTTTATGTACAGTATATAATATATATTTTGTATATTTAAATATTGTATGTAACATATAAAATATATATTTGGTGTACTTTTATATTTTATATATGGTATTTAATATTTATTTAGTGTAATTTGATATTTTAGGTACAGTTTATAATATATATTTGGTGTTCTTTGGTATTTTATGTACATTGTATAATATATATTTTGTATATTTTCATATAACATGTACAGTATATTATATATTTGGTGTACTTTTATATTTTATTTACAGTATATAATATTTATTTAGTTTAATTTGATATTTTATGTACAGTTTATAGCATATATTTGGTGTACCTTGATAGTTTATGTACAGTATATAATATGTATTTTGTATATTTTCATATAACTTGTACAGTATATAATATATATTTGGTGTACTTTTGTATTTTTTGTACAGTATATAATATATATTTAGTGTAACTTTATATTTTATGTACAGTTTATATTATGTATTTGGTGTACCTTGATATTTTATGTACAGTGTATAAAATATATTTTGTATATTTTCATATAACTTGTACAGTATATAATATATACTTGGTGTACTTTTGTATTTTATGTACAGTATATAATATATATTTAGTGTAATTTGATATTTTATGTACAGTTTATAATATATATTTGGTGTAATTTGGTATTTTATGTACGGTATATAATATATATTTTGTATATTTTCACATTTTTTGTACAGTAGATAATATATATTTGGTGTACTTTGATATTTTACGTACAGTATATAATATATATTTTGTATATTTAAATATTTTATGTACCGTATAAAATATATATTTGGTGTACTTTTATATTTTATATATGGTATTTAATATTTATTTAGTGTAATTTGATATTTTAGGTACAGTTTATAATATATATTTGGTGTTCTTGGAATTTTATGCACAGTATATAATATATATTTTGTATATTTTCGTATTTTAAGAACAGTATAAAATATATATTTGGTGTACTTTTATATTTTATGTACAGCATATAATATTTCTTTAGTGTAATTTCATATTTTATGTACAGTTTATAATACATATTTGGTATGCTTCTGTATTTTATGTACAGTATATAATATATATTTGATGTATTTTCATATTTTATGTACAGAATATAATATGTGTTTGCTGTACTTTGATATTTTATGTACAGTATATTATATATTTTGTATATTTTCATATTTTATGAAGAGTAAAAAATATATATTTGGTGTACTTTTATATTTTATGTACAGTATATAATATTTATTTAGTGTAATTTGATATTTTATGTACAGTTTATATTATATACTTGGTGTACCTTGATATTTTATGTACAGTATATAATATGTATTTTGTATATTTTCATATAACTTGTACAGTATATAATATATATATGGTGTACTTTTGTATTTTTTGAACAGTACATAATATATATTTAGTGTAATTTGATATTTTATGTAGAGTTTATATTATATATTTGGTGTACCTTGATATTTTATGTACAGTATATAATATATATTTTGTATATTTTCATATAACTTGTACAGTATATAATATATATTTGGTGTACTTTTGTATTTTATGTACAGTATATAATATATATTTAGTGTAATTTGATATTTTATGTACAGTTTATAATATATATTAGGTGTAATTTGGTATTTTATGTACAGTATATAATATATATTTTGTATATTTTCACATTTTATGTACAGTAGATAATATATATTTGGTGTACTTTGATATTTTATGTACAGTATATAATATATATTTTGTATATTTAAATATATTATGTACTGTATAAAATATATATTTGGTGTACTTTTATATTTTATATATGGTATTTAATATTTATTTAGTGTAATTTGATATTTTAGGTACAGTTTATAATATATATTTGGTGTTCTTTGGTATTTTATGTACAGTATATAATATATATTTTGTATATTTTCATATTTTAAGAACAGTATAAAATATATATTTGGTGTATTTTTATATTTTATGTACAGCATATAATATTTCTTTAGTGTAATTTGATATTTTATGTACAGTTTATAATACATATTTGGTATGCTTCTGTATTTTATGTACATTATATAATATATATTTGATGTATTTTCATATTTTATGTACAGAATATAATATATGTTTGCTGTACTTTGATATTTTATCTACAGTATATTATATATTTTGTATATTTTCATATTTTATGAAGAGTAAAAAATATATATTTGGTGTACTTTTATATTTTATGTACAGTATATAATATTTATTTAGTGTAATTTGATATTTTCTGTACAGTTTATATTATATATTTGGTGTACCTTGATATTTTATGTACAGTATATAATATATATTTTGTATATTTTCATATAACATATACAGTATATTATATATTTGGGGTACTTTTGTATTTTATGTACAGTATATAATATATATTTAGTGTAATTTGATATTTTATGTATAGTTTATAATATATATTTGGTATACTTTGGTATTTTATGTAGAGTATATAATATGTATATTGTATATTTTCACATTTTATGTACAGTACATAATATATATTTGGTGTAGTTTGATATTTTATGTACAGTATATAATATATATTTTGTATATTTTCATATTTTATGTACAGTATAAAATATATATTTGGTTTACTTTTATATTTTATATATGGCATTAAATATTTATTTAATGTAATTTGATATTTTATGTACTGTTTATAATATATATTTGGTGTTCTTTGGTATTTTATATACAGTATGTAATATATATTTTGTATATTTTCATATTTTATGTACAATATAATATATATGATAAGTGTAATTTTATATTATATGTAGAGCATATAATATTACTTTAGTGAAATTTGATATTTTATGTACAGTTTATAATACATATTTGGTGTACTTCCGTATTTTATTTAGAGTATATAATATATATTTGATGGATTTTCATATTTTATGTACAGTATATAATACATATTTGCTGTACTTTGATATTTTATGTACAGTATATTATATATTTTGTGAATTTTCATATTTTATGAAGAGTAAAAAATATATATTTGGTGTACTTTTAAATTTTATGTACAGTATATGTTTATTTAGTGTAATTTGATATTTTATGTACAGTTTATATTATATATTTGGTGTACCTTGGTATTTTATGTACAGTATATAATATATATTTTGTATATTTTCATATAACTTGTACAGTATATTACATATTTGGTGAACTTTTGTATTTTATGTACAGTATATAATATATATTTAGTGTAATTTGATATTTCTTGTACAGTTTATAATATATATTAGGTGTACTTTGGTATTTCATGTACAGTATATAATATATATTTTGTATATTTTCACATTTTATGTACAGTAGATAATATATATTTGCTGTACTTTGATATTTTATGTACAGTATATAATATAAATTTTGTACATTTTCATATTTAATGTACAGTATAAAATATATATTTGGTGAACTTTTGTATTTTATATATGGTATTTAATATTTATTTTGTGTAATTTGATATTTTATGAACAGTTTATAATATATATTTGGTGATCTTTGGTATTTTATGTACAGAATATAATATATATTTTGTATATTTTCATATTTTATGTACAGTATATAATATATATTTGCTGTACTTTTATATTTTGTGTACAGCATTTAATATTTATTTAGTGTAATTTGATATTTTATGTACAGTTTATAATATAAATTTGGTGTACTTCCGTATTTTATGTACAGTGTATAATATATATTTGATGTACTCTCATATTTTATGTACAGTATGTAATATATATTTGCTGTACATTGATATTTTATGTACAGTATATTATATATTTTGTATATTTTCATATTTTATGAAGAGTAAAAAATATATATTTGGTGTACTTTTATATTTTATGTACAGTATATAATATTTATTTAGTGTAATTTGATATTTTATGTACAGTTTATATTATATATTTGGTGTACCTTGATATTTTATGTACAGTATATAATATGTATTTTGTATATTTTCATATAACTTGTACAGTATATAATATATATATGGTGTACTTTTGTATTTTTTGAACAGTACATAATATATATTTAGTGTAATTTGATATTTTATGTAGAGTTTATATTATATATTTGGTGTACCTTGATATTTTATGTACAGTATATAATATATATTTTGTATATTTTCATATAACTTGTACAGTATATAATATATATTTGGTGTACTTTTGTATTTTATGTACAGTATATAATATATATTTAGTGTAATTTGATATTTTATGTACAGTTTATAATATATTAGGTGTAATTTGGTATTTTATGTACAGTATATAATATATATTTTGTATATTTTCACATTTTATGTACAGTAGATAATATATATTTGGTGTACTTTGATATTTTATGTACAGTATATAATATATATTTTGTATATTTAAATATATTATGTACTGTATAAAATATATATTTGGTGTACTTTTATATTTTATATATGGTATTTAATATTTATTTAGTGTAATTTGATATTTTAGGTACAGTTTATAATATATATTTGGTGTTCTTTGGTATTTTATGTACAGTATATAATATATATTTTGTATATTTTCATATTTTAAGAACAGTATAAAATATATATTTGGTGTATTTTTATATTTTATGTACAGCATATAATATTTCTTTAGTGTAATTTGATATTTTATGTACAGTTTATAATACATATTTGGTATGCTTCTGTATTTTATGTACAGTATATAATATATATTTGATGTATTTTCATATTTTATGTACAGAATATAATATATGTTTGCTGTACTTTGATATTTTATCTACAGTATATTATATATTTTGTATATTTTCATATTTTATGAAGAGTAAAAAATATATATTTGGTGTACTTTTATATTTTCTGTACAGTATATAATATTTATTTAGTGTAATTTGATATTTTATGTACAGTTTATATTATATATTTGGTGTACCTTGATATTTTATGTACAGCATATATTATATATTTTGTATATTTTCAAATAATATGTACAGTATATTATATATTTGGTGTGCTTTTGTATTTTATGTACCGTATATAATACATATTTAGTGTAATTTGATATTTTATGTACAGTTTATAATATATATTTGGTATACTTTGGTATTTTATGTACAGTATATAATATGTATTTTGTATATTTTCACCTTTTATGTACAGTACATAATATATATTTGGTTTACTTTGATATTTTATGTACAGTACATAATATATATTTGCTGTACTTTGATATTTTATGTACAGTATATTATATATTTTGAGAATTTTCATATTTTATGAAGAGAAAAAATATATATTTGGTGTACTTTTAAATTTTATGAACAGTATATAATTATTTAGTGTAATTTGATATTTTATGTACAGTTTATATTATATATTTGGTGTACCTTTGTATTTTATGTACAGTATATAATATATATTTTGTATATTTTCATATAACTTGTACAGTATATTGCATATTTGGTGAACTTTTGTATTTTATGTACAGTTTATAATATACATTTGGTGTACTTCCGTTTTTTATGTACAGTGTATAATATATATTTGATGTATTCTCATATTTTATGTACAGTATATAATATATATTTGCTGTACATTGATATTTTATGTACAGTATATTATATATTTTGTATATTTTCATATTTTATGAAGAGTAAAAAATATATATTTGGTGTACTTTTATATTTTATGTACAGTATATAACATTTATTTAGTGTAATTTGATATTTTATGTACAGTTTATAATATATATTTGGTGTACCTTGATAGTTTATGTACAGTATATAATATGTATTTTGTATATTTTCATACAACTTGTACAGTATATAATATATATTTGGTGTACTTTTGTATTTTTTATACAGTATATAATATATATTTAGTGTAATTTTATATTTTATGTACAGTTTATATTATATATTTGGTGTACCTTGATATTTTATGTACAGTATATAATATATATTTTGTATATTTTCATATAACTTGTGCAGTATATAATATATATTTCGTGTACTTTTGTATTTTATGTACAGTATATAATATATATTTAGTGTAATTTGATATTTTATGTACAGTTTATAATATGTATTTGGTGTAATTTGGTATTTTATGTTCAGTATATAATATATATTTTGTATATTTTCACATTTTATGTACAGTAGATAATATATATTTGGTGTACTTTGATATTTTATGTACAGTATATAATATATATTTTGTATATTTAAATATTTTATGTACCGTATAAAATATATATTTGGTGTACTTTTATATTTTACATATGGCATTAAATATTTATTTAATGTAATTTGATATTATATGTACAGTTTATAATATATATTTGGTGATCTTTGGTATTTTATGTGCAGAATATTATATATATTTTGTATATTTTCATATTTTATGTACAGTATAAAATATATATTTGGTGTACTTTTATATTTTGTGTACAGCATTTAATAATTATTTAGTGTAATTTGATATTTTATGTACAGTTTATAATATATATTTGGTGTACTTCCGTATTTTATGTACAGTGTATAATATATATTTTATGTATTCTCATATTTTATGTTCAGTATATAATATATATTTGCTGTACATTGATATTTTATGTACAGTATATTTTATATTTTGCATATTTTCATATTTTATGAAGAGTAAAAAATATATATTTGGTGTACTTTTATATTTTATGTACAGTATATAATATTTATTTAGTGTAATTTGATATTTTATTTACAGTTTATAATATATATTTGGTGTAATTTGGTATTTTATGTACAGTATATAATATATATTTTGTATATTTTCACATTTTATGTACAGTAGATAATATATATTTGGTGTACTTTGATATTTTATGTACAGTATATAATATATGTTTTGTATATTTAAATATTTTATGTACCGTATAAAATATATATTTGGTGTACTTTTATATTTTATATATGGTATTTAATATTTATTTAGTGTAATTTGATATTTTAGGTACAGTTTATAATATATATTTGGTGTTCTTTGGTATTTTATGTACAGTATATAATATATATTTTGTATATTTTCATATTTTAAGAACAGTATAAAATATATATTTGGTGTACTTTTATATTTTATGTACAGCACATAATATTTCTTTAGCGTAATTTGATATTTTATGTACAGTTTATAATACATATTTGGTATGCTACTGTATTTTATGTACAGTATATAACATATATTTGATTTATTTTCATATTTTATGTACAGAATAATATATATGTGTGCTGTACTTTGATATTTTATGTACAGTATATCATATTTATTTAGTGTAATTTGATATTTTTTGTACAGTTTGTATTATATAGTTGGTGTACCTTGATATTTTATGTACAGTATATAACATATATTTTGTATATTTTCATATAACATGTACAGTATATTATATATTTGGTGTACTTTTGTATTTTATGTACAGTATATAATATATATTTAGTGTAATTTGATATTTTATGTACAGTTTATAATATATGTTTGGTATACTTTGGTATTTTATGTAGAGTATATAATAAGCATTTTGTATATTTTCACATTTTATGTACAGTACATAATATATATTTGGTGTACTTTGATACTTTATGTACAGTATATAATATATATTTTGTATATTTTCATATTTTATGTACAGTATAAAATATATATTTGGTGTACTTTTATATTTTATATATGGCATTAAATATTTATTTAATGTAATTTGATATTTTATATACAGTTTATATTATATATTTGGTGTACCTTGGTATTTTATGTACAGTATATAATATATATTTAGTGTAATTTAATATTTTATGTACAGTTTGTATTATATATTTGGTGTACCTTGATATTTTATGTACAGTATATAATATATATTTTGTATATTTTCATATAACTTGTACAGTATATAATACATATTTGGTGTACTTTTGTATTTTATGTACAGTATGTAATATATATTTTGTATATTTTCATATAACATGTACAGTATATTATATATTTGGTGTACTTTTGTATTTTATGTACAGTATATAATATATATTTAGTGTAATTTGATATTTTATGTACAGTTTATAATATATATTTGGTATACTTTGGTATTTTATGTAGAGTATATAATAAGTATTTTGTATATTTTCACATTTTATGTACAGTAGATAATATATATTTGTTGTACTTTGATATTTTATGTACAGTATATAATATATATTTTGTATATTTTCATATTTTATGTACAGTGTAAAATATATATTTGGTGTACTTTTATATTTTATATATGGCTTTAAATATTTATTTAATGTAATTTGATATTTTATATACAGTTTATAATATATATTTGGTGTTCTTTGGTATTTTATATACAGTATGTAATATATATTTTGTATATTTTCATATTTTATGTACAATATAAAACATATGATAGGTGTAATTTTATATTATATGTACAGCATATAATATTACTTTAGTGTAATTTGATATTTTATGTACAGTTTATAATACATATTTGGTGTACTTCCGTATTTTATGTACAGTATATGATATATATTTGATGGATTTTCATATTTGAAGAACAGTATATAATATATATTTCCTGTACTTTTATATTTTATGTACAGAATACTATATATATTGTGAATTTTCATATTTTATGAAGAATAAAAACTATATATTTGGTGTACTTATAAATTTTATGTACAGTATATATTTATTTAGTGTAATTTGATATTTTATGAACAGTTTATATTATATATTTGGTTTACCTTGGTATTTTATGTACAGTACATAATATATATTTTGTATATTTTCATATAACTTGTACAGTATATTACATATTTGGTGAACTTTTGTATTTTATGTACAGTTTATAATATGTATTTAGTGTAATTTGATATTTTATGTACAGTTTATAATATATATTTGGTGTACTTTGGTATTTTATGTACAGTATATTATATATATTTTGTATATTTTCACATTTTATGTACAGTAGATAATATATATTTGGTGTACTTTGATATTTTATATACAGTATATAATATATATTTTGTATATTTTCATATTTTATGTACAGTATAAAATATATATTTGGAGTACTTTTATATTTTATATATGGTATTTTATATTTATTTAGTGTAATTTGATATTTTACATACAGTTTATCATATATATTTGGTGATCTTTGCTATTTTATGTACAGTATATAATATATATTTTGTATATTTTCATATTTTGTGTACAGTATAAAATACATATTTGGTGTACTTTTATATTTTTTCTACAGCATACAATATTTCTTTAGTGTAATTTGATATTTTATTTAAAGTTTATAATACATATTTGGTATGCTTCTGTATTTTATGTACAGTATATAATATATATTTGATGTATTTTCATATTTTATGTACAGAATATAATATATGTTTGCTGTACTTTGACATTTTATGTTCAGTATATTATATATTTTGCATATTTTCATATCTTATGAAGAGTAAAAAATATATATTTGGTATACTTTTATATTTTATGTACAGTATATAATATTTATTTAGTGTAATTTGATATTTTATGTACAGTTTATAATATATATTTGCTATACTTTGGTATTTTATGTACAGTATATAATATGTATTTTGTATATTTTCATATAACTTGTACAGTATATAATATATATTTGGTGTACTTTTGTATTTTTTGTACAGTATATAATATATATTTAGTGTAACTTTATATTTTATGTACAGTTTATATTATGTATTTGGTGTACCTTGATGTTTTATGTACAGTATATTATATATTTTGTATATTTTCATATTTTATGAAGAGTAAAAAATATATATTTGGTGTACTTTTATATTTTATGTACAGTATATAATATTTATTTAGTGTAATTTGATATTTTATGTACAGTTTATAATATATATTTGCTATACTTTGGTATTTTATGTACAGTATATAATATGTATTTTGTATATTTTCATATAACTTGTACAGTATATAATATATATTTGGTGTACTTTTGTATTTTTTGTACAGTATATAATATATATTTAGTGTAACTTTATATTTTATGTACAGTTTATATTATGTATTTGGTGTACCTTGATGTTTTATGTACAGTGTATAATATATATTTTGTATATTTTCATATAACTTGTACAGTATATAATATATACTTGGTGTACTTTTGTATTTTATGTACAGTATATAATATATATTTAGTGTAATTTGATATTTTATGTACAGTTTATAATATATATTTGGTGTAATTTGGTATTTTATGTAGAGTATATAATAAGTATTTTGCATATTTTCACATTTTATGTACAGTAGATAATATATATTTGGTGTGCTTTGATATTTTATGTACAGTATATAATATATATTTTGTATATTTAAATATTGTATGTAACATATAAAATATATATTTGGTGTACTTTTATATTTTATATATGGTATTTAATATTTATTTAGTGTAATTTGATATTTTAGGTACAGTTTATAATATATATTTGGTGTTCTTTGGTATTTTATGTACATTATATAATATATATTTTGTATATTTTCATATAACATGTACAGTATATTATATATTTGGTGTACTTTTATATTTTATTTACAGTATATAATATTTATTTAGTGTAATTTGATATTTTATGTACAGTTTATAGTATATATTTGGTGTACCTTGATAGTTTATGTACAGTATATAATATGTATTTTGTATATTTTCATATAACTTATACAGTATATAATATATATTTGGTGTACTTTTGTATTCTTTGTACAGTATATAATATATATTTAGTGTAACTTTATATTTTATGTACAGTTTATATTATGTATTTGGTGTACCTTGATATTTTATGTACAGTGTATAATATATATTTTCTATATTTTCATATAACTTGTACAGTATATAATATATACTTGGTGTACTTTTGTATTTTATGTACAGTATATAATATATATTTAGTGTAATTTGATATTTTATGTACAGTTTATACTATATATTTGGTGTAATTTGGTATTTTATGTACGGTATATAATATATATTTTGTATATTTTCACATTTTTTGTACAGTAGATAATATATATTTGGTGTACTTTGATATTTTACGTACAGTATATAATATATATTTTGTATATTTAAATATTTTTTGTACCGTATAAAATATATATTTGGTGTACTTTTATATTTTATATATGGTATTTAATATTTATTTAGTGTAATTTGATATTTTAGGTACAGTTTATAATATATATTTGGTGTTCTTTGGTATTTTATGCACAGTATATAATATATGTTTTGTATGTTTTCGTATTTTAAGAACAGTATAAAATATATATTTGGTGTACTTTTATATTTTATGTACAGCATATAATATTTCTTTAGTGTAATTTCATATTTTATGTACAGTTTATAATACATATTTGGTATGCTTCTGTATTTTATGTACAGTATATAATATATATTTGATGTATTTTCATATTTTATGTACAGAATATAATATGTGTTTGCTGTACTTTGATATTTTATGTACAGTATATTATATATTTTGTATATTTTCATATTTTATGAAGAGTAAAAAATATATATTTGGTGTACTTTTATATTTTATGTACAGTATATAATATTTATTTAGTGTAATTTGATATTTTATGTACAGTTTATAATATATATTTGCTATACTTTGGTATTTTATGTACAGTATATAATATGTATTTTGTATATTTTCATATAACTTGTACAGTATATAATATATATTTGGTGTACTTTTGTATTTTTTGTACAGTATATAATATATATTTAGTGTAACTTTATATTTTATGTACAGTTTATATTATGTATTTGGTGTACCTTGATGTTTTATGTACAGTGTATAATATATATTTTGTATATTTTCATATAACTTGTACAGTATATAATATATACTTGGTGTACTTTTGTATTTTATGTACAGTATATAATATATATTTAGTGTAATTTGATATTTTATGTACAGTTTATAATATATATTTGGTGTAATTTGGTATTTTATGTAGAGTATATAATAAGTATTTTGCATATTTTCACATTTTATGTACAGTAGATAATATATATTTGGTGTACTTTGATATTTTATGTACAGTATATAATATATATTTTGTATATTTAAATATTGTATGTAACATATAAAATATATATTTGGTGTACTTTTATATTTTATATATGGTATTTAATATTTATTTAGTGTAATTTGATATTTTAGGTACAGTTTATAATATATATTTGGTGTTCTTTGGTATTTTATGTACATTATATAATATATATTTTGTATATTTTCATATAACATGTACAGTATATTATATATTTGGTGTACTTTTATATTTTATTTACAGTATATAATATTTATTTAGTTTAATTTGATATTTTATGTACAGTTTATAGTATATATTTGGTGTACCTTGATAGTTTATGTACAGTATATAATATGTATTTTGTATAGTTTCATATAACTTGTACAGTATATAATATATATTTGGTGTACTTTTGTATTTTTTGTACAGTATATAATATATATTTAGTGTAACTTTATATTTTATGTACAGTTTATATTATGTATTTGGTGTACCTTGATATTTTATGTACAGTGTATAATATATATTTTGTATATTTTCATATAACTTGTACAGTATATAATATATACTTGGTGTACTTTTGTATTTTATGTACAGTATATAATATATATTTAGTGTAATTTGATATTTTATGTACAGTTTATAATATATATTTGGTGTAATTTGGTATTTTATGTACGGTATATAATATATATTTTGTATATTTTCACATTTTTTGTACAGTAGATAATATATATTTGGTGTACTTTGATATTTTACGTACAGTATATAATATATATTTTGTATATTTAAATATTTTATGTACCGTATAAAATATATATTTGGTGTACTTTTATATTTTATATATGGTATTTAATATTTATTTAGTGTAATTTGATATTTTAGGTACAGTTTATAATATATATTTGGTGTTCTTTGGTATTTTATGCACAGTATATAATATATATTTTGTATATTTTCGTATTTTAAGAACAGTATAAAATATATATTTGGTGTACTTTTATATTTTATGTACAGCATATAATATTTCTTTAGTGTAATTTCATATTTTATGTACAGTTTATAATACATATTTGGTATGCTTCTGTATTTTATGTACAGTATATAATATATATTTGATGTATTTTCATATTTTATGTACAGAATATAATATATGTTTGCTGTACTTTGATATTTTATGTACAGTATATTATATATTTTGCATATTTTCATATTTTATGAAGAGTAAAAAATATATATTTGGTGTACTTTTATATTTTATGTACAGTATATAATATTTATTTAGTGTAATTTGATATTTTATGTACAGTTTATAATATATATTTGCTATACTTTGGTATTTTATGTACAGTATATAATATGTATTTTGTATATTTTCATATAACTTGTTCAGTATATAATATATATTTGGTGTACTTTTGTATTTTTTGTACTGTATATAATATATATTTAGTGTAACTTTATATTTTATGTACAGTTTATATTATGTATTTGGTGTACCTTGATGTTTTATGTACAGTGTATAATATATATTTTGTATATTTTCATATAACTTGTACAGTATATAATATATACTTGGTGTACTTTTGTATTTTATGTACAGTATATAATATATATTTAGTGTAATTTGATATTTTATGTACAGTTTATAATATATATTTGGTGTAATTTGGTATTTTATGTAGAGTATATAATAAGTATTTTGCATATTTTCACATTTTATGTACAGTAGATAATATATATTTGGTGTACTTTGATATTTTATGTACAGTATATAATATATATTTTGTATATTTAAATATTGTATGTAACATATAAAATATATATTTGGTGTACTTTTATATTTTATATATGGTATTTAATATTTATTTAGTGTAATTTGACATTTTAGGTACAGTTTATAATATATATTTGGTGTTCTTTGGTATTTTATGTACATTATATAATATATATTTTGTATATTTTCATATAACATGTACAGTATATTATATATTTGGTGTACTTTTATATTTTATTTACAGTATATAATATTTATTTAGTGTAATTTGATATTTTATGTACAGTTTATAGTATATATTTGGTGTACCTTGATAGTTTATGTACAGTATATAATATGTATTTTGTATATTTTCATATAACTTGTACAGTATATAATATATATTTGGTGTACTTTTGTATTTTTTGTACAGTATATAATATATATTTAGTGTAACTTTATATTTTATGTACAGTTTATATTATGTATTTGGTGTACCTTGATATTTTATGTACAGTGTATAATATATATTTTGTATATTTTCATATAACTTGTACAGTATATAATATATACTTGGTGTACTTTTGTATTTTATGTACAGTATATAATATATATTTAGTGTAATTTGATATTTTATGTACAGTTTATAATATATATTTGGTGTAATTTGGTATTTTATGTACGGTATATAATATATATTTTGTATATTTTCACATTTTTTGTACAGTAGATAATATATATTTGGTGTACTTTGATATTTTACGTACAGTATATAATATATATTTTGTATATTTAAATATTTTATGTACCGTATAAAATATATATTTGGTGTACTTTTATATTTTATATATGGTATTTAATATTTATTTAGTGTAATTTGATATTTTAGGTACAGTTTATAATATATATTTGGTGTTCTTTGGTATTTTATGCACAGTATATAATATATATTTTGTATATTTTCGTATTTTAAGAACAGTATAAAATATATATTTGGTGTACTTTTATATTTTATGTACAGCATATAATATTTCTTTAGTGTAATTTCATATTTTATGTACAGTTTATAATACATATTTGGTATGCTTCTGTATTTTATGTACAGTATATAATATATATTTGATGTATTTTCATATTTTATGTACAGAATATAATATATGTTTGCTGTACTTTGCTATTTTATGTACAGTATATTATATATTTTGTATATTTTCATATTTTATGAAGAGTAAAAAATATATATTTGGTGTACTTTTATATTTTCTGTACAGTATATAATATTTATTTAGTGTAATTTGATATTTTATGTACAGTTTATATTATATATTTGGTGTACCTTGATATTTTATGTACAGCATATATTATATATTTTGTATATTTTCAAATAATATGTACAGTATATTATATATTTGGTGTACTTTTGTATTTTATGTACCGTATATAATACATATTTAGTGTAATTTGATATTTTATGTACAGTTTATAATATATATTTGGTATACTTTGGTATTTTATGTACAGTATATAATATGTATTTTGTATATTTTCACCTTTTATGTACAGTACATAATATATATTTGGTTTACTTTGATATTTTATGTACAGTACATAATATATATTTGCTGTACTTTGATATTTTATGTACAGTATATTATATATTTTGAGAATTTTCATATTTTATGAAGAGAAAAAATATATATTTGGTGTACTTTTAAATTTTATGAACAGTATATAATTATTTAGTGTAATTTGATATTTTATGTACAGTTTATATTATATATTTGGTGTACCTTTGTATTTTATGTACAGTATATAATATATATTTTGTATATTTTCATATAACTTGTACAGTATATTGCATATTTGGTGAACTTTTGTATTTTATGTACAGTTTATAATATACATTTGGTGTACTTCCGTTTTTTATGTACAGTGTATAATATATATTTGATGTATTCTCATATTTTATGTACAGTATATAATATATATTTGCTGTACATTGATATTTTATGTACAGTATATTATATATTTTGTATATTTTCATATTTTATGAAGAGTAAAAAATATATATTTGGTGTACTTTTATATTTTATGTACAGTATATAACATTTATTTAGTGTAATTTGATATTTTATGTACAGTTTATAATATATATTTGGTGTACCTTGATAGTTTATGTACAGTATATAATATATATTTAGTGTAATTTGATATTTTATGTATAGTTTATAATATATATTTGGTATACTTTGGTATTTTATGTAGAGTATATAATATGTATATTGTATATTTTCACATTTTATGTACAGTACATAATATATATTTGGTGTAGTTTGATATTTTATGTACAGTATATAATATATATTTTGTATATTTTCATATTTTATGTACAGTATAAAATATATATTTGGTTTACTTTTATATTTTATATATGGCATTAAATATTTATTTAATGTAATTTGATATTTTATGTACTGTTTATAATATATATTTGGTGTTCTTTGGTATTTTATATACAGTATGTAATATATATTTTGTATATTTTCATATTTTATGTACAATATAATATATATGATAAGTGTAATTTTATATTATATGTAGAGCATATAATATTACTTTAGTGAAATTTGATATTTTATGTACAGTTTATAATACATATTTGGTGTACTTCCGTATTTTATTTAGAGTATATAATATATATTTGATGGATTTTCATATTTTATGTACAGTATATAATACATATTTGCTGTACTTTGATATTTTATGTACTGTATATTATATATTTTGTGAATTTTCATATTTTATGAAGAGTAAAAAATATATATTTGGTGTACTTTTAAATTTTATGTACAGTATATGTTTATTTAGTGTAATTTGATATTTTATGTACAGTTTATATTATATATTTGGTGTACCTTGGTATTTTATGTACAGTATATAATATATATTTTGTATATTTTCATATAACTTGTACAGTATATTACATATTTGGTGAACTTTTGTATTTTATGTACAGTATATAATATATATTTAGTGTAATTTGATATTTCTTGTACAGTTTATAATATATATTAGGTGTACTTTGGTATTTCATGTACAGTATATAATATATATTTTGTATATTTTCACATTTTATGTACAGTAGATAATATATATTTGCTGTACTTTGATATTTTATGTACAGTATATAATATAAATTTTGTACATTTTCATATTTAATGTACAGTATAAAATATATATTTGGTGAACTTTTGTATTTTATATATGGTATTTAATATTTATTTTGTGTAATTTGATATTTTATGAACAGTTTATAATATATATTTGGTGATCTTTGGTATTTTATGTACAGAATATAATATATATTTTGTATATTTTCATATTTTATGTACAGTATATAATATATATTTGCTGTACTTTTATATTTTGTGTACAGCATTTAATATTTATTTAGTGTAATTTGATATTTTATGTACAGTTTATAATATAAATTTGGTGTACTTCCGTATTTTATGTACAGTGTATAATATATATTTGATGTACTCTCATATTTTATGTACAGTATGTAATATATATTTGCTGTACATTGATATTTTATGTACAGTATATTATATATTTTGCATATTTTCATATTTTATGAAGAGTAAAAAATATATATTTGGTGTACTTTTATATTTTATGTACAGTATATAATATTTATTTAGTGTAATTTGATATTTTATGTACAGTTTATATTATATATTTGGTGTACCTTGATATTTTATGTACAGTATATAATATGTATTTTGTATATTTTCATATAACTTGTACAGTATATAATATATATATGGTGTACTTTTGTATTTTTTGAACAGTACATAATATATATTTAGTGTAATTTGATATTTTATGTAGAGTTTATATTATATATTTGGTGTACCTTGATATTTTATGTACAGTATATAATATATATTTTGTATATTTTCATATAACTTGTACAGTATATAATATATATTTGGTGTACTTTTGTATTTTATGTACAGTATATAATATATATTTAGTGTAATTTGATATTTTATGTACAGTTTATAATACATATTTGGTATGCTTCTGTATTTTATGTACAGTATATAATATATATTTGATGTATTTTCATATTTTATGTACAGAATATAATATATGTTTGCTGTACCTTGATATTTTATCTACAGTATATTATATATTTTGTATATTTTCATATTTTATGAAGAGTAAAAAATATATATTTGGTGTACTTTTATATTTTCTGTACAGTATATAATATTTATTTAGTGTAATTTGATATTTTATGTACAGTTTATATTATATATTTGGTGTACCTTGATATTTTATGTACAGCATATATTATATATTTTGTATATTTTCAAATAATATGTACAGTATATTATATATTTGGTGTACTTTTGTATTTTATGTACCGTATATAATACATATTTAGTGTAATTTGATATTTTATGTACAGTTTATAATATATATTTGGTATACTTTGGTATTTTATGTACAGTATATAATATGTATTTTGTATATTTTCACCTTTTATGTACAGTACATAATATATATTTGGTTTACTTTGATATTTTATGTACAGTACATAATATATATTTGCTGTACTTTGATATTTTATGTACAGTATATTATATATTTTGAGAATTTTCATATTTTATGAAGAGAAAAAATATATATTTGGTGTACTTTTAAATTTTATGAACAGTATATAATTATTTAGTGTAATTTGATATTTTATGTACAGTTTATATTATATATTTGGTGTACCTTTGTATTTTATGTACAGTATATAATATATATTTTGTATATTTTCATATAACTTGTACAGTATATTGCATATTTGGTGAACTTTTGTATTTTATGTACAGTTTATAATATACATTTGGTGTACTTCCGTTTTTTATGTACAGTGTATAATATATATTTGATGTATTCTCATATTTTATGTACAGTATATAATATATATTTGCTGTACATTGATATTTTATGTACAGTATATTATATATTTTGTATATTTTCATATTTTATGAAGAGTAAAAAATATATATTTGGTGTACTTTTATATTTTATGTACAGTATATAACATTTATTTAGTGTAATTTGATATTTTATGTACAGTTTATAATATATATTTGGTGTACCTTGATAGTTTATGTACAGTATATAATATGTATTTTGTATATTTTCATACAACTTGTACAGTATATAATATATATTTGGTGTACTTTTGTATTTTTTATACAGTATATAATATATATTTAGTGTAATTTTATATTTTATGTACAGTTTATATTATATATTTGGTGTACCTTGATATTTTATGTACAGTATATAATATATATTTTGTATATTTTCATATAACTTGTGCAGTATATAATATATATTTCGTGTACTTTTGTATTTTATGTACAGTATATAATATATATTTAGTGTAATTTGATATTTTATGTACAGTTTATAATATGTATTTGGTGTAATTTGGTATTTTATGTTCAGTATATAATATATATTTTGTATATTTTCACATTTTATGTACAGTAGATAATATATATTTGGTGTACTTTGATATTTTATGTACAGTATATAATATATATTTTGTATATTTAAATATTTTATGTACCGTATAAAATATATATTTGGTGTACTTTTATATTTTACATATGGCATTAAATATTTATTTAATGTAATTTGATATTATATGTACAGTTTATAATATATATTTGGTGATCTTTGGTATTTTATGTGCAGAATATTATATATATTTTGTATATTTTCATATTTTATGTACAGTATAAAATATATATTTGGTGTACTTTTATATTTTGTGTACAGCATTTAATAATTATTTAGTGTAATTTGATATTTTATGTACAGTTTATAATATATATTTGGTGTACTTCCGTATTTTATGTACAGTGTATAATATATATTTTATGTATTCTCATATTTTATGTTCAGTATATAATATATATTTGCTGTACATTGATATTTTATGTACAGTATATTTTATATTTTGCATATTTTCATATTTTATGAAGAGTAAAAAATATATATTTGGTGTACTTTTATATTTTATGTACAGTATATAATATTTATTTAGTGTAATTTGATATTTTATTTACAGTTTATAATATATATTTGGTGTAATTTGGTATTTTATGTACAGTATATAATATATATTTTGTATATTTTCACATTTTATGTACAGTAGATAATATATATTTGGTGTACTTTGATATTTTATGTACAGTATATAATATATGTTTTGTATATTTAAATATTTTATGTACCGTATAAAATATATATTTGGTGTACTTTTATATTTTATATATGGTATTTAATATTTATTTAGTGTAATTTGATATTTTAGGTACAGTTTATAATATATATTTGGTGTTCTTTGGTATTTTATGTACAGTATATAATATATATTTTGTATATTTTCATATTTTAAGAACAGTATAAAATATATATTTGGTGTACTTTTATATTTTATGTACAGCACATAATATTTCTTTAGTGTAATTTGATATTTTATGTACAGTTTATAATACATATTTGGTATGCTACTGTATTTTATGTACAGTATATAACATATATTTGATTTATTTTCATATTTTATGTACAGAATAATATATATGTGTGCTGTACTTTGATATTTTATGTACAGTATATCATATTTATTTAGTGTAATTTGATATTTTTTGTACAGTTTGTATTATATAGTTGGTGTACCTTGATATTTTATGTACAGTATATAACATATATTTTGTATATTTTCATATAACATGTACAGTATATTATATATTTGGTGTACTTTTGTATTTTATGTACAGTATATAATATATATTTAGTGTAATTTGATATTTTATGTACAGTTTATAATATATGTTTGGTATACTTTGGTATTTTATGTAGAGTATATAATAAGCATTTTGTATATTTTCACATTTTATGTACAGTACATAATATATATTTGGTGTACTTTGATACTTTATGTACAGTATATAATATATATTTTGTATATTTTCATATTTTATGTACAGTATAAAATATATATTTGGTGTACTTTTATATTTTATATATGGCATTAAATATTTATTTAATGTATTTTGATATTTTATATACAGTTTATATTATATATTTGGTGTACCTTGGTATTTTATGTACAGTATATAATATATATTTAGTGTAATTTAATATTTTATGTACAGTTTGTATTATATATTTGGTGTACCTTGATATTTTATGTACAGTATATAATATATATTTTGTATATTTTCATATAACTTGTACAGTATATAATACATATTTGGTGTACTTTTGTATTTTATGTACAGTATGTAATATATATTTTGTATATTTTCATATAACATGTACAGTATATTATATATTTGGTGTACTTTTGTATTTTATGTACAGTATATAATATATATTTAGTGTAATTTGATATTTTATGTACAGTTTATAATATATATTTGGTATACTTTGGTATTTTATGTAGAGTATATAATAAGTATTTTGTATATTTTCACATTTTATGTACAGTAGATAATATATATTTGTTGTACTTTGATATTTTATGTACAGTATATAATATATATTTTGTATATTTTCATATTTTATGTACAGTGTAAAATATATATTTGGTGTACTTTTATATTTTATATATGGCTTTAAATATTTATTTAATGTAATTTGATATTTTATATACAGTTTATAATATATATTTGGTGTTCTTTGGTATTTTATATACAGTATGTAATATATATTTTGTATATTTTCATATTTTATGTACAATATAAAACATATGATAGGTGTAATTTTATATTATATGTACAGCATATAATATTACTTTAGTGTAATTTGATATTTTATGTACAGTTTATAATACATATTTGGTGTACTTCCGTATTTTATGTACAGTATATGATATATATTTGATGGATTTTCATATTTGAAGAACAGTATATAATATATATTTCCTGTACTTTTATATTTTATGTACAGAATACTATATATATTGTGAATTTTCATATTTTATGAAGAATAAAAACTATATATTTGGTGTACTTATAAATTTTATGTACAGTATATATTTATTTAGTGTAATTTGATATTTTATGAACAGTTTATATTATATATTTGGTTTACCTTGGTATTTTATGTACAGTACATAATATATATTTTGTATATTTTCATATAACTTGTACAGTATATTACATATTTGGTGAACTTTTGTATTTTATGTACAGTTTATAATATGTATTTAGTGTAATTTGATATTTTATGTACAGTTTATAATATATATTTGGTGTACTTTGGTATTTTATGTACAGTATATTATATATATTTTGTATATTTTCACATTTTATGTACAGTAGATAATATATATTTGGTGTACTTTGATATTTTATATACAGTATATAATATATATTTTGTATATTTTCATATTTTATGTACAGTATAAAATATATATTTGGAGTACTTTTATATTTTATATATGGTATTTTATATTTATTTAGTGTAATTTGATATTTTACATACAGTTTATCATATATATTTGGTGATCTTTGCTATTTTATGTACAGTATATAATATATATTTTGTATATTTTCATATTTTGTGTACAGTATAAAATACATATTTGGTGTACTTTTATATTTTTTCTACAGCATACAATATTTCTTTAGTGTAATTTGATATTTTATTTAAAGTTTATAATACATATTTGGTATGCTTCTGTATTTTATGTACAGTATATAATATATATTTGATGTATTTTCATATTTTATGTACAGAATATAATATATGTTTGCTGTACTTTGATATTTTATGTTCAGTATATTATATATTTTGCATATTTTCATATCTTATGAAGAGTAAAAAATATATATTTGGTATACTTTTATATTTTATGTACAGTATATAATATTTATTTAGTGTAATTTGATATTTTATGTACATTTTATATTATATATTTGGTGTACCTTGATATTTTATGTACAGTATATAATATATATTTTGTATATTTTCATATAACATGTACAGTATATTATATATTTGGTGTAATTTTGTATTTTATGTACAGTATATAATATATATTTAGCGTAATTTGATATTTTATGTACAGTTTATAATATATATTTGGTATAGTTTGGTATATAATGTAGAGTATATAATAAGTATTTTGTATATTTTCACATTTTATGTACAGTACATAATATATATTTGGTGTACTTTGATACTTTATGTACAGTATATAATATATATTTTGTATATTTTCATATTTTATGTACAGTATAAAATATATATTTGGTGTACTTTTATATTTTATATATGGCATTAAATATTTATTTAATGTAATTTGATATTTTTTGTACAGTTTATATTATATATTTGGTGTACCTTTGTATTTTATTTACAGAATATAATATATATTTTGTATATTTTCATATTTTATGTACAGTATCAAAAAAATATTTGGTGTACTTTTATATTTTGTGTACAGCATTTAATATTTATTTAGTGTAATTTGATATTTTATGTACAGTTTATAATATATATTTGGTGTACTTCCGTATTTTATGTACAGTGTATAATATATATTTGATGTATTCTCATATTTTATGTACAGTATATAATATATATTTGCTGTACTTTGATATTTTATGTACAGTATATTATATAATTTGTATATTTTCATATTTTATGAAGAGTAAAAAATATATATTTGGTGTACTTTTATATTTTATGTACAGTATATAATTATTTAGTGTAATTTGATATTTTATGTACAGTTTATAATATATATTTGGTGTACCTTGATAGTTTATGTACAGTATATAATATGTATTTTGTATATTTTCATATAACTTGTACAGTATATAATATATATTTGGTGTACTTTTCTATTTTTTGTACAGTATATAATATATATTTAGTGTAATTTTATATTTTATGTACAGTTTATATTATATATTTGGTGTACCTTGATATTTTATGTACAGTATATAATATATATATTGTATATTTTCATATAACTTGTGCAGTATATAATATATATTTGGTGTACTTTTGTATTTTATGTACAGTATATAATATATATTTAGTGTAATTTGATATTTTATGTACAGTTTATAATATGTATTTGGTGTAATTTGGTATTTTAGGTTCAGTATATAATATATATTTTGTATATTTTCACATTTTATTTACAGTAGATAATATATATTTGGTGTACTTTTATATTTTATATATGGCATTAAATATTTATTTAATGTAATTTGATATTTTATGTACAGTTTGTAACATATATTTGGTGATCTTTGGTATTTTATGTACAGAATATAATATATATTTTGTATATTTTCATATTTTATGTACAGTATATAATATATATTTGGAGTACTTTTATATTTTGTGTACAGCATATAATATTTATTTAGTGTAATTTGTTATTTTATGTACAGCTTATCATATATATTTGGTGTACTTCCGTATTTTATGTACAGTGTATAATATATATTTGATGAATTTTCATATTTTATGTACAGTATATAATATATATTTGCTGTACTTTGATATTTCATGTACAGTATATTATATATTTTGTATATTTTCATATTTTATGAAGAGTAAAAAATATATATTTGGTGTACTTTTATATTTTATGTACAGTATTTAATATTTGTTTAGTGCAATTTGATATTTTACGTAAAGTTTATAATATATATTTGGTGTAATTTGGTATTTTATGTACAGTATATAATATATATTTTGTATATTTTCACATTTTATGTACAGTAGATAATATATATTTGGTGTACTTTGATATTTTATGTACAGTATATAATATATATTTTGTATATTTAAATATTTTATGTACCATATAAAATATATATTTGGTGTACTTTTATATTTTATATATGGTATTTAATATTTATTTAGTGTAATTTGATATTTTAGGTACAGTTTATAATATATATTTGGTGTTCTTTGGTATTTTATGTACAATATATAATATATATTTTGTATATTTTCATATTTTTAGAACAGTATAAAATATATATTTGGTGTGCTTTTATATTTTATGTACAGCATATAATATTTCTTTAGTGCAACTTGATATTTTATGCACAGTTTATAATACATATTTGGTATGCTTCTGTATTTTATGTACAGTATATTATATATATTTGATGTATTTTCATATTTTATGTACAGAATATAATATATGTTTGCTGTACTTTGATATTTTATGTACAGTATATTATATATTTTGTATATTTTCATATTTTATGAAGAGTAAATAATATATATTTGGTGGACTTTTATATTTTATGTACAGTATATAATATTTATTTAGTGTAATTTGATATTTTAAGGACAGTTTATATTATATATTTGGTGTACCTTGATATTTTATGTACAGTATATAATATATATTTTGTATATTTTCATATAACATGTACAGTATATTATATGTTTTGTGTACTTTTGTATTTTGTGTACTGTATATAATATATATTTAGTGTAACTTGATATTTTATGCACAGTTTATAATATATATTTGGTATACTTTGGTATTTTATGTAGAGTATGTAATATGTATTTTGTATATTTTCACATTTTATGTACAGTACATAATATATATTTGGTGTACTTTGATATTTTATGTACAATATATAATATATATTTTGTATATTTTCATATTTTATTTACAGTATAAAATATATATTTGGTGTACTTTTATATTTTATATATGGCATTAAATATTTATTTAATGTAATTTGATATTTTATGTACAGTTTATAATATATATTTGGTGATCTTTGGTATTTTATGTACAGAATATAATATATATTTTCTATATTTTCATATTTTATGTACAGTATAAAATATATATTTGGAGTACTTTTATATTTTGTGTACAGCATATAATATTTATTTAGTGTAATTTGATATTTTATGTACAGTTTATAATATATATTTGGTGTACTTCTGTATTTTATGTACAGTGTATAATATATATTTGATGTATTCTCATAGTTTATGTACAGTATATAATATACATTTGCTGTACATTGATATTTTAGGTACAGTATATTATATATTTTGTATATTTTCATATTTTATGAAGAGTAAAAAATATATATTTGGTGTACTTTTATATTTTATGTACAGTATATAATATTTATTTAGTGTAATTTGATATTTTATGTACAGTTTATAGTATATATTTGGTGTACCTTGATAGTTTATGTACAGTATATAATATGTATTTTGTATATTTTCATATAACTTGTACAGTATATAATATATATTTGGTGTACTTTTGTATTTTTTGTACAGTATATAATATATATGTAGTGTAATTTGATATTTTATGTACAGTTTATAGTATATATTTGGTGTACCTTGATAGTTTATGTACAGTATATAGTATGTATTTTGTATATTTTCATATAACATGTACAGTATATTATATATTTTGTGTACTTTTGTATTTTATGTACAATATATAATATATATTTAGTGTAATTTGATATTTTATGTACAGTTTATAATATATATTTGGTATACTTTGGTATTTTATGTAGAGTATATAATATGTATTTAGTATATTTTCACATTTTATGTACAGTACGTAATATATATTTGGTGTACTTTGATATTTTATGTACAGTATATAATATATATTTTGTATATTTTCATATTTTATGTACCATATAAAATATATATTTGGTGTACTTTTATATTTTATGTACAGCATATAATATTTATTTAGTGTAATTTGATATTTTATGTACAGCTTATCATATATATTTGGTGTACTTCCGTATTTTATGTACAGTGTATAATATATATTTGATGAATTTTCATATTTTATGTACAGTATATAATATATATTTGCTGTAATTTGATATTTTATGAACAGTATATTATATATTTTGTATATTTTCATATTTTATGAAGAGTAAAAAATATATATTTGGTGTACTTTTATATTTTATGTACAGTATATAATATTTATTTAGTGTAATTTGATATTTTATGTATAGTTTATATTATATATTTGGTGTACCTTGATATTTTATGTACAGTATATAATATATATTTTGTATATTTTCATATAACATGTACAGTATATTATATATTTTGTGTACTTTTGTATTTTATGTACAATATATAATAAATATTTAGTGTAATTTGATATTTTATGTACAGTTTATAATATATATTTGGTATACTTTGGTATTTTATGTAGAGTATATAATATGTATTTTGTATATTTTCACATTTTATGTACAGTACATAATATATATTTGGTGTACTTTGATATTTTATGTACAGTATATAATATATATTTTGTATATTTTCATATTTTATGTACAGTATAAAATATATATTTGGCGTAATTTTATATTTTATGTACTGCATATAATGTTTATTTAGTGTAATTTGATATTTTATGTACAGCTTATCATATATATTTGGTGTACTTCCGTATTTTATGTAGAGTGTATAATATATATTTGATGAATTTTCATATTTTATGTACAGTATATAATATATATTTGATGTAATTTGATATTTTATGTACAGTATATTATATATTTTGTATATTTTCATATTTTATGAAGAGTAAAAAATATATATTTGGTGTACTTTTATATTTTATGTACAGTATTTAATATTTGTTTAGTGTAATTTGATATTTTATGCACAGTTTATATTATATATTTGGTGTACCTTGATATTTTATGTACAGTATATAATATATATTTTGTATATTTTCATATAACTTGTACAGTATATAATATATATTTGGTGTACTTTTGTATATAATGTACAGTATATAATATATATGTAGTGTAATTTGATATTTTATCTACAGTTTATATTTTATATTTGGTGTACCTTGATTTTTTATGTACAGTACATAATATATATTTTGTATATTTTCATATAACTTGTACAGTATATAATATATATTTGGTGTACTTTTGTATATAATGTATAGTTTATAATATATATTTAGTGTAATTTGATATTTTATGTACAGTTTATAATATATATTTGGTATACTTTGGTATTTTATGTAGAGTATATAATATGTATTTTGTATATTTTCACATTTTATGTACAGTACATAATATATATTTGGTGTACTTTGATATTTTATGTACAGTATATAATATATATTTTGTATATTTTCATATTTTATGTACAGTATAAAATGTATATTTGGTATGCTTTTATATTTTATAAATGGCATTAAATATTTATTTAATGTAATATGATATTTTATGTACAGTTTATAATATATATTTGGTGATCTTTGGTATTTTATGTGCAGAATATAATATATATTTTGTATATTTTCATATTTCATGTATTGTATAAAAGATATATTTGGTGTACTTTTATATTTTGTGTACAGCATTTAATATTTATTTAGTGTAATTTGATATTTTATGTACAGTTTATAATATATATTTGGTGTACTTCCGTATTTTATGTACAGTGTATGGTATATATTTGATGAATTCTCATATTTTATGTTCAGTATATAATATATATTTGCTGTACATTGATATTTTATGTACAGTATATTATATATTTTGTATATTTTCATATTTTATGAAGAGTAAAAAATATATATTTGGTGTACTTTTATATTTTATTTACAGTATATAATATTTATTTAGTGTAATTTGATATTTTATGTACAGTTTATAGTATATATTTGGTGTACCTTGATACTTTATGTACAGTATATAATATGTATTTTTTATATTTTCATATAACTTGTACAGTATATAATATATATTTGGTGTACTTTTGTATTTTATGTACAGTATATAATATATATTTAGTGTAATTTGATATTTCTTGTACAGTTTATAATATATGTTTGGTATACTTTGTTATTTTATGTAGAGTATATAATATGTATTTTGTATATTTTCACATTTTATGTACAGTACATAATATATATTTGGTGTACTTTGATATTTTATATACAGTATATAATATATATTTTGTATATTTTCATATTTTATGTACAGTATAAAATATATATTTGGTGTACTTTTATATTTTATATATGGCATTAAATATTTATTTAATGTAATTTGATATTTTATGTACAGTTTATAATATATATTTGGTGTTCTTTGGTATTTTATATACAGTATGTAATATATATTTTGTATATTTTCATATTTTATGTACAATATAATATATGTGATAAGTGTAATTTTATATTATATGTAGAGCATATAATATTACTTTAGTGAAATTTGATATTTTATGTACAGTTTATAATACATATTTGGTGTACTTCCGTATTTTATGTAGAGTATATAATATATATTTGATGGATTTTCATATTTTATGTACAGTATATAATACATATTTGCTGTACTTTGATATTTTATGTACAGTATATTATATATTTTGTGAATTTTCATATTTTATGAAGAGTAAAAAATATATATTTGGTGTACTTTTAAATTTTATGTACAGTATATGTTTATTTAGTGTAATTTGATATTTTATGTACTGTTTATATTATATATTTGGTGTACCTTGGTATTTTATGTACAGTATATAATATATATTTTGTATATTTTCATATAACTTGTACAGTATATTACATATTTGGTGAACTTTTGTATTTTATGTACAGTATATAATATATATTTAGTGTAATTTGATATTTCTTGTACAGTTTATAATATATATTAGGTGTACTTTGGTATTTTATGTACAGCATATAATATATATTTTGTATATTTTCACATTTTATGTACAGTAGATAATATATGTTTGCTGTACTTTGATATTTTATGTACAGTATATAATATAAATTTTGTACATTTTCATATTTAATGTACAGTATAAAATATATATTTGGTGAACTTTTGTATTTTATATATGGTATTTAATATTTATTTGGTGTAATTTGATATTTTATGAACAGTTTATAATATATATTTGGTGATCTTTGGTATTTTATGTACAGAATATAATATATATTTTGTATATTTTCATATTTTATGTACAGTATATAATATATATTTGCTGTACTTTTATATTTTGTGTACAGCATTTAATATTTATTTAGTGTAATTTGATATTTTATGTACAGTTTATAATATAAATTTGGTGTACTTCCGTATTTTATGTACAGTGTATAATATATATTTGATGTACTCTCATATTTTATGTACAGTATGTAATATATATTTGCTGTACATTGATATTTTATGTACAGTATATTATATATTTTGTATATTTTCATATTTTATGAAGAATAAAAAATATATATTTGGTGTACTTTTATATTTTATGTACAGTATATAATATTTATTTAGTGTAATTTGATATTTTATGTACAGTTTATATTATATATTTGGTGTACCTTGATATTTTATGTACAGTATATAATATGTATTTTGTATATTTTCATATAACTTGTACAGTATATAATATATATTTGGTGTACTTTTGTATTTTTTGAACAGTACATAATATATATTTAGTGTAATTTGATATTTTATGTAGAGTTTATATTATATATTTGGTGTACCTTGATATTTTATGTACAGTATATAATATATATTTTGTATATTTTCATATAACTTGTACAGTATATAATATATATTTGGTGTACTTTTGTATTTTATGTACAGTATATAATATATATTTAGTGTAATTTGATATTTTATGTACAGTTTATAATATATATTTGGTGTAATTTGGTATTTTATGTACAGTATATAATATATATTTTGTATATTTTCACATTTTATGTACAGTAGATAATATATATTTGGTGTACTTTGATATTTTATGTACAGTATATAATATATATTTTGTATATTTAAATATATTATGTACTGTATAAAATATATATTTGGTGTACTTTTATATTTTATATATGGTATTTAATATTTATTTAGTGTAATTTGATATTTTAGGTACAGTTTATAATATATATTTGGTGTTCTTTGGTATTTTATGTACAGTATATAATATATATTTTGAATATTTTCATATTTTAAGAACAGTATAAAATATATATTTGGTGTATTTTTATATTTTATGTACGGCATATAATATTTCTTTAGTGTAATTTGATATTTTATGTACAGTTTATAATACATATTTGGTATGCTTCTGTATTTTATGTACAGTATATAATATATATTGGATGTATTTTCATATTTTATGTACAGAATATAATATATGTTTGCTGTACTTTGATATTTTATGTACAGTATATTATATATTTTGTATATTTTCATATTTTATGAAGAGTAAAAAATATATATTTGGTGTACTTTTATATTTTCTGTACAGTATATAATATTTATTTAGTGTAATTTGATATTTTATGTACAGTTTATATTATATATTTGGTGTACCTTGATATTTTATGTACAGTATATATTATATATTTTGTATATTTTCAAATAATATGTACAGTATATTATATATTTGGTGTACTTTTGTATTTTATGTACAGTATATAATACATATTTAGTGTAATTTGATATTTTATGTACAGTTTATAATATATATTTGGTATACTTTGGTATTTTATGTAGAGTATATAATATGTATTTTGTATATTTTCACATTTTATGTACAGTACATAATATATATTTGGTGTACTTTGATATTTTATGTACAGTACATAATATATATTTGCTGTACTTTGATATTTTATGTACAGTATATTATATATTTTGAGAATTTTCATATTTTATGAAGAGAAAAAATATATATTTGGTGTACTTTTAAATTTTATGAACAATATATAATTATTTATTGTAATTTGATATTTTATGTACAGTTTATATTATATATTTGGTGTACCTTGGTATTTTATGTACAGTATATAATATATATTTTGTATATTTTCATATAACTTGTACAGTATATTGCATATTTGGTGAACTTTTGTATTTTATGTACAGTTTATAATATACATTTGGTGTACTTCCGTTTTTTATGTATAGTGTATAATATATATTTGATGTATTCTCATATTTTATGTACAGTATATAATATATATTTGCTGTACATTGATATTTTATGTACAGTATATTATATATTTTGTATATTTTCATATTTTATGAAGAGTAAAAAATATATATTTGGTGTACTTTTATATTTTATGTACAGTATATAATATTTATTTAGTGTAATTTGATATTTTATGTACAGTTTATAATATATATTTGGTGTACCTTGATAGTTTATGTACAGTATATAATATGTATTTTGTATATTTTCATATAACTTGTACAGTATATAATATATATTTGGTGTACTTTTGTATTTTTTGTACAGTATATAATATATATTTAGTGTAATTTTATATTTTATGTACAGTTTATATTATATATTTGGTGTACCTTGATATTTTATGTACAGTATATAATATATATTTTGTATATTTTCATATAACTTGTGCAGTATATAATATATATTTGGTGTACTTTTGTATTTTATGTACAGTATATAATATATATTTAGTGTAATTTGATATTTTATGTACAGTTTATAATATGTATTTGGTGTAATTTGGTATTTTATGTTCAGTATATAATATATATTTTGTATATTTTCACATTTTATGTACAGTAGATAATATATATTTGGTGTACTTTGATATTTTATGTACAGTATATAATATATATTTTGTATATTTTCATATTTTATGTACAGTATAAAATATATATTTGGTGTACTTTTATATTTTATATATGGCATTAAATATTTATTTATTGTAATTTGATATTTTATGTACAGTTTATAATATATATTTGGTGATCTTTGGTATTTTATATACAGAATATAATATATATTTTGTATATTTTCATATTTTATGTACACTATAAAATATATATTTGAGTACTTTTATATTTTGTGTACAGCATATAATATTTATTTAGTGTAATTTGATATTTTATGTACAGTTTATAATATATATTTGGTGTACTTCCGTATTTTATGTACAGTGTATAATATATATTTGATGTATTCTCATATTTTATGTACAGTATATAATATATATTTGCTGTACATTGATATTTTATGTACAGTATATTATATATTTTGTATATTTTCATATTTTATGAAGAGTAAAAAATATATATTTGGTGTACTTTTATATTTTATGTACAGTATATAATATTTATTTAGTGTAATTTGATATTTTATGTACAGTTTATATTATATCTTTGGTGTACCTTGATATTTTATGTACAGTATATATTATATATTTTGTATATTTTCAAATAATATGTACAGTATATTATATATTTGGTGTACTTTTGTATTTTATGTACAGTATATAATACATATTTAGTGTAATTTGATATTTTATGTACAGTTTATAATATATATTTGGTATACTTTGGTATTTTATGTAGAGTATATAATATGTATTTTGTATATTTTCACATTTTATGTACAGTACATAATATATATTTGGTGTACTTTGATATTTTATGTACAGTACATAATATATATTTGCTGTACTTTGACATTTTATGTACAGTATATTATATATTTTGTATATTTTCATATTTTATGAAGAGTAAAAAATATATATTTGGTGTACTTTTATATTTTATGTACAGTATATAATATTTATTTAGTGTAATTTGATATTTTATGTACAGTTTATAATATATATTTGGTGTACCTTGATAGTTTATGTACAGTATATAATATGTATTTTGTATATTTTCATACAACTTGTACAGTATATAATATATATTTGGTGTACTTTTGTATTTTTTATACAGTATATAATATATATTTAGTGTAATTTTATATTTTATGTACAGTTTATATTATATATTTGGTGTACCTTGATATTTTATGTACAGTATATAATATATATTTTGTATATTTTCATATAACTTGTGCAGTATATAATATATATTTCGTGTACTTTTGTATTTTATGTACAGTATATAACATATATTTAGTGTAATTTGATATTTTATGTACAGTTTATAATATGTATTTGGTGTAATTTGGTATTTTATGTTCAGTATATAATATATATTTTGTATATTTTCACATTTTATGTACAGTAGATAATATATATTTGCTGTACATTGATATTTTATGTACAGTATATTTAATATTTTGTATATTTTCATATTTTATGAAGAGTAAAAAATATATATTTGGTGTACGTTTATATTTTATGTACAGTATATAATATTTATTTAGTGAAATTTGATATTTTATGTACAGTTTATAATATATATTTGGTGTAATTTGGTATTTTATGTACAGTATATAATATATATTTTGTATATTTTCACATTTTATGTACAGTAGATAATATATATTTGGTGTACTTTGATATTTTATGTACAGTATATAATATATATTTTGTATATTTAAATATTTTATGTACCATATAAAATATATATTTGGTGTACTTTTATATTTTATATATGGTATTTAATATTTATTTAGTGTAATTTGATATTTTAGGTACAGTTTATAATATATATTTGGTGTTCTTTGGTATTTTATGTACAGTATATAATATATATTTTGTATATTTTCATATTTTAAGAACAGTATAAAATATATATTTGGTGTACTTTTATATTTTATGTACAGCATATAATATTTCTTTAGTGTAATTTGATATTTTATGTACAGTTTATAATACATATTTGGTATGCTACTGTATTTTATGTACAGTATATAACATATATTTGATGTATTTTCATATTTTATGTACAGAATATTATATATGTTTGCTGTACTTTGATATTTTATGTACAGTATATAATATTTATTTAGTGTAATTTGATATTTTTTGTACAGTTTGTATTATATATTTGGTGTACCTTGATATTTTATGTACAGTATATAATATATATTTTGTATATTTTCATATAACATGTACAGTATATTATATATTTGGTGTGCTTTTGTATTTTATGTACAGTATATAATATATATTTAGTGTAATTTGATATTTTATGTACTGTTTATAATATATATTTGGTATACTTTGGTATTTTATGTAGAGTATATAATAAGTATTTTGTATAGTTTCACATTTTATGTACAGTACATAATATATATTTGGTGTACTTTGATACTTTATGTACAGTATATAATATATATTTTGTATATTTTCATATTTTATGTACAGTATAAAATATATATTTGGTGTACTTTTATATTTAATATATGGCATTAAATATTTATTTAATGTAATTTGATATTTTATGTACAGTTTATATTATATATTTGGTGTACCTTTGTATTTTATGTACAGAATATAATATATATTTTGTATATTTTCATATTTTATGTACAGTATCAAAAAAATATTTGGTGTACTTTTATATTTTGTGTACAGCATTTAATATTTATTTAGTGTAATTTGATATTTTATGTACAGTTTATAATATATATTTGGTGTACTTCCGTATTTTATGTACAGTGTATAATATATATTTGATGTATTCTCATATTTTATGTACAGTATATAATATATATTTGCTGTACATTGATATTTTATGTACAGTATATTTTATATTTTGCATATTTTCATATTTTATGAAGAGTAAAAAATATATATTTGGTGTACTTTTATATTTTATGTACAGTATATAATATTTATTTAGTGTAATTTGATATTTTATTTACAGTTTATAATATATATTTGGTGTAATTTGGTATTTTATGTACAGTATATAATATATATTTTGTATATTTTCACATTTTATGTACAGTAGATAATATATATTTGGTGTACTTTGATATTTTATGTACAGTATATAATATATGTTTTGTATATTTAAATATTTTATGTACCGTATAAAATATATATTTGGTGTACTTTTATATTTTATATATGGTATTTAATATTTATTTAGTGTAATTTGATATTTTAGGTACAGTTTATAATACATATTTGGTGTTCTTTGGTATTTTATGTACAGTATATAATATATATTTTGTATATTTTCATATTTTAAGAACAGTATAAAATATATATTTGGTGTACTTTTATATTTTATGTACAGCACATAATATTTCTTTAGTGTAATTTGATATTTTATGTACAGTTTATAATACATATTTGGTATGCTACTGCATTTTATGTACAGTATATAACATATATTTGATTTATTTTCATATTTTATGTACAGAATAATATATATGTGTGCTGTACTTTGATATTTTATGTACAGTATATCATATTTATTTAGTGTAATTTGATATTTTTTGTACAGTTTGTATTATATAGTTGGTGTACCTTGATATTTTATGTACATTATATAACATATATTTTGTATATTTTCATATAACATGTACAGTATATTATATATTTGGTGTACTTTTGTATTTTATGTACAGTATATAATATATATTTAGTGTAATTTGATATTTTATGTACAGTTTATAATATATGTTTGGTATACTTTGGTATTTTATGTAGAGTATATAATAAGCATTTTGTATATTTTCACATTTTATGTACAGTACATAATATATATTTGGTGTACTTTGATACCTTATGTACAGTATATAATATATATTTTGTATATTTTCATATTTTATGTACAGTATAAAATATATATTTGGTGTACTTTTATATTTTATATATGGCATTAAATATTTATTTAATGTAATTTGATATTTTATGTACAGTTTATATTATATATTTGGTGTACCTTGGTATTTTATGTACAGTATATAATATATATTTAGTGTAATTTGATATTTTATGTACAGTTTGTATTATATATTTGGTGTACCTTGATATTTTATGTACAGTATATAATATATATTTTGTATATTTTCATATAACTTGTACAGTATATAATACATATTTGGTGTACTTTTGTATTTTATGTACAGTATGTAATATATATTTTGTATATTTTCATATAACATGTACAGTGTATTATATATTTGGTGTACTTTTGTATTTTATGTACAGTATATAATATATATTTAGTGTAATTTGATATTTTATGTACAGTTTATAATATATATTTGGTATACTTTGGTATTTTATGTAGAGTATATAATAAGTATTTTGTATATTTTCACATTTTATGTACAGTAGATAATATATATTTGTTGTACTTTGATATTTTATGTACAGTATATAATATATATTTTGTATATTTTCATATTTTATGTACAGTGTAAAATATATATTTGGTGTACTTTTATATTTTATATATGGCTTTAAATATTTATTTAATGTAATTTGATATTTTATATACAGTTTATAATATATATTTGGTGTTCTTTGGTATTTTATATACAGTATGTAATATATATTTTGTATATTTTCATATTTTATGTACAATATAAAACATATGATAGGTGTAATTTTATATTATATGTACAGCCTATAATATTACTTTAGTGTAATTTGATATTTTATGTACAGTTTATAATACATTTTTGGTGTACTTCCGTATTTTATGTACAGTATATAATATATATTTGATGGATTTTCATATTTGAAGAACAGTATATAATATATATTTCCTGTACTTTTATATTTTATGTACAGAATACTATATATATTGTGAATTTTCATATTTTATGAAGAATAAAAACTATATATTTGGTGTACTTATAAATTTTATGTACAGTATATATTTATTTAGTGTAATTTGATATTTTATGAACAGTTTATATTATATATTTGGTTTACCTTGGTATTTTATGTACAGTACATAATATATAATTTGTATATTTTCATATAACTTGTACAGTATATTACATATTTGGTGTACTTTTGTATTTTATGTACAGTATATAATATATATTTAGCGTAATTTGATATTTTATGTACAGTTTATAATATATATTTGGTATAGTTTGGTATTTTATGTAGAGTATATAATAAGTATTTTGTATATTTTCACATTTTATGTACAGTACATAATATATATTTGGTGTACTTTGATATTTTATGTACAGTATATAATATATATTTTGTATATTTTCATATTTTATGTACAGTATAAAATATATATTTGGTGTACTTTTATATTTTATATATGGCATTAAATATTTATTTAATGTAATTTGATATTTTATGTACAGTTTATAACATATATTTGGTGATCTTTGGTATTTTATGTACAGAATATAATATATATTTTGTATAATTTCATATTTTATGTACAGTATATAATATATATTTGCTGTACTTTTATATTTTGTGTACAGCATTTAATATTTATTTAGTGTAATTTGATATTATATGTACAGTTTATAATATATATTTGGTGTACTTCCGTATTTTACGTACAGTGTATAATATATATTTGATGTATTCTCATATTTTATGTACAGTATATAATATATATTTGCTGTACATTGATATTTTATGTACAGTATATTTAATATTTTGTATATTTTCATATTTTATGAAGAGTAAAAAATATATATTTGGTGTACTTTTATATTTTATGTACAGTATATAATATTTATTTAGTGAAATTTGATATTTTATGTACAGTTTATAATATATATTTGGTGTAATTTGGTATTTTATGTACAGTATATAATATATATTTTGTATATTTTCACATTTTATGTACAGTAGATAATATATATTTGGTGTACTTTGATAGTTTATGTACAGTATATAATATATATTTTGTATATTTAAATATTTTATGTACCGTATAAAATATATATTTGGTGTACTTTTACATTTTATATATGGTATTTAATATTTATTTAGTGTAATTTGATATTTTAGGTACAGTTTATAATATATATTTGGTGTTCTTTGGTATTTTATGTACAGTATATAATATATATTTTGTATATTTTCATATTTTAAGAACAGTATAAAATATATATTTGGTGTACTTTTATATTTTATGTACAGCATATAATATTTCTTTAGTGTAATTTGATATTTTATGTACAGTTTATAATACATATTTGGTATGCTACTGTATTTTATGTACAGTATATAACATATATTTGATGTATTTTCATATTTTATGTACAGAATATTATATATGTTTGCTGTACTTTGATATTTTATGTACAGTATATAATATTTATTTAGTGTAATTTGATATTTTTTGTACAGTTTGTATTATATATTTGGTGTACCTTGGTATTTTATGTACAGTATATAATATATATTTTGTATATTTTCATATAACATGTACAGTATATTATATATTTGGTGTACTTTTGTATTTTATGTACAGTATATAATATATATTTAGTGTAATTTGATATTTTATGTACAGTTTATAATATATATTTGGTATACTTTGGTATTTTATGTAGAGTATATAATAAGTATTTTGTATATTTTCACATTTTATGTACAGTACATAATATATATTTGGTGTACTTTGATACTTTATGTACAGTATATAATATATATTTTGTATATTTTCATATTTTATGTACAGTATAAAATATATATTTGGTGTAATTTTATATTTAATATATGGCATTAAATATTTATTTAATGTAATTTGATATTTTATGTACAGTTTATATTATATATTTGGTGCACCTTTGTATTTTATGTACAGAATATAATATATATTTTGTATATTTTCATATTTTATGTACAGTATCAAAAAAATATTTGGTGTACTTTTATATTTTGTGTACAGCATTTAATATTTATTTAGTGTAATTTGATATTTTATGTACAGTTTATAATATATATTTGGTGTACTTCCGTATTTTATGTACAGTGTATAATATATATTTGATGTACTCTCATATTTTATGTACAGTATGTAATATATATTTGCTGTACATTGATATTGTATGTACAGTATATTATATATTTTGTATATTTTCATATTTTATGAAGAGTAAAAAATATATATTTGGTGTACTTTTATATTTTATGTACAGTATATAATTATTTAGTGTAATTTGATATTTTATGTACAGTTTATAATATATATTTGGTGTACCTTGATAGTTTATGTGCAGTATATAATATGTATTTTGTATATTTTCATATAACTTGTACAGTATATAATATATATTTGGTGTACTTTTGTATTTTTTGTACAGTATATAATATATATTTAGTGTAATTTGATATTTTATGTACAGTTTATATTATATATTTGGTGTACCTTGATATTTTATGTACAGTATATAATATATATATTGTATATTTTCATTTAACTTGTGCAGTATATAATATATATTTGGTGTACTTTTGTATTTTATGTACAGTATATAATATATATTTAGTGTAATTTGATATTTTATGTACAGTGTATAATATGTATTTGGTGTAATTTGGTATTTTAGGTTCAGTATATAATATATATTTTGTATATTTTCACATTTTATGTACAGTAGATAATATATATTTGGTGTACTTTTATATTTTATATATGGCATTAAATATTTATTTAATGTAATTTGATATTTTATGTACAGTTTGTAACATATATTTGGTGATCTTTGGTATTTTATGTACAGAATATAATATATATTTTGTATATTTTCATATTTTATGTACAGTATATAATATATATTTGGAGTACTTTTATATTTTGTGTACAGCATATAATATTTATTTAGTGTAATTTGTTATTTTATGTACAGCTTATCATATATATTTGGTGTACTTCCGTATTTTATGTACAGTGTATAATATATATTTGATGAATTTTCATATTTTATGTACAGTATATAATATATATTTGCTGTACTTTGATATTTTATGTACAGTATATTATTTATTTTGTATATTTTCATATTTTATGAAGAGTAAAAAATATATATTTGGTGTACTTTTATATTTTATGTACAGTATTTAATATTTGTTTAGTGTAATTTGATATTTTACGTAAAGTTTATAATATATATTTGGTGTAATTTGGTATTTTATGTACAGTATATAATATATATTTTGTATATTTTCACATTTTATGTACAGTAGATAATATATATTTGGTGTACTTTGATATTTTATGTACAGTATATAATATATATTTTGTATATTTAAATATATTATGTACCATATAAAATATATATTTGGTGTACTTTCATATTTTATATATGGTATTTAATATTTATTTAGTGTAATTTGATATTTTAGGTACAGTTTATAATATATATTTGGTGTTCTTTGGTATTTTATGTACAATATATAATATATATTTTGTATATTTTCATATTTTTAGAACAGTATAAAATATATATTTGGTGTGCTTTTATATTTTATGTACAGCATATAATATTTCTTTAGTGCAACTTGATATTTTATGCACAGTTTATAATACATATTTGGTATGCTTCTGTATTTTATGTACAGTATATTATATATATTTGATGTATTTTCATATTTTATGTACAGAATATAATATATGCTTGCTGCACTTTGATATTTTATGTACAGTATATTATATATTTTGTATATTTTCATATTTTATGAAGAGTAAATAATATATATTTGGTGGACTTTTATATTTTATGTACAGTATATAATATTTATTTAGTGTAATTTGATATTTTAAGGACAGTTTATATTATATATTTGGTGTACCTTGATATTTTATGTACAGTATATAATATATATTTTGTATATTTTCATATAACATGTACAGTATATTATATGTTTTGTGTACTTTTGTATTTTGTGTACTGTATATAATATATATTTAGTGTAATTTGATATTTTATGCACAGTTTATAATATATATTTGGTATACTTTGGTATTTTATGTAGAGTATGTAATATGTATTTTGTATATTTTCACATTTTATGTACAGTACATAATATATATTTGGTGTACTTTGATATTTTATGTACAATATATCATATATATTTTGTATATTTTCATATTTTATGTACAGTATAAAATATATATTTGGTGTACTTTTATATTTTATATATGGCATTAAATATTTATTTAATGTAATTTGATATTTTATGTACAGTTTATAATATATATTTGGTGATCTTTTGTATTTTATGTACAGAATATAATATATATTTTGTATATTTTCATATTTTATGTACAGTATAAAATATATATTTGGAGTGCTTTTATATTTTGTGTACAGCATATAATATTTATTTAGTGTAATTTGATATTTTATGTACAGTTTATAATATATATTTGGTGTACTTCTGTATTTTATGTACAGTGTATAATATATATTTGATGTATTCTCATAGTTTATGTACAGTATATAATATACATTTGCTGTACATTGATATTTTATGTACAGTATATTATATATTTTGTATATTTTCATATTTTATGAAGAGTAAAAAATATATATTTGGTGTACTTTTATATTTTATGTACAGTATATAATATTTATTTAGTGTAATTTGATATTTTATGTACAGTTTATAGTATATATTTGGTGTACCTTGATAGTTTATGTACAGTATATAATATGTATTTTGTATATTTTCATATAACTTGTACAGTATATAATATATATTTGGTGTACTTTTGTATTTTTTGTACAGTATATAATATATATGTAGTGTAATTTGATATTTTATGTACAGTTTATAGTATATATTTGGTGTACCTTGATAGTTTATGTACAGTATATAGTATGTATTTTGTATATTTTCATATAACATGTACAGTATATTATATATTTTGTGTACTTTTGTATTTTATGTACAATATATAATATATATTTAGAGTAATTTGATATTTTATGTACAGTTTATAATATATATTTGGTATACTTTGGTATTTTATGTAGAGTATATAATATGTATTTAGTATATTTTCACATTTTATGTACAGTACATAATATATATTTGGTGTACTTTGATATTTTATGTACAGTATATAATATATATTTTGTATATTTTCATATTTTATGTACAGTATAAAATATATATTTGGCGTACTTTTATATTTTATGTACAGCATATAATGTTTATTTAGTGTAATTTGATATTTTATGTACAGCTTATCATATATATTTGGTGTACTTCCGTATTTTATGTAGAGTGTATAATATATATTTGATGAATTTTCATATTTTATGTACAGTATATAATATATATTTGCTGTAATTTGATATTTTGTGTACAGTATATTATATATTTTGTATATTTTCATATTTTATGAAGAGTAAAAAATATATATTTGGTGTACTTTTATATTTTATGTACAGTATTTAATATTTGTTTAGTGTAATTTGATATTTTATGCACAGTTTATATTATATATTTGGTGTACCTTGATATTTTATGTACAGTATATAATATGTATTTTGTATATTTTCATATAACTTGTACAGTATATAATATATATTTGGTGTACTTTTGTATTTTTTGAACAGTACATAATATATATTTAGTGTAATTTGATATTTTATGTAGAGTTTATATTATATATTTGGTGTACCTTGATATTTTATGTACAGTATATAATATATATTTTGTATATTTTCATATAACTTGTACAGTATATAATATATATTTGGTGTACTTTTGTATTTTATGTACAGTATATAATATATATTTAGTGTAATTTGATATTTTATGTACAGTTTATAATATATATTAGGTGTAATTTGGTATTTTATGTACAGTATATAATATATATTTTGTATATTTTCACATTTTATGTACAGTAGATAATATATATTTGGTGTACTTTGATATTTTATGTACAGTATATAATATATATTTTGTATATTTAAATATATTATGTACTGTATAAAATATATATTTGGTGTACTTTTATATTTTATATATGGTATTTAATATTTATTTCGTGTAATTTGATATTTTAGGTACAGTTTATAATATATATTTGGTGTTCTTTGGTATTTTATGTACAGTATATAATATATATTTTGTATATTTTCATATTTTAAGAACAGTATAAAATATATATTTGGTGTATTTTTATGTTTTATGTACGGCATATAATATTTCTTTAGTGTAATTTGATATTTTATGTACAGTTTATAATACATATTTGGTATGCTTCTGTATTTTATGTACAGTATATAATATATATTGGATGTATTTTCATATTTTATGTACAGAATATAATATATGTTTGCTGTACTTTGATATTTTATGTACAGTATATTATATATTTTGTATATTTTCATATTTTATGAAGAGTAAAAAATATATATTTGGTGTACTTTTATATTTTCTGTACATTATATAATATTTATGTAGTGTAATTTGATATTTTATGTACAGTTTATATTATATATTTGGTGTACCTTGATATTTTATGTACAGTATATATTATATATTTTGTATATTTTCAAATAATATGTACAGTATATTATATATTTGGTGTACTTTTGTATTTTATGTACAGTATATAATACATATTTAGTGTAATTTGATATTTTATGTACAGTTTATAATATATATTTGGTATACTTTGGTATTTTATGTAGAGTATATAATATGTATTTTGTATATTTTCACATTTTATGTACAGTACATAATATATATTTGGTGTACTTTGATATTTTATGTACAGTACATAATATATATTTGCTGTACTTTGATGTTTTATGTACAGTATATTATATATTTTGAGAATTTTCATATTTTATGAAGAGAAAAAATATATATTTGGTGTACTTTTAAATTTTATGAACAATATATAATTATTTAGTGTAATTTGATATTTTATGTACAGTTTATATTATATATTTGGTGTACCTTGGTATTTTATGTACAGTATATAATATATATTTTGTACATTTTCACATAACTTGTACAGTATATTGCATATTTGGTGAACTTTTGTATTTTATGTACAGTTTATAATATACATTTGGTGTACTTCCGTTTTTTATGTACAGTGTATAATATATATTTGATGTATTCTCATATTTTATGTACAGTATATAATATATATTTGCTGTACATTGATATTTTATGTACAGTATATTATATATTTTGTATATTTTCATATTTTATGAAGAGTAAAAAATATGTATTTGGTGTACTTTTATATTTTATGTACAGTATATAATATTTATTTAGTGTAATTTGATATTTTATGTACAGTTTATAATATATATTTGGTGTACCTTGATAGTTTATGTACAGTATATAATATGTATTTTGTATATTTTCATATAACTTGTACAGTATATAATATATATTTGGTGTACTTTTGTATTTTTTGTACAGTATATAATATATATTTAGTGTAATTTTATATTTTATGTACAGTTTATATTATATATTTGGTGTACCTTGATATTTTATGTACAGTATATAATATATATTTTGTATATTTTCATATAACTTGTGCAGTATATAATATATATTTGGTGTACTTTGTATTTTATGTACAGTATATAATATATATTTAGTGTAATTTGATATTTTATGTACAGTTTATAATATGTATTTGGTGTAATTTGGTATTTTATGTTCAGTATATAATATATATTTTGTATATTTTCACATTTTATGTACAGTAGAAAATATATATTTGGTGTACTTTGATATTTTATGTGCAGTATATAATATATATTTTGTATATTTAAATATTTTATGTACCATATAAAATCTATATTTGGTGTACTTTTATGTTTTATATATGGCATTAAATATTTATTTAATGTAATTTGATATTATATGTACAGTTTATAATATATATTTGGTGATCTTTGGTATTTTATGTGCAGAATATTATATATATTTTGTATATTTTCATATTTTATGTACAGTATAAAATATATATTTGGTGTACCTTTATATTTTGTGTACAGCATTTAATATTTATTTAGTGTTATTTGATATTTTATGTACAGTTTATAATATATATTTGGTGTACTTCCGTATTTTATGTACAGTGTATAATATATATTTGATGTATTCTCATATTTTATGTACAGTATATAATATATATTTGCTGTACATTGATATTTTATGCACAGTATATTATATATTTTGTATATTTTCATATTTTATGAAGAGTAAAAAATATATATTTGGTGTACTTTTATATTTTATGTACAGTATATAATATTTATTTAGTGTAATTTGATATTTTATGTACAGTTTATATTATATATTTGGTGTACCTTGATATTTTATGTACAGTATATAATATGTATTTTGTATATTTTCATATAACTTGTACAGTATATAATATATATTTGGTGTACTTTTGTATTTTTTGAACAGTACATAATATATATTTAGTGTAATTTGATATTTTATGTAGAGTTTATATTATATATTTGGTGTACCTTGATATTTTATGTACAGTATATAATATATATTTTGTATATTTTCATATAACTTGTAAAGTATATAATATATATTTGGTGTACTTTTGTATTTTATGTACAGTATATAATATATATTTAGTGTAATTTGATATTTTATGTACAGTTTATAATATATATTTGGTGTAATTTGGTATTTTATGTACAGTATATAATATATATTTTGTATATTTTCACATTTTATGTACAGTAGATAATATATATTTGGTGTACTTTGATATTTTATGTACAGTATATAATATATATTTTGTATATTTAAATATATTATGTACTGTATAAAATATATATTTGGTGTACTTTTATATTTTATATATGGTATTTAATATTTATTTCGTGTAATTTGATATTTTAGGTACAGTTTATAATATATATTTGGTGTTCTTTGGTATTTTATGTACAGTATATAATATATATTTTGTATATTTTCATATTTTAAGAACAGTATAAAATATATATTTGGTGTATTTTTATGTTTTATGTACGGCATATAATATTTCTTTAGTGTAATTTGATATTTTATGTACAGTTTATAATACATATTTGGTATGCTTCTGTATTTTATGTACAGTATATAATATATATTTGATGTATTTTCATATTTTATGTACAGAATATAATATATGTTTGCTGTACTTTGATATTTTATGTACAGTATATTATATATTTTGTATATTTTCATATTTTATGAAGAGTAAAAAATATATATTTGGTGTACTTTTATATTTTCTGTACATTATATAATATTTATGTAGTGTAATTTGATATTTTATGTACAGTTTATATTATATATTTGGTGTACCTTGATATTTTATGTACAGTATATATTATATATTTTGTATATTTTCAAATAATATGTACAGTATATTATATATTTGGTGTACTTTTGTATTTTATGTACAGTATATAATACATATTTAGTGTAATTTGATATTTTATGTACAGTTTATAATATATATTTGGTATACTTTGGTATTTTATGTAGAGTATATAATATGTATTTTGTATATTTTCACATTTTATGTACAGTACATAATATATATTTGGTGTACTTTGATATTTTATGTACAGTACATAATATATATTTGCTGTACTTTGATGTTTTATTTACAGTATATTATATATTTTGAGAATTTTCATATTTTATGAAGAGAAAAAATATATATTTGGTGTACTTTTAAATTTTATGAACAATATATAATTATTTAGTGTAATTTGATATTTTATGTACAGTTTATATTATATATTTGGTGTACCTTGGTATTTTATGTACAGTATATAATATATAGTTTGTATATTTTCACATAACTTGTACAGTATATTGCATATTTGGTGAATTTTGTATTTTATGTACAGTTTATAATATACATTTGGTGTACTTCCGTTTTTTATGTACAGTGTATAATATATATTTGATGTATTCTCATATTTTATGTACAGTATATAATATATATTTGCTGTACATTGATATTTTATGTACAGTATATTATATATTTTGTATATTTTCATATTTTATGAAGAGTAAAAAATATGTATTTGGTGTACTTTTATATTTTATGTACAGTATATAATATTTATTTAGTGTAATTTGATATTTTATGTACAGTTTATAATATATATTTGGTGTACCTTGATAGTTTATGTACAGTATATAATATGTATTTTGTATATTTTCATATAACTTGTACAGTATATAATATATATTTGGTGTACTTTTGTATTTTTTGTACAGTATATAATATATATTTAGTGTAATTTTATATTTTATGTACAGTTTATATTATATATTTGGTGTACCTTGATATTTTATGTACAGTATATAATATATATTTTGTATATTTTCATATAACTTGTGCAGTATATAATATATATTTGGTGTACTTTGTATTTTATGTACAGTATATAATATATATTTAGTGTAATTTGATATTTTATGTACAGTTTATAATATGTATTTGGTGTAATTTGGTATTTTATGTTCAGTATATAATATATATTTTGTATATTTTCACATTTTATGTACAGTAGAAAATATATATTTGGTGTACTTTGATATTTTATGTGCAGTATATAATATATATTTTGTATATTTAAATATTTTATGTACCATATAAAATCTATATTTGGTGTACTTTTATATTTTATATATGGCATTAAATATTTATTTAATGTAATTTGATATTATATGTACAGTTTATAATATATATTTGGTGATCTTTGGTATTTTATGTGCAGAATATTATATATATTTTGTATATTTTCATATTTTATGTACAGTATAAAATATATATTTGGTGTACTTTTATATTTTGTGTACAGCATTTAATATTTATTTAGTGTTATTTGATATTTTATGTACAGTTTATAATATATATTTGGTGTACTTCCGTATTTTATGTACAGTGTATAATATATATTTGATGAATTCTCATATTTTATGTACAGTATATAATATATATTTGCTGTACATTGATATTTTATGCACAGTATATTATATATTTTGTATATTTTCATATTTTATGAAGAGTAAAAAATATATATTTGGTGTACTTTTATATTTTATGTACAGTATATAATATTTATTTAGTGTAATTTGATATTTTATGTACAGTTTATATTATATATTTGGTGTACCTTGATATTTTATGTACAGTATATAATATGTATTTTGTATATTTTCATATAACTTGTACAGTATATAATATATATTTGGTGTACTTTTGTATTTTTTGAACAGTACATAATATATATTTAGTGTAATTTGATATTTTATGTAGAGTTTATATTATATATTTGGTGTACCTTGATATTTTATGTACAGTATATAATATATATTTTGTATATTTTCATATAACTTGTAAAGTATATAATATATATTTGGTGTACTTTTGTATTTTATGTACAGTATATAATATATATTTAGTGTATTTTGATATTTTATGTACAGTTTATAATATATATTTGGTGTAATTTGGTATTTTATGTACAGTATATAATATATATTTTGTATATTTTCACATTTTATGTACAGTAGATAATATATATTTGGTGTACTTTGATATTTTATGTACAGTATATAATATATATTTTGTATATTTAAATATATTATGTACTGTATAAAATATATATTTGGTGTACTTTTATATTTTATATATGGTATTTAATATTTATTTAGTGTAATTTGATATTTTAGGTACAGTTTATAATATATATTTGGTGTTCTTTGGTATTTTATGTACAGTATATAATGTATATTTTGTATATTTTCATATTTTAAGAACAGTATAAAATATATATTTGGTGTATTTTTATATTTTATGTACAGCATATAATATTTCTTTAGTGTAATTTGATATTTTATGTACAGTTTATAATACATATTTGGTATGCTTCTGTATTTTATGTACAGTATATAATATATATTTGATGTATTTTCATATTTTATGTACAGAATATAATATATGTTTGCTGTACTTTGATATTTTATGTACAGTATATTATATATTTTGTATCTTTTCATATTTTATGAAGAGTAAAAAATATATATTTGGTGTACTTTTATATTTTATGTACAGTATATAATATTTATTTAGTGTAATTTGATATTTTATGTACAGTTTATATTATATATTTGGTGTACCTTGATATTTTATGTACAGTATATATAATATATTTTGTATATTTTCAAATAATATGTACAGTATATTATATATTTGGTGTACTTTTGTATTTTATGTACAGTATATAATACATATTTAGTGTAATTTGATATTTTATTTACAGTTTATAATATATATTTGGTATACTTTGGTATTTTATGTAGAGTATATAATATGTATTTTGTATATTTTCATATTTTATGTACAGTACATAATATATATTTGGTGTACTTTGATATTTTATGTACTGTACATAATATATATTTGCTGTACTTTGATATTTTATGTACAGTATATTATATATTTTGAGAATTTTCATATTTTATTAAGAGAAAAAATATATATTTGGTGTACTTTTAAATTTTATGAACAGTATATAATTATTTAGTGTAATTTGATATTTTATGTACAGTTTATATTATATATTTGGTGTACCTTGGTATTTTATGTACAGTATATAATATATATTTTGTATATTTTCATATAACTTGTACAGTATATTGCATATTTGGTGAACTTTTGTATTTTATGTACAGTTTATAATATACATTTGGTGTACTTCCGTTTTTTATGTACAGTGTATAATATATATTTGATGTATTCTCATATTTTATGTACAGTATATAATATATATTTGCTGTACATTGATATTTTATGTACAGTATATTATATATTTTGTATATTTTCATATTTTATGAAGAGTAAAAAATATATATTTGGTGTACTTTTATATTTTATGTACAGTATATAATATTTATTTAGTGTAATTTGATATTTTATGTACAGTTTATAATATATATTTGGTGTACCTTGATAGTTTATGTACAGTATATAATATGTATTTTGTATATTTTCATATAACTTGTACAGTATATAATATATATTTGGTGTACTTTTGTATTTTTTGTACAGTATATAATATATATTTAGTGTAATTTTATATTTTATGTACAGTTTATATTATATATTTGGTGTACCTTGATATTTTATGTACAGTATATAATATATATTTTGTATATTATCATATAACTTGTGCAGTATATAATATATATTTGGTGTACTTTTGTATTTTATGTACAGTATATAATATATATTTAGTGTAATTTGATATTTTATGTACAGTTTATAATATGTATTTGGTGTAATTTGGTATTTTATGTTCAGTATATAATACATATTTTGTATATTTTCACATTTTATGTACAGTAGATAATATATATTTGGTGTACTTTGTTATTTTATGTACAGTATATAATATATATTTTGTATATTTAAATATTTTATGTACCGTATAAAATATATATTTGGTGTACTTTTATATTTTATATATGGCATTAAATATTTATTTAATGTAATTTGATATTATATGTACAGTTTATAATATATATTTGGTGATCTTTGGTATTTTATGTGCAGAATATTATATATATTTTGTATATTTTCATATTTTATGTACAGTATAAAATATATATTTGGTGTACTTTTATATTTTGTGTACAGAATTTAATATTTAATTAGTGTAATTTGATATTTTATGTACAGTTTATAATATATATTTGGTGTACTTCCGTATTTTATGTACAGTGTATAATATATATTTGATGTATTCTCATATTTTATGTACAGTATATAATATATATTTGCTGTACATTGATATTTTATGTACAGTATATTTTATATTTTGCATATTTTCATATTTTATGAAGAGTAAAAAATATATATTTGGTGTACTTTTATATTTTATGTACAGTATATAATATTTATTTAGTGAAATTTGACATTTTAGTTACAGTTTATAATATATATTTGGTGTAATTTGGTATTTTATGTACAGTATATAATATATGTTTTGTATATTTTCACATTTTATGTACAGTAGATAATATATATTTGGTGTACTTTGATATTTTATGTACAGTATATAATATATGTTTTGTTTATTTAAATATTTTATGTACCGTATAAAATATATATTTGGTGTACTTTTATATTTTATATATGGTATTTAATATTTATTTAGTGTAATTTGATATTTTAGGTACAGTTTATAATATATATTTGGTGTTCTTTGGTATTTTATGTACAGTATATAATATATATTTTGTATATTTTCATATTTTAAGAACAGTATAAAATATATATTTGGTGTACTTTTATATTTTATGTACAGCACATAATATTTCTTTAGTGTAATTTGATATTTTATGTACAGTTTATAATACATATTTGGTATGCTACTGCATTTTATGTACAGTATATAACATATATTTGATTTATTTTCATATTTTATGTACAGAATAATATATATGTGTGCTGTACTTTGATATTTTATGTACAGTATATAATATTTATTTAGTGTAATTTGATATTTTTTGTACAGTTTGTATTATATACTTGGTGTACCTTGATATTTTATGTACAGTATATAATATATATTTTGTATATTTTCATATAACATGTACAGTATATTATATATTTGGTGTACTTTTGTATTTTATGTACAGTATATAATATATATTTAGTGTAATTTGATATTTTATGTACAGTTTATAATATATATTTGGTATACTTTGGTATTTTATGTAGAGTATATAATATGTATTTTGTATATTTTCACATTTTATGTACAGTAGATAATATATATTTGTTGTACTTTGATATTTTATGTACAGTATATAATATATATTTTGTATATTTTCATATTTTATGTACAGTGTAAAATATATATTTGGTGTACTTTTATATTTTATATATGGCTTTAAATATTTATTTAATGTAATTTGATATTTTATATACAGTTTATAATATATATTTGGTGTTCTTTGGTATTTTATATACAGTATGTAATATATATTTTGTATATTTTCATATTTTATGTACAATATAAAACATATGATAGGTGTAATTTTATATTATATGTACAGCATATAATATTACTTTAGTGTAATTTGATATTTTATGTACAGTTTATAATACATATTTGGTGTACTTCCGTATTTTATGTACAGTATATAATATATATTTGATGGATTTTCATATTTGAAGAACAGTATATAATATATATTTCCTGTACTTTTATATTTTATGTACAGAATACTATATGTATTGTGAATTTTCAAATTTTATGAAGAGTAAAAACTATATATTTGGTGTACTTATAAATTTTATGTACAGTATATATTTATTTAGTGTAATTTGATATTTTATGAACAGTTTATATTATATATTTGGTTTACCTTGGTATTTTATGTACAGTACATAATATATATTTTGTATATTTTCATATAACTTGTACAGTATATTACATATTTGGTGAACTTTTGTATTTTATGTACAGTTTATAATATGTATTTAGTGTAATTTGATATTTTATGTACAGTTTATAATATATATTTGGTGTACTTTGGTATTTTATGTACAGTATATTATATATATTTTGTATATTTTCACATTTTATGTACAGTAGATAATATATATTTGGTGTACTTTGATATTTTATATACAGTATATAATATATATTTTGTATATTTTCATATTTTATGTACAGTATAAAATATATATTTGGAGTACTTTTATATTTTATATATGGTATTTTATATTTATTTAGTGTAATTTGATATTTTACATACAGTTTATCATATATATTTGGTGATCTTTGCTATTTTATGTACAGTATATAATATATATTTTGTATATTTTCATATTTTGTGTACAGTATAAAATATATATTTGGTGTACTTTTATATTTTTTCTACAGCATACAATATTTCTTTAGTGTAATTTGATATTTTATTTAAAGTTTATAATACATATTTGGTATGCTTCTGTATTTTATGTACAGTATATAATATATATTTGATGTATTTTCATATTTTATGTACAGAATATAATATATGTTTGCTGTACTTTGATATTTTATGTAGAGTATATTATATATTTTGCATATTTTCATATCTTATGAAGAGTAAAAAATATATATTTGGTGTACTTTTATATTTTATGTACAGTATATAATATTTATTTAGTGTAATTTGATATGTTATGTACAGTTTATATTATATATTTGGTGTACCTTGATATTTTATGTACAGTATATAATATATATTTTGTATATTTTCATATAACATGTACAGTATATTATATATTTGGTGTACTTTTGTATTTTATGTACAGTATATAATATATATTTAGCGTAATTTGATATTTTATGTACAGTTTATAATATATATTTGGTATACTTTGGTATTTTATGTAGAGTATATAATAAGTATTTTGTATATTTTCACATTTTATGTACAGTACATAATATATATTTGGTGTACTTTGATATTTTATGTACAGTATATAATATATATTTTGTATATTTTCATATTTTATGTACAGTATAAAATATATATTTGGTGTACTTTTATATTTTATATATGGCATTAAATATTTATTTAATGTAATTTGATATTTTATGTACAGTTTATAACATATATTTGGTGATCTTTGGTATTTTATGTACAGAATATAATATATATTTTGTATATTTTCATATTTTATGTACAGTATATAATATATATTTGCTGTACTTTTATATTTTGTGTACAGCATTTAATATTTATTTAGTGTAATTTGATATTATATGTACAGTTTATAATATATATTTGGTGTACTTCCGTATTTTATGTACAGTGTATAATATATATTTGATGAATTTTCATATTTTATGTACAGTATATAATATATATTTGCTGTACTTTGATATTTTATGTACAGTATATTATTTATTTTGTATATTTTCATATTTTATGAAGAGTAAAAAATATATATTTGGTGTACTTTTATATTTTATGTACAGTATTTAATATTTGTTTAGTGTAATTTGATATTTTACGTAAAGTTTATAATATATATTTGGTGTAATTTGGTATTTTATGTACAGTATATAATATATATTTTGTATATTTTCACATTTTATGTACAGTAGATAATATATATTTGGTGTACTTTGATATTTTATGTACAGTATATAATATATATTTTGTATATTTAAATATATTATGTACCATATAAAATATATATTTGGTGTACTTTCATATTTTATATATGGTATTTAATATTTATTTAGTGTAATTTGATATTTTAGGTACAGTTTATAATATATATTTGGTGTTCTTTGGTATTTTATGTACAATATATAATATATATTTTGTATATTTTCATATTTTTAGAACAGTATAAAATATATATTTGGTGTGCTTTTATATTTTATGTACAGCATATAATATTTCTTTAGTGCAACTTGATATTTTATGCACAGTTTATAATACATATTGGGTATGCTTCTGTATTTTATGTACAGTATATTATATATATTTGATGTATTTTCATATTTTATGTACAGAATATAATATATGCTTGCTGCACTTTGATATTTTATGTACAGTATATTATATATTTTGTATATTTTCATATTTTATGAAGAGTAAATAATATATATTTGGTGGACTTTTATATTTTATGTACAGTATATAATATTTATTTAGTGTAATTTGATATTTTAAGGACAGTTTATATTATATATTTGGTGTACCTTGATATTTTATGTACAGTATATAATATATATTTTGTATATTTTCATATAACATGTACAGTATATTATATGTTTTGTGTACTTTTGTATTTTGTGTACTGTATATAATATATATTTAGTGTAATTTGATATTTTATGCACAGTTTATAATATATATTTGGTATACTTTGGTATTTTATGTAGAGTATGTAATATGTATTTTGTATATTTTCACATTTTATGTACAGTACATAATATATATTTGGTGTACTTTGATATTTTATGTACAATATATCATATATATTTTGTATATTTTCATATTTTATGTACAGTATAAAATATATATTTGGTGTACTTTTATATTTTATATATGGCAATAAATATTTATTTAATGTAATTTGATATTTTATGTACAGTTTATAATATATATTTGGTGATCTTTTGTATTTTATGTACAGAATATAATATATATTTTGTATATTTTCATATTTTATGTACAGTATAAAATATATATTTGGAGTGCTTTTATATTTTGTGTACAGCATATAATATTTATTTAGTGTAATTTGATATTTTATGTACAGTTTATAATATATATTTGGTGTACTTCTGTATTTTATGTACAGTGTATAATATATATTTGATGTATTCTCATAGTTTATGTACAGTATATAATATACATTTGCTGTACATTGATATTTTATGTACAGTATATTATATATTTTGTATATTTTCATATTTTATGAAGAGTAAAAAATATATATTTGGTGTACTTTTATATTTTATGTACAGTATATAATATTTATTTAGTGTAATTTGATATTTTATGTACAGTTTATAGTATATATTTGGTGTACCTTGATAGTTTATGTACAGTATATAATATGTATTTTGTATATTTTCATATAACTTGTACAGTATATAATATATATTTGGTGTACTTTTGTATTTTTTGTACAGTATATAATATATATGTAGTGTAATTTGATATTTTATGTACAGTTTATAGTATATATTTGGTGTACCTTGATAGTTTATGTACAGTATATAGTATGTATTTTGTATATTTTCATATAACATGTACAGTATATTATATATTTTGTGTACTTTTGTATTTTATGTACAATATATAATATATATTTAGAGTAATTTGATATTTTATGTACAGTTTATAATATATATTTGGTATACTTTGGTATTTTATGTAGAGTATATAATATGTATTTAGTATATTTTCACATTTTATGTACAGTACATAATATATATTTGGTGTACTTTGATATTTTATGTACAGTATATAATATATATTTTGTATATTTTCATATTTTATGTACAGTATAAAATATATATTTGGCGTACTTTTATATTTTATGTACAGCATATAATGTTTATTTAGTGTAATTTGATATTTTATGTACAGCTTATCATATATATTTGGTGTACTTCCGTATTTTATGTAGAGTGTATAATATATATTTGATGAATTTTCATATTTTATGTACAGTATATAATATATATTTGCTGTAATTTGATATTTTGTGTACAGTATATTATATATTTTGTATATTTTCATATTTTATGAAGAGTAAAAAATATATATTTGGTGTACTTTTATATTTTATGTACAGTATTTAATATTTGTTTGGTGTAATTTGATATTTTATGCACAGTTTATATTATATATTTGGTGTACCTTGATATTTTATGTACAGTATATAATATGTATTTTGTATATTTTCATATAACTTGTACAGTATATAATATATATTTGGTGTACTTTTGTATTTTTTGAACAGTACATAATATATATTTAGTGTAATTTGATATTTTATGTAGAGTTTATATTATATATTTGGTGTACCTTGATATTTTATGTACAGTATATAATATATATTTTGTATATTTTCATATAACTTGTACAGTATATAATATATATTTGGTGTACTTTTGTATTTTATGTACAGTATATAATATATATTTAGTGTAATTTGATATTTTATGTACAGTTTATAATATATATTAGCTGTAATTTGGTATTTTATGTACAGTATATAATATATATTTTGTATATTTTCACATTTTATGTACAGTAGATAATATATATTTGGTGTACTTTGATATTTTATGTACAGTATATAATATATATTTTGTATATTTAAATATATTATGTACTGTATAAAATATATATTTGGTGTACTTTTATATTTTATATATGGTATTTAATATTTATTTCGTGTAATTTGATATTTTAGGTACAGTTTATAATATATATTTGGTGTTCTTTGGTATTTTATGTACAGTATATAATATATATTTTGTATATTTTCATATTTTAAGAACAGTATAAAATATATATTTGGTGTATTTTTATGTTTTATGTACGACATATAATATTTCTTTAGTGTAATTTGATATTTTATGTACAGTTTATAATACATATTTGGTATGCTTCTGTATTTTATGTACAGTATATAATATATATTGGATGTATTTTCATATTTTATGTACAGAATATAATATATGTTTGCTGTACTTTGATATTTTATGTACAGTATATTATATATTTTGTATATTTTCATATTTTATGAAGAGTAAAAAATATATATTTGGTGTACTTTTATATTTTCTGTACATTATATAATATTTATGTAGTGTAATTTGATATTTTATGTACAGTTTATATTATATATTTGGTGTACCTTGATATTTTATGTACAGTATATATTATATATTTTGTATATTTTCAAATAATATGTACAGTATATTATATATTTGGTGTACTTTTGTATTTTATGTACAGTATATAATACATATTTAGTGTAATTTGATATTTTATGTACAGTTTATAATATATATTTGGTATACTTTGGTATTTTATGTAGAGTATATAATATGTATTTTGTATATTTTCACATTTTATGTACAGTACATAATATATATTTGGTGTACTTTGATATTTTATGTACAGTACATAATATATATTTGCTGTACTTTGATGTTTTATGTACAGTATATTATATATTTTGAGAATTTTCATATTTTATGAAGAGAAAAAATATATATTTGGTGTACTTTTAAATTTTATGAACAATATATAATTATTTAGTGTAATTTGATATTTTATGTACAGTTTATATTATATATTTGGTGTACCTTGGTATTTTATGTACAGTATATAATATATATTTTGTATATTTTCACATAACTTGTACAGTATATTGCATATTTGGTGAACTTTTGTATTTTATGTACAGTTTATAATATACATTTGGTGTACTTCCGTTTTTTATGTACAGTGTATAATATATATTTGATGTATTCTCATATTTTATGTACAGTATATAATATATATTTGCTGTACATTGATATTTTATGTACAGTATATTATATATTTTGTATATTTTCATATTTTATGAAGAGTAAAAAATATGTATTTGGTGTACTTTTATATTTTATGTACAGTATATAATATTTATTTAGTGTAATTTGATATTTTATGTACAGTTTATAATATATATTTGGTGTACCTTGATAGTTTATGTACAGTATATAATATGTATTTTGTATATTTTCATATAACTTGTACAGTATATAATATATATTTGGTGTACTTTTGTATTTTTTGTACAGTATATAATATATATTTAGTGTAATTTTATATTTTATGTACAGTTTATATTATATATTTGGTGTACCTTGATATTTTATGTACAGTATATAATATATATTTTGTATATTTTCATATAACTTGTGCAGTATATAATATATATTTGGTGTACTTTGTATTTTATGTACAGTATATAATATATATTTAGTGTAATTTGATATTTTATGTACAGTTTATAATATGTATTTGGTGTAATTTGGTATTTTATGTTCAGTATATAATATATATTTTGTATATTTTCACATTTTATGTACAGTAGAAAATATATATTTGGTGTACTTTGATATTTTATGTGCAGTATATAATATATATTTTGTATATTTAAATATTTTATGTACCATATAAAATCTATATTTGGTGTACTTTTATATTTTATATATGGCATTAAATATTTATTTAATGTAATTTGATATTTTATGTACAGTTTATAATATATATTTGGTGATCTTTGGTATTTTATGTGCAGAATATTATATATATTTTGTATATTTTCATATTTTATGTACAGTATAAAATATATATTTGGTGTACTTTTATATTTTGTGTACAGCATTTAATATTTATTTAGTGTTATTTGATATTTTATGTACACTTTATAATATATATTTGGTGTACTTCCGTATTTTATGTACAGTGTATAATATATATTTGATGTATTCTCATATTTTATGTACAGTATATAATATATATTTGCTGTACATTGATATTTTATGCACAGTATATTATATATTTTGTATATTTTCATATTTTATGAAGAGTAAAAAATATATATTTGGTGTACTTTTATATTTTATGTACAGTATATAATATTTATTTAGTGTAATTTGATATTTTATGTACAGTTTATATTATATATTTGGTGTACCTTGATATTTTATGTACAGTATATAATATGTATTTTGTATATTTTCATATAACTTGTACAGTATATAATATATATTTGGTGTACTTTTGTATTTTTTGAACAGTACATAATATATATTTAGTGTAATTTGATATTTTATGTAGAGTTTATATTATATATTTGGTGTACCTTGATATTTTATGTACAGTATATAATATATATTTTGTATATTTTCATATAACTTGTAAAGTATATAATATATATTTGGTGTACTTTTGTATTTTATGTACAGTATATAATATATATTTAGTGTAATTTGATATTTTATGTACAGTTTATAATATATATTTGTTGTAATTTGGTATTTTATGTACAGTATATAATATATATTTTGTATATTTTCACATTTTATGTACAGTAGATAATATATATTTGGTGTACTTTGATATTTTATGTACAGTATATAATATATATTTTGTATATTTAAATATATTATGTACTGTATAAAATATATATTTGGTGTACTTTTATATTTTATATATGGTATTTAATATTTATTTCGTGTAATTTGATATTTTAGGTACAGTTTATAATATATATTTGGTGTTCTTTGGTATTTTATGTACAGTATATAATATATATTTTGTATATTTTCATATTTTAAGAACAGTATAAAATATATATTTGGTGTATTTTTATGTTTTATGTACGGCATATAATATTTCTTTAGTGTAATTTGATATTTTATGTACAGTTTATAATACATATTTGGTATGCTTCTGTATTTTATGTACAGTATATAATATATATTTGATGTATTTTCATATTTTATGTACAGAATATAATATATGTTTGCTGTACTTTGATATTTTATGTACAGTATATTATATATTTTGTATATTTTCATATTTTATGAAGAGTAAAAAATATATATTTGGTGTACTTTTATATTTTCTGTACATTATATAATATTTATGTAGTGTAATTTGATATTTTATGTACAGTTTATATTATATATTTGGTGTACCTTGATATTTTATGTACAGTATATATTATATATTTTGTATATTTTCAAATAATATGTACAGTATATTATATATTTGGTGTACTTTTGTATTTTATGTACAGTATATAATACATATTTAGTGTAATTTGATATTTTATGTACAGTTTATAATATATATTTGGTATACTTTGGTATTTTATGTAGAGTATATAATATGTATTTTGTATATTTTCACATTTTATGTACAGTACATAATATATATTTGGTGTACTTTGATATTTTATGTACAGTACATAATATATATTTGCTGTACTTTGATGTTTTATGTACAGTATATTATATATTTTGAGAATTTTCATATTTTATGAAGAGAAAAAATATATATTTGGTGTACTTTTAAATTTTATGAACAATATATAATTATTTAGTGTAATTTGATATTTTATGTACAGTTTATATTATATATTTGGTGTACCTTGGTATTTTATGTACAGTATATAATATATATTTTGTATATTTTCACATAACTTGTACAGTATATTGCATATTTGGTGAACTTTTGTATTTTATGTACAGTTTATAATATACATTTGGTGTACTTCCGTTTTTTATGTACAGTGTATAATATATATTTGATGTATTCTCATATTTTATGTACAGTATATAATATATATTTGCTGTACATTGATATTTTATGTACAGTATATTATATATTTTGTATATTTTCATATTTTATGAAGAGTAAAAAATATGTATTTGGTGTACTTTTATATTTTATGTACAGTATATAATATTTATTTAGTGTAATTTGATATTTTATGTACAGTTTATAATATATATTTGGTGTACCTTGATAGTTTATGTACAGTATATAATATGTATTTTGTATATTTTCATATAACTTGTGCAGTATATAATATATATTTGGTGTACTTTGTATTTTATGTACAGTATATAATATATATTTAGTGTAATTTGATATTTTATGTACAGTTTATAATATGTATTTGGTGTAATTTGGTATTTTATGTTCAGTATATAATATATATTTTGTATATTTTCACATTTTATGTACAGTAGAAAATATATATTTGGTGTACTTTGATATTTTATGTGCAGTATATAATATATATTTTGTATATTTAAATATTTTATGTACCATATAAAATCTATATTTGGTGTACTTTTATATTTTATATATGGCATTAAATATTTATTTAATGTAATTTGATATTATATGTACAGTTTATAATATATATTTGGTGATCTTTGGTATTTTATGTGCAGAATATTATATATATTTTGTATATTTTCATATTTTATGTACAGTATAAAATATATATTTGGTGTACTTTTATATTTTGTGTACAGCATTTAATATTTATATAGTGTTATTTGATATTTTATGTACAGTTTATAATATATATTTGGTGTACTTCCGTATTTTATGTACAGTGTATAATATATATTTGATGTATTCTCATATTTTATGTACAGTATATAATATATATTTGCTGTACATTGATATTTTATGCACAGTATATTATATATTTTGTATATTTTCATATTTTATGAAGAGTAAAAAATATATATTTGGTGTACTTTTATATTTTATGTACAGTATATAATATTTATTTAGTGTAATTTGATATTTTATGTACAGTTTATATTATATATTTGGTGTACCTTGATATTTTATGTACAGTATATAATATGTATTTTGTATATTTTCATATAACTTGTACAGTATATAATATATATTTGGTGTACTTTTGTATTTTTTGAACAGTACATAATATATATTTAGTGTAATTTGATATTTTATGTAGAGTTTATATTATATATTTGGTGTACCTTGATATTTTATGTACAGTATATAATATATATTTTGTATATTTTCATATAACTTGTAAAGTATATAATATATATTTGGTGTACTTTTGTATTTTATGTACAGTATATAATATATATTTAGTGTAATTTGATATTTTATGTACAGTTTATAATATATATTTGTTGTAATTTGGTATTTTATGTACAGTATATAATATATATTTTGTATATTTTCACATTTTATGTACAGTAGATAATATATATTTGGTGTACTTTGATATTTTATGTACAGTATATAATATATATTTTGTATATTTAAATATATTATGTACTGTATAAAATATATATTTGGTGTACTTTTATATTTTATATATGGTATTTAATATTTATTTAGTGTAATTTGATATTTTAGGTACAGTTTATAATATATATTTGGTGTTCTTTGGTATTTTATGTACAGTATATAATGTATATTTTGTATATTTTCATATTTTAAGAACAGTATAAAATATATATTTGGTGTATTTTTATATTTTATGTACAGCATATAATATTTCTTTAGTGTAATTTGATATTTTATGTACAGTTTATAATACATATTTGGTATGCTTCTGTATTTTATGTACAGTATATAATATATATTTGATGTATTTTCATATTTTATGTACAGAATATAATATATGTTTGCTGTACTTTGATATTTTATGTACAGTATATTATATATTTTGTATCTTTTCATATTTTATGAAGAGTAAAAAATATATATTTGGTGTACTTTTATATTTTATGTACAGTATATAATATTTATTTAGTGTAATTTGATATTTTATGTACAGTTTATATTATATATTTGGTGTACCTTGATATTTTATGTACAGTATATATAATATATTTTGTATATTTTCAAATAATATGTACAGTATATTATATATTTGGTGTACTTTTGTATTTTATGTACAGTATATAATACATATTTAGTGTAATTTGATATTTTATTTACAGTTTATAATATATATTTGGTATACTTTGGTATTTTATGTAGAGTATATAATATGTATTTTGTATATTTTCATATTTTATGTACAGTACATAATATATATTTGGTGTACTTTGATATTTTATGTACTGTACATAATATATATTTGCTGTACTTTGATATTTTATGTACAGTATATTATATATTTTGAGAATTTTCATATTTTATTAAGAGAAAAAATATATATTTGGTGTACTTTTAAATTTTATGAACAGTATATAATTATTTAGTGTAATTTGATATTTTATGTACAGTTTATATTATATATTTGGTGTACCTTGGTATTTTATGTACAGTATATAATATATATTTTGTATATTTTCATATAACTTGTACAGTATATTGCATATTTGGTGAACTTTTGTATTTTATGTACAGTTTATAATATACATTTGGTGTACTTCCGTTTTTTATGTACAGTGTATAATATATATTTGATGTATTCTCATATTTTATGTACAGTATATAATATATATTTGCTGTACATTGATATTTTATGTACAGTATATTATATATTTTGTATATTTTCATATTTTATGAAGAGTAAAAAATATATATTTGGTGTACTTTTATATTTTATGTACAGTATATAATATTTATTTAGTGTAATTTGATATTTTATGTACAGTTTATAATATATATTTGGTGTACCTTGATAGTTTATGTACAGTATATAATATGTATTTTGTATATTTTCATATAACTTGTACAGTATATAATATATATTTGGTGTACTTTTGTATTTTTTGTACAGTATATAATATATATTTAGTGTAATTTTATATTTTATGTACAGTTTATATTATATATTTGGTGTACCTTGATATTTTATGTACAGTATATAATATATATTTTGTATATTTTCATATAACTTGTGCAGTATATAATATATATTTGGTGTACTTTTGTATTTTATGTACAGTATATAATATATATTTAGTGTAATTTGATATTTTATGTACAGTTTATAATATGTATTTGGTGTAATTTGGTATTTTATGTTCAGTATATAATACATATTTTGTATATTTTCACATTTTATGTACAGTAGATAATATATATTTGGTGTACTTTGTTATTTTATGTACAGTATATAATATATATTTTGTATATTTAAATATTTTATGTACCGTATAAAATATATATTTGGTGTACTTTTATATTTTATATATGGCATTAAATATTTATTTAATGTAATTTGATATTATATGTACAGTTTATAATATATATTTGGTGATCTTTGGTATTTTATGTGCAGAATATTATATATATTTTGTATATTTTCATATTTTATGTACAGTATAAAATATATATTTGGTGTACTTTTATATTTTGTGTACAGAATTTAATATTTAATTAGTGTAATTTGATATTTTATGTACAGTTTATAATATATATTTGGTGTACTTCCGTATTTTATGTACAGTGTATAATATATATTTGATGTATTCTCATATTTTATGTACAGTATATAATATATATTTGCTGTACATTGATATTTTATGTACAGTATATTTTATATTTTGCATATTTTCATATTTTATGAAGAGTAAAAAATATATATTTGGTGTACTTTTATATTTTATGTACAGTATATAATATTTATTTAGTGAAATTTGACATTTTAGTTACAGTTTATAATATATATTTGGTGTAATTTGGTATTTTATGTACAGTATATAATATATGTTTTGTATATTTTCACATTTTATGTACAGTAGATAATATATATTTGGTGTACTTTGATATTTTATGTACAGTATATAATATATGTTTTGTTTATTTAAATATTTTATGTACCGTATAAAATATATATTTGGTGTACTTTTATATTTTATATATGGTATTTAATATTTATTTAGTGTAATTTGATATTTTAGGTACAGTTTATAATATATATTTGGTGTTCTTTGGTATTTTATGTACAGTATATAATATATATTTTGTATATTTTCATATTTTAAGAACAGTATAAAATATATATTTGGTGAACTTTTATATTTTATGTACAGCACATAATATTTCTTTAGTGTAATTTGATATTTTATGTACAGTTTATAATACATATTTGGTATGCTACTGCATTTTATGTACAGTATATAACATATATTTGATTTATTTTCATATTTTATGTACAGAATAATATATATGTGTGCTGTACTTTGATATTTTATGTACAGTATATAATATTTATTTAGTGTAATTTGATATTTTTTGTACAGTTTGTATTATATACTTGGTGTACCTTGATATTTTATGTACAGTATATAATATATATTTTGTATATTTTCATATAACATGTACAGTATATTATATATTTGGTGTACTTTTGTATTTTATGTACAGTATATAATATATATTTAGTGTAATTTGATATTTTATGTACAGTTTATAATATATATTTGGTATACTTTGGTGTTTTATGTAGAGTATATAATATGTATTTTGTATATTTTCACATTTTATGTACAGTAGATAATATATATTTGTTGTACTTTGATATTTTATGTACAGTATATAATATATATTTTGTATATTTTCATATTTTATGTACAGTGTAAAATATATATTTGGTGTACTTTTATATTTTATATATGGCTTTAAATATTTATTTAATGTAATTTGATATTTTATATACAGTTTATAATATATATTTGGTGTTCTTTGGTATTTTATATACAGTATGTAATATATATTTTGTATATTTTCATATTTTATGTACAATATAAAACATATGATAGGTGTAATTTTATATTATATGTACAGCATATAATATTACTTTAGTGTAATTTGATATTTTATGTACAGTTTATACTACATATTTGGTGTACTTCCGTATTTTATGTACAGTATATAATATATATTTGATGGATTTTCATATTTGAAGAACAGTATATAATATATATTTCCTGTACTTTTATATTTTATGTACAGAATACTATATGTATTGTGAATTTTCAAATTTTATGAAGAGTAAAAACTATATATTTGGTGTACTTATAAATTTTATGTACAGTATATATTTATTTAGTGTAATTTGATATTTTATGAACAGTTTATATTATATATTTGGTTTACCTTGGTATTTTATGTACAGTACATAATATATATTTTGTATATTTTCATATAACTTGTACAGTATATTACATATTTGGTGAACTTTTGTATTTTATGTACAGTTTATAATATGTATTTAGTGTAATTTGATATTTTATGTACAGTTTATAATATATATTTGGTGTACTTTGGTATTTTATGTACAGTATATTATATATATTTTGTATATTTTCACATTTTATGTACAGTAGATAATATATATTTGGTGTACTTTGATATTTTATATACAGTATATAATATATATTTTGTATATTTTCATATTTTATGTACAGTATAAAATATATATTTGGAGTACTTTTATATTTTATATATGGTATTTTATATTTATTTAGTGTAATTTGATATTTTACATACAGTTTATCATATATATTTGGTGATCTTTGCTATTTTATGTACAGTATATAATATATATTTTGTATATTTTCATATTTTGTGTACAGTATAAAATATATATTTGGTGTACTTTTATATTTTTTCTACAGCATACAATATTTCTTTAGTGTAATTTGATATTTTATTTAAAGTTTATAATACATATTTGGTATGCTTCTGTATTTTATGTACAGTATATAATATATATTTGATGTATTTTCATATTTTATGTAAAGAATATAATATATGTTTGCTGTACTTTGATATTTTATGTAGAGTATATTATATATTTTGCATATTTTCATATCTTATGAAGAGTAAAAAATATATATTTGGTGTACTTTTATATTTTATGTACAGTATATAATATTTATTTAGTGTAATTTGATATGTTATGTACAGTTTATATTATATATTTGGTGTACCTTGATATTTTATGTACAGTATATAATATATATTTTGTATATTTTCATATAACATGTACAGTATATTATATATTTGGTGTACTTTTGTATTTTATGTACAGTATATAATATATATTTAGCGTAATTTGATATTTTATGTACAGTTTATAATATATATTTGGTATACTTTGGTATTTTATGTAGAGTATATAATAAGTATTTTGTATATTTTCACATTTTATGTACAGTACATAATATATATTTGGTGTACTTTGATATTTTATGTACAGTATATAATATATATTTTGTATATTTTCATATTTTATGTACAGTATAAAATATATATTTGGTGTACTTTTATATTTTATATATGGCATTAAATATTTATTTAATGTAATTTGATATTTTATGTACAGTTTATAACATATATTTGGTGATCTTTGGTATTTTATGTACAGAATATAATATATATTTTGTATATTTTCATATTTTATGTACAGTATATAATATATATTTGCTGTACTTTTATATTTTGTGTACAGCATTTAATATTTATTTAGTGTAATTTGATATTATATGTACAGTTTATAATATATATTTGGTGTACTTCCGTATTTTACGTACAGTGTATAATATATATTTGATGTATTCTCATATTTTATGTACAGTATATAATATATATTTGCTGTACATTGATATTTTATGTACAGTATATTTAATATTTTGTATATTTTCATATTTTATGAAGAGTAAAAAATATATATTTGGTGTACTTTTATATTTTATGTACAGTATATAATTATTTAGTGTAATTTGATATTTTATGTACAGTTTATAATATATATTTGGTGTAATTTGGTATTTTATGTACAGTATATAATATATATTTTGTATATTTTCACATTTTATGTACAGTAGATAATATATATTTGGTGTACTTTGATATTTTATGTACAGTATATAATATATATATTGTATATTTAAATATTTTATGTACCATATAAAATATATATTTGGTGTACTTTTACATTTTATATATGGAATTTAATATTTATTTAGTGTAATTTGATATTTTAGGTACAGTTTATAATATATATTTGGTGTTCTTTGGTATTTTGTGTACAGTATATAATATATATTTTGTATATTTTCATATTTTAAGAACAGGATAAAATATATATTTGGTGTACTTTTATATTTTATGTACAGCATATAATATTTCTTTAGTGTAATTTGATATTTTATGTACAGTTTATAATACATATTTGGTATGCTACTGTATTTTATGTACAGTATATAACATATATTTGATGTATTTTCATATTTTATGTACAGAATATTATATATGTTTGCTGTACTTTGATATTTTATGTACAGTATATAATATTTATTTAGTGTAATTTGATATTTTTTGTACAGTTTGTATTATATATTTGGTGTACCTTGATATTTTATGTACAGTATATAATATATATTTTGTATATTTTCATATAACATGTACAGTATATTATATATTTGGTGTACTTTTGTATTTTATGTACAGTATATAATATATATTTAGTGTAATTTGATATTTTATGTACTGTTTATCATATATATTTGGTATACTTTGGTATTTTATGTAGAGTATATAATAAGTATTTTGTATATTTTCACATTTTTTGTACAGTAAATAATATATATTTGGTGTACTTCGATACTTTATGTACAGTATATAATATATATTTTGTATATTTTCATATTTTATGTACAGTATAAAATATATATTTGGTGTACTTTTATATTTTATATATGGCATTAAATATTTATTTAATGTAATTTGATATTTTATGTACAGTTTATATTATATATTTGGTGTACCTTGGTATTTTATGTACAGAATATAATATATATTTTGTATATTTTCATATTTTATGTACAGTATCAAAAAAATGTTTGGTGTACTTTTATATTTTGTGTACAGCATTTAATATTTATTTAGTGTAATTTGATATATTATGTACAGTTTATAATATATATTTGGTGTACTTCCGTATTTTATGTACAGTGTATAATATATATTTAATGTATTCTCATATTTTATGTACAGTATATAATATATATTTGCTGTACATTGATATTTTATGTACAGTATATTATATAATTTGTATATTTTCATATTTTATGAAGAGTAAAAAATATATATTTGGTGTACTTTTATATTTTATGTACAGTATATAATTATTTAGTGTAATTTGATATTTTATGTACAGTTTATAATATATATTTGGTGTACCTTGATAGTTTATGTACAGTATATAATATGTATTTTGTATATTTTCATATAACTTGTACAGTATATAATATATATTTGGTGTACTTTTGTATTTTTTGTACAGTATATAATATATATTTAGTGTAATTTTATATTTTATGTACAGTTTATATTATATATTTGGTGTACCTTGATATTTTATGTACAGTATATAATATATATATTGTATATTTTCATATAACTTGTGCAGTATATAATATATATTTGGTGTACTTTTGTATTTTATGTACAGTATATAATATATATTTAGTGTAATTTGATATTTTATGTACAGTTTATAATATGTATTTGGTGTAATTTGGTATTTTAGGTTCAGTATATAATATATATTTTGTATATTTTCACATTTTATGTACAGTAGATAATATATATTTGGTGTACTTTTATATTTTATATATGGCATTAAATATTTATTTAATGTAATTTGATATTTTATGTACAGTTTGTAACATATATTTGGTGATCTTTGGTATTTTATGTACAGAATATAATATATATTTTGTATATTTTCATATTTTATGTACAGTATATTATATATATTTTCTGTACTTTTATATTTTGTGTACAGCATATAATATTTATTTAGTGTAATTTGTTATTTTATGTACAGCTTATCATATATATTTGGTGTACTTCCGTATTTTATGTACAGTGTATGATATATATTTGATGAATTTTCATATTTTATGTACAGTATATAATATATATTTGCTGTACTTTGATATTTTATGTACAGTATATTATATATTTTGTATATTTTCATATTTTATGAAGAGTAAATATATATATTTGGTGGACTTTTATATTTTATGTACAGTATATAATATTTATTTAGTGTAATTTGATATTTTTTGTACAGTTTGTATTATATATTTGGTGTACCTTGATATTTTATGTACAGTATATAATATATATTTTGTATATTTTCATATAACATGTACAGTATATTATATGTTTTGTGTACTTTTGTATTTTGTGTACTGTATATAATATATATTTAGTGTAATTTGATATTTTATGCACAGTTTATAATATATATTTGGCATACTTTGGTATTTTATGTAGAGTATGTAATATGTATTTTGTATATTTTCACATTTTATGTACAGTACATAATATATATTTGGTGTACTTTGATATTTTATGTACAATATATAATATATATTTTGTATATTTTCATATTTTATGTACAGTATAAAATATATATTTGGTGTACTTTTATATTTTATATATGGCATTAAATATTTATTTAATATAATTTGATATTTTATGTACAGTTTATAATATATATTTGGTGATCTTTGGTATTCTATGTACAGAATATAATATATATTTTGTATATTTTCATATTTTATGTACAGTATAAAATATATATTTGGAGTACTTTTATATTTTGTGTACAGCATATAATATTTATTTAGTGTAATTTGATATTTTATGTACAGTTTATAATATATATTTGGTGTACTTCTGTATTTTATGTACAGTGTATAATATATATTTGATGTATTCTCATAGTTTATGTACAGTATATAATATACATTTGCTGTACATTGATATTTTATGTACAGTATATTATATATTTTGTATATTTTCATATTTTATGAAGAGTAAAAAATATATATTTGGTGTACTTTTATATTTTATGTACAGTATATAATATTTATTTAGTGTAATTTGATATTTTATGTACAGTTTATAGTATATATTTGGTGTACCTTGATAGTTTATGTACAGTATATAATATGTATTTTGTATATTTTCATATAACTTGTACAGTATATAATATATATTTGGTGTACTTTTGTATTTTTTGTACAATATATAATATATATGTAGTGTAATTTGATATTTTATGTACAGTTTATAGTATATATTTGGTGTACCTTGATAGTTTATGTACAGTATATAGTATGTATTTTGTATATTTTCATATAACATGTACAGTATATTATATATTTTGTGTACTTTTGTATTTTATGTACAATATATAATATATATTTAGTGTAATTTGATATTTTATGTACAGTTTATAATATATATTTGGTATACTTTGGTATTTTATATAGAGTATATAATATATATTTAGTATATTTTCACATTTTATGTACAGTACATAATATATATTTGGTGTACTTTGATATTTTATGTACAGTATATAATATATATTTTGTATATTTTCATATTTTATATACAGTATAAAATATATATTTGGTGTACTTTTATATTTTATGTACAGCATATAATATTTATTTAGTGTAATTTGATATTTTATGTACAGTTTATCATATATATTTGGTGTACTTCCGTATTTTATGTACAGTGTATAATATATATTTGATGAATTTTCATATTATATGTACAGTATATAATATATATTTGTTGTAATTTGATATTTTATGAACAGTATATTATATATTTTGTATATTTTCATATTTTATGAAGAGTAAAAAATATATATTTGGTGTACTTTTATATTTAATGTACAGTATATAATATTTATTTAGTGTAATTTGATATTTTATGTACAGTTTATATTATATATTTGGTGTACCTTGATATTTTATGTACAGTATATAATATATATTTTGTATATTTTCATATAACATGTACAGTATATTATATATTTGGTGTACTTTTGTATTTTATGTACAGTATATAATATATATTTAGTGTAATTTGATATTTTATGTACAGTTTATAATATATATTTGGTATACTTTGGTATTTTATGTAGAGTATATAATATGTATTTTGTATATTTTCACATTTTATGTACAGTACATAATACATATTTGGTGTACTTTGATATTTTATGTACAGTATATAATATATATTTTGTATATTTTCAAATTTTATGTACAGTATAAAATGTATATTTGGTGTACTTTTATATTTTATGAACAGTATTTAATATTTGTTTAGTGTAATTTGATATTTTATGTACAGTTTATAGTATATATTTGGTGTACCTTGATAGTTTATGTACAGTATATAATATGTATTTTGTATATTTTCATATAACTTGTACAGTATATAATATATATTTGGTGTACTTTTGTATTTTTTTTACAATATATAATATATATTTAGTGTAATTTTATATTTTATGTAGTGTTTATATTATGTATTTGGTGTACCTTGATATTTTATGTGCAGTATCTAATATATATTTTGTATATTTTCACATTTTATGAACAGTAGATAATATATATTTGGTGTACTTTGATATTTTATGTACAGTATATAATATATATTGTGTATATTTAAATATTTTATGTACTGTATAAAATATATATTTGGTGTACTTTTATATTTTATATATGGTATTTAATATTTATTTAGTGTAATTTGATATTTTAGGTACAGTTTATAATATATATTTGGTGTTCTTTGGTATTTTATGTACAGTATGTAATATATATTTTGTATACTTTCATATTTTAAGAACAGTATAAAATATATATTTGGTGTACTTTTATATTTTATGTACAGCATATAATATTTCTTTAGTGTAATTTGATATTTTATGTACAGTTTATAATACATATTTGGTATGCTTCTGTATTTTATGTACAGTATATAATATATATTTGATGTATTTTCATATTTTATGTACAGAATATAATATATGTTTGCTGTACTTTGATATTTTATGTACAGTATATTATATATTTTGTATATTTTCATATTTTATGTAGAGTAAAAAATATATATTTGGTGTACTTTTATATTTTATGTACAGCATATAATATTTATTTAGTGTAATTTGATATTTCATGTACATTTTATATTATATATTTTGTGTACCTTGATATTTTATGTACAGTATATAATATATATTTTGTATATTTTCATGTAACATGTACAGTATATTTTATATTTGGTGTACTTTTCTATTTTATGTACAGTATATAATATATATTTTGTGTAATTTGATATTTTATGTACAGTTTATAATATATATTTGGTATACTTTGTTATTTTATGTAGAGTATATAATATGTATTTTGTATATTTTCACATTTTATGTAAAGTACATAATATATATTTGGTGTACTTTGATATTTTATGTACAGTATATAATATATATTTTGTATATTTTCATATTTTATGTACAGTATAAAATATATATTTGGTGTACTTTTATATTTTATATACGGCATTAAATATTTATTTAATGTAATATGATATTTTATGTACAGTTTATAATATATATTTGGTGTTCTTTGGTATTTTATATACAGTATGTAATGTATATTTTGTATATTTTCATATTTTATGTACAATATAAAATATATGATAGGTGTAATTTTATATTATATGTACAGCATATAATATTACTTTTGTGTAATTTGATATTTTATGTACAGTTTATAATACATATTTGGTGTACTTCCGTATTTTATGTACAGTATATAATATATAATTGACGGATTTTCATATTTTATGTACAGTATATAATATATATTTGCTGTACTTTTATATTTTATGTACAGAATATATATATTTTCTGAATTTTCATATTTTATGAAGAGTAAAAAATATATATTTGGTGTACATTTAAATTTTATTTACAGTATATATTTATTTAGTGTAATTTGATATTTTATGTACAGTTTATATTATATATTTGGTGTACCTTGGTATTTTATGTACAGTATATAATATATATTTTGTATATTTTCAGATACCTTGTACAGTGTATTACATATTTGGTGAACTTTTGTATTTTATATACAGTATATAATATATATTTAGTGTAATTTGATATTTCATGCACAGTTTATAATATATATTTGGTGTACTTTGATATTTTATGTACAGTATATAATATATATTTTGTAAATTTTCACATTTTATGTACAGTTTAAAATATATATTTGGTGTACTTTTATATTTTATATATGGCATTAAATATTTATTTAATGTAATTTGATATTTTATGCACAGTTTATAATATATATTTGGTGATCTTTGGTATTTTATGTACAGAATTTAGTATATATTTTGTATATTTTCATATTTTATGTACAGTATAAAATATATTTTTGGTGTACTTTTATATTTTATGTACAGCATATAATATTTACTTAGTGAAATTTGATATTTTATGTACAGCTTATCATATATATTTGGTGTACTTCCGTATTTTATGTACAGTGTATAATATATATTTGATGTATTTTCATATTTTATGTACAGTATATAATATATATTTGCTGTACCTTGATATTTTATGTACAGTATATTATATATTTTGTATATTTTCATATTTTATGAAGAGTATAAATATATATTTGGTGTACTTTTATATTTTATGTACAGTATTTAATATATGTTTAGTGTAATTTGATATTTTATGTACAGTTTATAGTATATATTTGGTGTACCTTGATAGTTTATGTACAGTATATAATATGTATTTTGTATATTTTCATATAACTTGTACAGTATATAATATATATTTGGTGTACTTTTGTATTTTTTGTACAGTATATAATATATATTTAGTTTAATTTTATATTTTATGTACAGTTTATAGTATGTATTTGGTGTACCTTGATATTTTATGTACAGTATATAATATATATTTTGTATATTTTCATATATCTTGTACAGTATATTATATATTTGGTGTACTTTTGTATTTTATGTACAGTATATAATATATATTTAGTGTAATTTGATATTTTATGTACAGTTTATAATATATATTTGGTATACTTTGGTATTTTATGTAGAGTATATAATACGTATTTTGTATATTTTCACATTTTATGTACTGTACATAATATATATTTGGTGTACTTTGATATTTTATGTACGGTATATAATATATATTTTGTATATTTTCAAATTTTATGTACAGTATAAAATGTATATTTGGTGTACTTTTATATTTTATGTACAGTATTTAATATTTGCTTAGTGTAATTTGATATTTTATGTACAGTTTATAGTATATATTTGGTGTACCTTGATATTTTATATACACTATATAATATATATTTTGTATATTTTCATATAACTTGTACAGTATATAATATATATTTGGTGTACTTTTGTATTTTTTTTACAGTATATAATATATATTTAGTGTAATTTTATATTTTATGTACAGTTTATATTATGTATTTGGTGTACCTTGATATTTTATGTACAGTATCTAATATATATTTTGTATATTTTCACATTTTATGAACAGTAGATAATATATATTTGGTGTACCTTGATATTTTATGTACAGTATATAATATATATTTTGTATATTTAAATATATAAAATATTTAATGTATGTACTGTATAATTTAATATAAGTACTGTATAAAATATATATTTGGTGTACTTTTATATTTTATATATGGTACTTAATATTTATTTAGTGTAATTTGATATTTTAGGTACAGTTTATAATATATATTTGGTGTTCTTTGGTATTGTATGTACAGTATATAATATATATTTTGTATATTTTCATACTTTAAGAACAGTATAAAATATATATTTGGTGTACTTTTATATTTTATGTACAGCATATAATATTTCTTTAGTGTAATTTGATATTTTATGTACAGTTTATAATACATATTTGGTATGCTTCTGTATTTTATGTACAGTATATAATATATATTTGATGTATTTTCATATTTTATGTACAGAATATAGTATATGTTTGCTGTACTTTGATATTTTATGTACAGTATATTATATATTTTGTATATTTTCATATTTTATGAAGAGTAAAAAATATATATTTGGTGTACTTTTATATTTTATGTACAGTATATAATATTTATTTAGTGTAATTTGATATTTTATGTACAGTTTATATTATATATTTGGTGTACCTTGATATTTTATGTACAGTATATAATATATATTTTGTATATTTTCATATAACATGTACAGTATATTATATATTTGGTGTACTTTTGTATTTTATGTACAGTATATAATATATATTTAGTGTAATTTGATATTTTATGTACAGTTTAAAATATATATTTGGTATACTTTGGTATTTTATGTAGAGTATATAATATGTATTTTGTATATTTTCACATTTTTTGTACAGTACATAATATATATTTGGTGTACTTTGATATTTTATGTACAGTACATAATATATATTTTGTATATTTTCATATTTTATGTACAGTATAAAATGTATATTTGGTGTACTTTTATATTTTATGAACAGTATTTAATATTTGTTTAGTGTAATTTGATATTTTATGTGCAGTTTATAGTGTATATTTGGTGTACCTTGATAGTTTATGTACCGTATATAATATGTATTTTGTATATTTTCATATAACTTGTACAGTATATAATATATATTTGGTGTACTTTTGTATTTTTTGAACAGTATATAATATATATTTAGTGTAATTTTGTATTTTATGTACAGTTTATAATATATATTTGGTGTATTTTGGTATTTTATGTACAGTATATAATATATATTTTGTATATTTTCACATTTTATGTACAGTAGATAATATATATTTGGTGTACTTTGATATTTTATATACAGTATATAATATATATTTTGTATATTATCATATTTTATGTACAGTATAAAATATATATTTGGAGTACTTTTATATTTTATATATGGTATTTAATATTTGTTTAGTGTAATTTGATATTTAATGTACAGTTTATAATATATATTTGGTGATCTTTGGTATTTTATGTACAGTATATAATATATATTATGTATATTTTCATATAACTTGTACAGTACATAATATATATTTGGTGTACTTTGATATTTTATGTACAGTATATAATATATATTTTGTATATTTAAATATTTTATGTACCGTATAAAATATATATTTGGTGTACTTTTATATTTTATATATGTTATTTAATATTTATTTAGTGTAATTTGATATTTTAGGTACAGTTTATAATATATATTTGGTGTTCTTTGGTATTTTATGTTCAGTATATAATATATATTTTGTATATTTTCATATTTTATGTACAGTATAAAATATATATTTGTTGAACGTTTATATTTTATGTACAGCATATAATATATATTTAGTGTAATTTGATATTTTATGTACAGCTTTTCATATGTATTTGGTGTACTTCCGTATTTTATGTACAGTGTATAATATATATTTGATGTATTTTCATATTTTATGTACAGTACATAATATATATTTGCTGTACTTTGATATTTTATGTACAGTATATTATATATTTTGTATATTTTCATATTTTATGAAGAGTAAAAAGTATATATTTGGTGTACTTTTATATTTTATGTACAGTATTTAATATTTGTTTAGTGTAATTTGATATTTAATGTACAGTTTACAATATATATTTGGTGATCTTTGGTATTTTATGTACAGTATATAATATATATTTTGTATATTTTCAGATTTTATGAACAGTAGATAATATATATTTGGTGTACTTTGATTTTTTATGTACAGTATATAATACATATTTTGTATATTTAAATATTTTATGTACCGTATAAAATATATATTTGGTGTACTTTTATATTTTATATATGGTATTTAATATTTATTTAGTGTAATTTGATATTTTAGGTACAGTTTATAATATATATTTGGTGTTCTTTGGTATTTTGTGTACAGTATATAATATATATTTTGTATATTTTCATATTTTAAGAACAGTATAAAATATATATTTGGTGTACTTTAATATTTTATGTACAGCATATAATATTTCTTTAGTGTAATTTGATATTTTATGTACATTTTATAATACATATTTGGTATGCTTCTGTATTTTATGTACAGTATATAATATATATTTGATGTATTTTCATATTTTATGTACAGAATATAATATATGTTTGCTGTACTTTGATATTTTATGTACAATATATTTTATATTCTGTATATTTTCATATTTTATGAAGAGTAAAAAATATATATTTGGTGTACTTTTATATTTTATGTACAGTATATAATATTTATTTAGTGTAATTTGATATTTTATGTACAGTTTATATTATATATTTGGTGTACCTTGATATTTTATGTACAGTATATAATATATATTTTGTATATTTTCATATAACATGTACAGTACATTGTATATTTGGCGTACTTTTGTATTTTATGTACAGTATATAACACATATTTAGTGTAATTTGATATTTTATGTACAGTTTATATTTTATATTTGGTGTACCTTGATTTTTTATGTACAGTACATAATATATATTTTGTATATTTTCATATAACTTGTACAGTATATAATATATATTTGGTGTACTTTTGTATATAATGTACAGTTTATAATATATATTTAGTGTAATTTGATATTTTATGTACAGTTTATAATATATATTTGGTATACTTTGGTATTTTATGTAGAGTATATAATATGTATTTTGTATATTTTCACATTTTATGTACAGTACATAATATATATTTGGTGTACTTTGATATTTTATGTACAGTATATAATATATATTTTGTATATTTTCATATTTTATGTACAGTATAAAATGTATATTTGGTATGCTTTTATATTTTATAAATGGCATTAAATATTTATTTAATGTAATTTGATATTTTATGTACAGTTTATAATATATATTTGGTGATCTTTGGTGTTTTATGTGCAGAATATAATATATATTTTGTATATTTTCATATTTCATGTATTGTATAAAAGATATATTTGGTGTACTTTTATATTTTGTGTACAGCATTTAATATTTATTTAGTGTAATTTGATATTTTATGTACAGTTTATAATATATATTTGGTGTACCTCCGTATTTTATGTACAGTGTATGATATATATTTGATGTATTCTCATATTTTATGTACAGTATATAATATATATTTGCTGTACATTGATATTTTATGTACAGTATATTATATATTTTGTATATTTTCATATTTTATGAAGAGTAAAAAATATATATTTGGTGTACTTTTATATTTTATGTACAGTATATAATATTTATTTAGTGTAATTTGATATTTTATGTACAGTTTATAGTATATATTTGGTGTACCTTGATAGTTTATGTACAGTATATAATATGTATTTTGTATATTTTCATATAACTTGTACAGTATATAATATATATTTGGTATACTTTTGTATTTTTTGTACAGTATATAATATATATTTAGTGTAATTTTATATTTTATGTACAGTTTATATTATGTATTTCGTGTACCTTGATATTTTATGTACAGTATATAATATATATTTTGTATATTTTCATATAACTTGTACAGTATATAATATATATTTGGTGTACTTTTGTATTTTATGTACAGTATATAATATATATTTTGTATATTTTCACATTTTATGTACAGTAGATAATATATATTTGGTGTACTTTGATATTTTATATACAGTATATAATTTATATTTTGTGTATTTTCATATTTTATGTACAGTATAAAATATATATGTTGTGAACTTTTATATTTTATATACGGCATTAAATATTTATTTAATGTAATTTGATATTTTATGTACTGTTTATAATATATATTTGGTGATCTTTGGTATTTTATGTACAGTATATAATATATATTTTGTATATTTTCATATTTTATGTACAGTATAAAATATATATTTGGTGTAATTTCATATTTTTTGTACAGCATATAATATTTATTTAGTGTAATTTGATATTTTATGTACAGTTAATAGTATATATTTGGTGTACTTCCGTATTTTATGCACAGTGTATAATATATATTTGATGTATTCTCATATTTTATGTACAGTATATAATATATATTTGCTGTACATTGATATTTTATGTACAGTATATTATATATTTTGTATATTTTCATCTTTTATGAAGAGTAAAAAATATATACTTGGTGTACTTTTATATTTTATGTACAGTATATAATATTTATTGAGTGTAATTTGATAGTTTATGTACAGTTTATATTATATATTTGGTGTACCTTGATATTTTATGTACAGTATATAATATGTATTTTGTATATTTTCATATAACTTGTACAGTATATAATATATATTTGGTGTACTTTTGTATTTTATGTACAGTATATAATATATATTTAGTGTAATTTGATATTTCTTGTACAGTTTATAATATATGTTTGGTATACTTTGTTATTTTATGTAGAGTATATAATATGTATTTTGTATATTTTCACATTTTATGTACAGTACATAATATATATTTGGTGTACTTTGATATTTTATATACAGTATATAATATATATTTTGTATATTTTCATATTTTATGTACAGTATAAAATATATATTTGGTGTACTTTTATATTTTATATATGGCATTAAATATTTATTTAATGTAATTTGATATTTTATGTACAGTTTATAATATATATTTGGTGTTCTTTGGTATTTTATATACAGTATGTAATATATATTTTGTATATTTTCATATTTTATGTACAATATAATATATATGATAAGTGTAATTTTATATTATATGTACGGCATATAATATTTCTTTAGTGTAATTTGATATTTTATGTACAGTTTATAATACATATTTGGTATGCTTCTGTATTTTATGTACAGTATATAATATATATTGGATGTATTTTCATATTTTATGTACAGAATATAATATATGTTTGCTGTACTTGATATTTTATGTACAGTATATTATATATTTTGTATATTTTCATATTTTATGAAGAGTAAAAAATATATATTTTGTGTACTTTTATATTTTCTGTACAGTATATAATATTTATTTAGTGTAATTTGATATTTTATGTACAGTTTATATTATATATTTGGTGTACCTTGATATTTTATGTACAGTATATATTATATATTTTGTATATTTTCAAATAATATGTACAGTATATTATATATTTGGTGTACTTTTGTATTTTATGTACAGTATATAATACATATTTAGTGTAATTTGATATTTTATGTACAGTTTATAATATATATTTGGTATACTTTGGTATTTTATGTAGAGTATATAATATGTATTTTGTATATTTTCACATTTTATGTACAGTACATAATATATATTTGGTGTACTTTGATATTTTATGTACAGTACATAATATATATTTGCTGTACTTTGATGTTTTATGTACAGTATATTATATATTTTGAGAATTTTCATATTTTATGAAGAGAAAAAATATATATTTGGTGTACTTTTAAATTTTATGAACAATATATAATTATTTAGTGTAATTTGATATTTTATGTACAGTTTATATTATATATTTGGTGTACCTTGGTATTTTATGTACAGTATATAATATATATTTTGTATATTTTCACATAACTTGTACAGTATATTGCATATTTGGTGAACTTTTGTATTTTATGTACAGTTTATAATATACATTTGGTGTACTTCCGTTTTTTATGTACAGTGTATAATATATATTTGATGTATTCTCATATTTTATGTACAGTATATAATATATATTTGCTGTACATTGATATTTTATGTACAGTATATTATATATTTTGTATATTTTCATATTTTATGAAGAGTAAAAAATATATATTTGGTGTACTTTTATATTTTATGTACAGTATATAATATTTATTTAGTGTAATTTGATATTTTATGTACAGTTTATAATATATATTTGGTGTACCTTGATAGTTTATGTACAGTATATAATATGTATTTTGTATATTTTCATATAACTTGTACAGTATATAATATATATTTGGTGTACTTTTGTATTTTTTGTACAGTATATAATATATATTTAGTGTAATTTTATATTTTATGTACAGTTTATATTATATATTTGGTGTACCTTGATATTTTATGTACAGTATATAATATATATTTTGTATATTTTCATATAACTTGTGCAGTATATAATATATATTTCGTGTACTTTTGTATTTTATGTACAGTATATAATATATATTTAGTGTAATTTGATATTTTATGTACAGTTTATAATATGTATTTGGTGTAATTTGGTATTTTATGTTCAGTATATAATATATATTTTGTATATTTTCACATTTTATGTACAGTAGATAATATATATTTGGTGTACTTTGATATTTTATGTACAGTATATAATATATATTTTGTATATTTAAATATTTTATGTACCGTATAAAATATATATTTGGTGTACTTTTATATTTTATATATGGCATTAAATATTTATTTAATGTAATTTGATATTATATGTACAGTTTATAATATATATTTGGTGATCTTTGGTATTTTATGTGCAGAATATTATATATATTTTGTATATTTTCATATTTTATGTACAGTATAAAATATATATTTGGTGTACTTTTATATTTTGTGTACAGAATTTAATATTTATTTAGTGTAATTTGATATTTTATGTACAGTTTATAATATATATTTGGTGTACTTCCGTATTTTATGTACAGTGTATAATATATATTTGATGTATTCTCATATTTTATGTACAGTATATAATATATATTTGCTGTACATTGATATTTTATGTACAGTATATTTTATATTTTGCATATTTTCATATTTTATGAAGAGTAAAAAATATATATTTGGTGTACTTTTATATTTTATGTACAGTATATAATATTTATTTAGTGAAATTTGACATTTTAGTTACAGTTTATAATATATATTTGGTGTAATTTGGTATTTTATGTACAGTATATAATATATATTTTGTATATTTTCATATAACTTGTACAGTATATAATATATATTTGGTGTACTTTTGTATTTTATGTACAGTATATAATATATACTTAGTGTAATTTGATATTTTATGTACAGTTTATAATATATATTTGGTGTAATTTGGCATTTTATGTACGGTATATAATATATATTTTGCATATTTTCACATTTTATGTACAGTAGATAATATATATTTGGTGTACTATGATATTTTATGTACAGTATATAATATATGTTTTGTATATTTAAATATTTTATGTACCGTATAAAATATATATTTGGTGTACTTTTATATTTTATATATGGTATTTAATATTTATTTAGTGTAATTTGATATTTTAGGTACAGTTTATAATATATATTTGGTGTTCTTTGGTATTTTATGTACAGTATATAATATATATTTTGTATATTTTCATATTTTAAGAACAGTATAAAATATATATTTGGTGTACTTTTATATTTTATGTACAGCACATAATATTTCTTTAGTGTAATTTGATATTTTATGTACAGTTTATAATACATATTTGGTATGCTACTGCATTTTATGTACAGTATATAACATATATTTGATTTATTTTCATATTTTATGTACAGAATAATATATATGTGTGCTGTACTTTGATATTTTATGTACAGTATATAATATTTATTTAGTGTAATTTGATATTTTTTGTACAGTTTGTATTATATACTTGGTGTACCTTGATATTTTATGTACAGTATATAATATATATTTTGTATATTTTCATATAACATGTACAGTATATTATATATTTGGTGTACTTTTGTATTTTATGTACAGTATATAATATATATTTAGTGTAATTTGACATTTTATGTACAGTTTATAATATATGTTTGGTATACTTTGGTATTTTATGTAGAGTATATAATAAGCATTTTGTATATTTTCACATTTTATGTACAGTACATAATATATATTTGGTGTACTTTGATACTTTATGTACAGTATATAATATATATTTTGTATATTTTCATATTTTATGTACAGTGTAAAATATATATTTGGTGTACTTTTATATTTTATATATGGCATTAAATATTTATTTAATGTAATTTGATATTTTATGTACAGTTTATATTATATATTTGGTGTACCTTGGTATTTTATGTACAGTATATAATATATATTTAGTGTAATTTGATATTTTATGTACAGTTTGTATTATATATTTGGTGTACCTTGACATTTTATGTACAGTATATAATATATATTTTGTATATTTTCATATAACTTGTACAGTATATAATACATATTTGGTGTACTTTTGTATTTTATGTACAGTATGTAATATATATTTTGTATATTTTCATATAACATGTTCAGTATATTATATATTTGGTGTACTTTTGTATTTTATGTACAGTATATAATATATATTTAGTGTAATTTGATATTTTATGTACAGTTTATAATATATATTTGGTATACTTTGGTATTTTATGTAGAGTATATAATATGTATTTTGTATATTTTCACATTTTATGTACAGTAGATAATATATATTTGTTGTACTTTGATATTTTATGTACAGTATATAATATATATTTTGTATATTTTCATATTTTATGTACAGTGTAAAATATATATTTGGTGTACTTTTATATTTTATATATGGCTTTAAATATTTATTTAATGTAATTTGATATTTTATATACAGTTTATAATATATATTTGGTGTTCTTTGGTATTTTATATACAGTATGTAATATATATTTTGTATATTTTCATATTTTATGTACAATATAAAACATATGATAGGTGTAATTTTATATTATATGTACAGCATATAACATTACTTTAGTGTAATTTGATATTTTATGTACACTTTATAATACATATTTGGTGTACTTCCGTATTTTATGTACAGTATATAATATATATTTGATGGATTTTCATATTTGAAGAACAGTATATAATATATATTTCCTGTACTTTTATATTTTATGTACAGAATACTATATATATTGTGAATTTTCATATTTTATGAAGAGTAAAAACTATATATTTGGTGTACTTATAAATTTTACGTACAGTATATATTTATTTAGTGTAATTTGATATTTTATGAACAGTTTATATTATATATTTGGTTTACCTTGGTATTTTATGTACAGTACATAATATATATTTTGTATATTTTCATATAACTTGTACAGTATATTACATATTTGGTGAACTTTTGTATTTTATGTACAGTTTATAATATGTATTTAGTGTAATTTGATATTTTATGTACAGTTTATAATATATATTTGGTGTACTTTGGTATTTTATGTACAGTATATTATATATATTTTGTATATTTTCACATTTTATGTACAGTAGATGATATATATTTGGTGTACTTTGATATTTTATATACAGTATATAATATATATTTTGTATATTTTCATATTTTATGTACAGTATAAAATATATATTTGGAGTACTTTTATATTTTATATATGGTATTTTATATTTATTTAGTGTAATTTGATATTTTACATACAGTTTATCATATATATTTGGTGATCTTTGCTATTTTATGTACAGTATATAATATATATTTTGTATATTTTCATATTTTGTGTACAGTATAAAATATATATTTGGTGTACTTTTATATTTTTTCTACAGCATACAATATTTCTTTAGTGTAATTTGATATTTTATTTAAAGTTTATAATACATATTTGGTATGCTTCTGTATTTTATGTACAGTATATAATATATATTTGATGTATTTTCATATTTTATGTACAGAATATAATATATGTTTGCTGTACTTTGATATTTTATGTAGAGTATATTATATATTTTGCATATTTTCATATCTTATGAAGAGTAAAAAATATATATTTGGTGTACTTTTATATTTTATGTACAGTATATAATATTTATTTAGTGTAATTTGATATGTTATGTACAGTTTATATTATATATTTGGTGTACCTTGATATTTTATGTACAGTATATAATATATATTTTGTATATTTTCATATAACATGTACAGTATATTATATATTTGGTGTACTTTTGTATTTTATGTACAGTATATAATATATATTTAGCGTAATTTGATATTTTATGTACAGTTTATAATATATATTTGGTATACTTTGGTATTTTATGTAGAGTATATAATAAGTATTTTGTATATTTTCACATTTTATGTACAGTACATAATATATATTTGGTGTACTTTGATATTTTATGTACAGTATATAATATATATTTTGTATATTTTCATATTTTATGTACAGTATAAAATATATATTTGGTGTACTTTTATATTTTATATATGGCATTAAATATTTATTTAATGTAATTTGATATTTTATGTACAGTTTATAACATATATTTGGTGATGTTTGGTATTTTATGTACAGAATATAATATATATTTTGTATATTTTCATATTTTATGTACAGTATATAATATATATTTGCTGTACTTTTATATTTTGTGTACAGCATTTAATATTTATTTAGTGTAATTTGATATTATATGTACAGTTTATAATATATATTTGGTGTACTTCCGTATTTTACGTACAGTGTATAATATATATTTGATGTATTCTCATATTTTATGTACAGTATATAATATATATTTGCTGTACATTGATATTTTATGTACAGTATATTTAATATTTTGTATATTTTTATATTTTATGAAGAGTAAAAAATATATATTTGGTGTACTTTTATATTTTATGTACAGTATATAATATTTATTTAGTGTAATTTGATATTTTATGTACAGTTTATAATACACATTTGGTATGCTACTGTATTTTATGTACAGTATATAACATATATTTGATGTATTTTCATATTTTATGTACAGAATATTATATATGTTTGCTGTACTTTGATATTTTATGTACAGTATATAATATTTATTTAGTGTAATTTGATATTTTTTGTACAGTTTGTATTATATATTTGGTGTACTTTGATATTTTATGTACAGTATAAAATATATATTTTGTATATTTTCATATAACATGTACAGTATATTATATATTTGGTGTACTTTTGTATTTTATGTACAGTATATAATATATATTTAGTGTAATTTGATATTTTATGTACAGTTTATAATATATATTTGGTATACTTTGGTATCTTATGTAGAGTATATAATAAGTATTTTGTATATTTTCACATTTTTTGTACAGTACATAATATATATTTGGTGTACTTTGATACTTTATGTACAGTATATAATATATATTTTGTATATTTTCATATTTTATGTACAGTATAAAATATATATTTGGTGTACTTTTATATTTTATATATGGCATTAAATATTTATTTAATGTAATTTGATATTTTATGTACAGTTTATATTATATATTTGGTGTACCTTGATACTTTATGTACAGTATATAATATATATTTTGTATATTTTCAAATTTTATGTACAGTATAAAATGTATATTTGGTGTACTTTTATATTTTATGAACAGTATTTAATATTTGTTTAGTGTAATTTGATATTTTATGTACAGTTTATAGTATATATTTGGTGTACCTTGATAGTTTATGTACAGTATATAATATGTATTTTGTATATTTTCATATAACTTGTACAGTATATAATATATATTTGGTGTACTTTTGTATTTTTTTTACAGTATATAATATATATTTAGTGTAATTTTATATTTTATGTACAGTTTATATTATGTATTTGGTGTACCTTGATATTTTATGTGCAGTATCTAATATATATTTTGTATATTTTCACATTTTATGAACAGTAGATAATATATATTTGGTGTACTTTGATATTTTATGTACAGTATATAATATATATTGTGTATATTTAAATATTTTATGTACTGTATAAAATATATATTTGGTGTACTTTTATATTTTATATATGGTATTTAATATTTATTTAGTGTAATTTGATATTTTACATACAGTTTATAATATATATTTGGTGATCTTTGCTATTTTATGTACAGTACACAATATATATTTTGTATATTTTCATATTTTATGTACAGTAGATAATATATATTTGGTGTACTTTGATATTTTGTGTACAGCATATAATATTTATTTAGTGTAATTTGATATTTTATGTACAGTATAAAATATATATTTGGAGTACTGTTATATTTTATATATGGTATTTAATATTTAGTGTAATTTGATATTTAATGTACAGTTTATAATATATATTTGGTGATCTTTGGTATTTTATGTACAGTATATAATATATATTATGTATATTTTCATATAACTTGTACAGTATATAATATATATTTGGTGTACTTTTGTATTTTATGTACAGTATATAATATATGTTTAGTATAATTTGATATTTTATGTACAGTTTATAATATATATTTGGTGTTCTTTGGTATTTTATGTACAGTATATAATATATATTTTGTATATTTTCATATTTTAAGAACAGTATAAAATATATATTTGGTGCACTTTTATATTTTATGTACAGCATATAATATTTCTTTAGTGTAATTTGATATTTTATGTACAGTTTATAATACATATTTGGTATGCTTCTGTATTTTATGTACAGTATATAATATATATTTGATGTATTTTCATATTTTATGTACAGAATATAATATATGTTTGCTGTACTTTGATATTTTATGTACAGTATATTATATATTTTGTATATTTTCATATTTTATGAAGAGTAAAAAATATATATTTGGTGTACTTTTATATTTTATATACAGTATATAATATATATTTTGTATATTTTCATATAACTTGTACAGTATATAATATATATATGGTGTACTTTTGTATTTTTTGTACAGTAAATAATATATATTTAGTGTAATTTTATATTTTATGTACAGTTTATGTTATGTATTTGGTGTACCTTGATATTTTATGTACAGTATATAATATATATTTTGTATATTTTCATAAAACTTGTACAGTATATAATATATATTTGGTGTACTTTTGTATTTTATGTACAGTATATAATATATATTTAGTGTAATTTGATAATTTATGTACAGTTTATAATATATATTTGGTGTAATTTGGTATTTTATGTACAGTATATAATATATATTTTGTATATTTTCACATTTTATGAACAGTAGATAATATATATTTGGTGTACTTTGATATTTTATGTACAGTATATAATATATATTTTGTATATTTTCATATTTTATGTACAGTATAAAATATATATTAGGTGTACTTTTATATTTTATATATGGCATTAAATATTTATTTAATGTAATTTGATATTTTATGTACAGTTTATAATATATATTTGGTGATCTTTGGTATTTTATGTACAGAATATAATATATATTTTGTATATTTTCATATTTTATGTTCAGTATAAAATATATATTTGGTGTACTTTTATATTTTATGTACAGCATATAATATTTATTTAGTGTAATTTGATATTTTATGTACAGCTTATCATATATATTTGGTGTACTTCCGTATTTTATGTACAGTATATAATATATATTTGATGGATTTTCATATTTTATGTACTGTATATAATATATATTTGCTGTACTTTTATATTTTATGTACAGTATAATATATATTTTGTGAATTTTCATATTTTATGAAGAGTAAAAAATATATATTTGGTGTACTTTTAAATTTTATGTACAGTATATATTTATTTAGTGTAATTTGATAATTTTTGTACAGTTTATATTATATATTTTGTGTACCTTGGTATTTTATGTACAGTATATAATATATATTTTGTATATTTTCATATAACTTGTACAGTGTATTACATATTTGGTGAACTTTTGTATTTTATGTACAGTATATAATATATATTTAGTGTAATTAGATATTTCATGTACAGTTTATAATATATATTTGGTGTACTTTGGTATTTTATGTACAGTATATAATATATATTTTGTATATTTTCACATTTTATGTACAGTAGATAATATATATTTGCTGTACTTTGATATATTATTTACAGTATATAATATAAATTCTGTACATTTTCATATTTTATGTACAGTATAAAATATATATTTGGTGTACTTTTATATTTTATATATGGTATTTAATATTTATTTAGTGTAATTTGATATTTTATGAACAGTTTATAATATATATTTGGTGTTCTTTTGTATTTTATGTACAGTATATAATATATATTTTGTATATATTCATATTTTATGTACAGTATAAAATATATATTTGGTGTACTTTTATATTTTTTGTTCAGCATATAATATTTATTTAGTCTAATTTGATATTTTATGTACAGTTTATAGTATATATTTGGTGTATCTTGATAGTTTATGAACAGTATGTAATATGTATTTTGTATATTTTCATATAACTTGTACAGTATATAATATTTATTTGGTGTACTTTTGTATATTTTGTACAGTATATAATATATATTTAGTGTAATTTGATATTTTATGTACAGTTTATATTATATATTTGGTGTACCTTGATATTTTCTGTACAGTATATAATATATATTTTGTATATTTTCATATAACTTGTGCAGTATATAATATATATTAGGTGTACTTTTGTATTTTATGTACAGTATATAATATATATTTAGTGTAATTTGATATTTTATGTACAGTTTATAATATATATTTGGTATAATTTGGTATTTTATGTACAGTATATAAGATATATTTTGTATATTTTCACATTTTATGTACAGTAGATAATATATATTTGGTGTACTTTGATATTTTATGTACAGTATATAATATATATTTTGTATATTTAAATATTTTCTGTACCGTATGAAATATATATTTGGTGTACTTTTATATTTTACGTATGGTATTTAATATTTATTTAGAGTAATTTGATATTTTAGGTACAGTTTATAATATATATTTGGTGTTCTTTGGTATTTTATGTACAGTATATAATATATATTTTGTATATTTTCATATTTTAAGAACAGTATAAAATATATATTTGTTTTACTTTTATATTTTATGTACAGCATAAAATATTTCTTTAGTGTAATTTGATATTTTATGTACAGTTTATAATACATATTTGGTATGCTTCTGTATTTTATGTACAGTATATAATATGTATTTGATGTATTTTCATATTTTATGTACAGAATATAATATATGTTTGCTGTACTTTGATATTTTATGTACAGTATATTATATATTTTGTATATTTTCATATTTTATGAAGAGTAAAAAGTATATATTTGGTGTACTTTTATATTTTATGTACAGTATATACTATTTATTTAGTGTAATTTGATATTTCATGTACAGTTTACATTATATATTTGGTGCACCTTGATATTTTATGTACAGTATATAATATATATTTTGTATATTTTCATATAACATGTACAGTATATTATATATTTGGTGTACTTTTCTATTTTATGTACAGTATATAATATCTATTTTGTATATTTTCATATTTTATGTACAGTATAAAATATATATTTGGGGTACTTTTATATTTTGTGTACAGCATGTAATATTTATTTAGTGTAATTTGATATTTTATGTACAGTTTATAATATATATTTGGTGTACTTCTGTATTTTATGTACAGTGTATAATATATATTTGATGTATTCTCATATTTTATGTACAGTATATAATATTTATTTGCTGTACATTGATATTTTATGTACAGTATATTATATATTTTGTATATTTTCATACTTTATGAAGAGTAAAAAATATATATTTGGTGTACTTTTATATTTTATGTACAGTATATAATATTTATTTAGTGTAATTTGATATTTTATGTACAGTTTATATTATGTATTTGGTGTACCTTGATATTTTATGTACAGTATATAATATATATTTTGTATATTTTCATATAACTTGTACAGTATATAATATATATTTGGTGTACTTTTGTATTTTATGTACAGTATATAATATATATTTAGTGTAATTTGATAATTTATATACAGTTTATAATATATATTTGGTGTAATTTTGTATTTTATGTACAGTATATAATATATATTTTGTATATTTTCACATTTTATGAACAGTAGATAATATATATTTGGTGTACTTTGATATTTTATGTACAGTATATAATATATATTTTGTATATTTTCATATTTTATGTACAGTATAAAATATATATTTGGTGTACTTTTATATTTTATATATGGCATTAAATATTTATTTAATGTAATTTGATATTTTATGTACAGCTTATAATATATATTTGGTGATCTTTGGTATTTTATGTACAGAATATAATATATATTTTGTATATTTTCATATTTTATGTTCAGTATAAAATATATATTTGGTGTACTTTTATATTTTATGTACAGCATATAATATTTATTTAGTGTAATATGATATTTTATGTACAGTATAAAATATATATTTGGAGTACTTTTATATTTTATATATGGTATTTAATATTTAGTGAAATTTGATATTTAATGTACAGTTTATAATATATATTTGGTGATCTTTGGTATTTTATGTACAGTATATAATATATATTATGTATATTTTCATATAACTTGTACAGTATATAATATATATTTGGTGTACTTTTGTATTTTATGTACAGTATATAATATATGTTTAGTGTAATTTGATATTTTATGTACAATTTATAATATATATTTGGTGTTCTTTGGTATTTTATGTACATTATATAATATATATTTTGTATATTTTCATATTTTAAGAACAGTATAAAATATATATTTGGTGCACTTTTATATTTTATGTACAGCATATAATATTTCTTTAGTGTAATTTGATATTTTATGTACAGTTTATAATACATATTTGGTATGCTTCTGTATTTTATGTACAGTATATAATATATATTTGATGTATTTTCATATTTTATGTATAGAATATAATATATGTTTGCTGTACTTTGATATTTTATGTACAGTATATTTTATATTTTGTATATTTTCATATTTTATGAAGAGTAAAAAATATATATTTGGTGTACTTTTATATTTTATATACAGTATATAATATTTATTTAGGGTAATTTGATATTTTATGTACAGTTTATATTATATATTTGGTGTACCTTGATATTTTATGTACAGTATATAATATATATTTTGTATATTTTCATATAACATGTACAGTATATTATATATTTGGTGTACTTTTGTATTTTATGTACCGTATATAACATACATTTAGTGTAATTTGATATTTTATGTACAGTTTATAATATATATTTGGTATAGTTTGGTGTTTTATGTAGAGTATATAATATGTATATTGTATATTTTCACATTTTATGTACAGTACATAATATATATTTGGTGTACTTTGATATTTTATGTACAGTATATAATATATATTTTGTATATTTTCATATTTTATGTACAGTATAAAATATATATTTGGTGTACTTTTATATTTAATGTACAGCATATAATACTTATTTAGTGAAATTTGATACTTTATGTACAGCTTATCATATATATTTGGTGATCTTTGGTATTTTATGTACAGTATATAATATCTATTTTGTATATTTTCATATTTTATGTACAGTATAAAATATATATTTGGTGTACTTTTATATTTTGTGTACAGCATATAATATTTATTTAGTGTAATTTGATATTTTATGTACAGTTTATAATATATATTTGGTGTACTTCTGTATTTTATGTACAGTGTATAATATATATTTGATGTATTCTCATATTTTATGTACAGTATATAATATTTATTTGCTGTACATTGATATTTTATGCACAGTATATTATATATTTTGTATATTTTCATACTTTATGAAGAGTAAAAAATATATATTTGGTGTACTTTTATATTTTATGTACAGTATATAATATTTATTTAGTGTAATTTGATATTTTATGTACAGTTTATAGTATATATTTGGTGTACCTTGATAGTTTATGTACAGTATATAATATGTATTTTGTATATTTTCATATAACTTGTACAGTATATAATATATATATGGTGTACTTTTGTATTTTTTGTACAGTATATAATATATATTTAGTGTAATTTTATATTTTATGTACAGTTTATATTATGTATTTGGTGTACCTTGATATTTTATGTACAGTATATAATATATATTTTGTATATTTTCATATAACTTGTACAGTATATAATATATATTTGCTGTACTTTTGTATTTTATGTACAGTATATAATATATATTTAGTGTAATTTGATAATTTATGTACAGTTTATAATATATATTTGGTGTAATTTGGTATTTTATGTACAGTATATAATATATATTTTGTATATTTTCACATTTTATGAACAGTAGATAATATATATTTGGTGTACTTTGATATTTTATGTACAGTATATAATATATATTTTGTATATTTTCATATTTTATGTACAGTATAAAATATATATTAGGTGTACTTTTATATTTTATATATGGCATTAAATATTTATTTAATGTAATTTGATATTTTATGTACAGTTTATAATATATATTTGGTGATCTTTGGTATTTTATGTACAGAATATAATATATATTTTGTATATTTTCATATTTTATGTTCAGTATAAAATATATATTTGGTGTACTTTTATATTTTATGTACAGCATATAATATTTATTTAGTGTAATTTGATATTTTATGTACAGCTTATCATATATATTTGGTGTACTTCCGTATTTTATGTACAGTATATCATATATATTTGATGGATTTTCATATTTTATGTACTGTATATAATATATATTTGCTGTACTTTTATATTTTATGTACAGTATAATATATATTTTGTGAATTTTCATATTTTATGAAGAGTAAAAAATATATATTTGGTGTACTTTTAAATTTTATGTACAGTATATATTTATTTAGTGTAATTTGATAATTTATGTACAGTTTATATTATATATTTTGTGTACCTTGGTATTTTATGTACATTATATAATATATATTTTGTATATTTTCATATAACTTGTACAGTGTATTACATATTTGGTGAACTTTTGTATTTTATGTACAGTATATAATATATATTTAGTGTAATTAGATATTTCATGTACAGTTTATAATATATATTTGGTGTACTTTGGTATTTTATGTACAGTATATAATATATATTTTGTATATTTTCACATTTTATGTACAGTAGATAATATATATTTGCTGTACTTTGATATTTTATTTACACTATATATTATAAATTCTGTACATTTTCATATTTTATGTACAGTATAAAATATATATTTGGTGTACTTTTATATTTTATATATGGTATTTAATATTTATTTAGTGTAATTTGATATTTTATGAACAGTTTATAATATATATTTGGTGATCTTTGGTATTTTATGTACAGAATATAATATATATTTTGTATATTTTCATATTTTATGTTCAGTATAAAATATATATTTGGTGTACTTTTATATTTCATGTACAGCATATAATATTTATTTAGTGTAATTTGATATTTTATGTACAGCTTATCATATATATTTGGTGTACTTCCGTATTTTATGTACAGTATATAATATATATTTGATGGATTTTCATATTTTATGTACTGTATATAATATATATTTGCTGTACTTTTATATTTTATGTACAGTATAATATATATTTTGTGAATTTTCATATTTTATGAAGAGTAAAAAATATATATTTGGTGTACTTTTAAATTTTATGTACAGTATATATTTATTTAGTGTAATTTGATAATTTTTGTACAGTTTATATTATATATTTTGTGTACCTTGGTATTTTATGTACAGTATATAATATATATTTTGTATATTTTCATATAACTTGTACAGTGTATTACATATTTGGTGAACTTTTGTATTTTATGTACAGTATATAATATATATTTAGTGTAATTAGATATTTCCTGTACAGTTTATAATATATATTTGGTGTACTTTGGTATTTTATGTACAGTATATAATATATATTTTGTATATTTTCACATTTTATGTACAGTAGATAATATATATTTGCTGTACTTTGATATTTTATTTACAGTATATAATATAAATTCTGTACATTTTCATATTTTATGTACAGTATAAAATATATATTTGGTGTACTTTTATATTTTATATATGGTATTTAATATTTATTTAGTGTAATTTGATATTTTATGAACAGTTTATAATATATATTTGGTGTTCTTTTGTATTTTATGTACAGTATATAATATATATTTTGTATATATTCATATTTTATGTACAGTATAAAATATATATTTGGTGTACTTTTATATTTTTTGTTCAGCATATAATATTTATTTAGTCTAATTTGATATTTTATGTACAGTTTATAGTATATATTTGGTGTATCTTGATAGTTTATGAACAGTATGTAATATGTATTTTGTATATTTTCATATAACTTGTACAGTATATAATATTTATTTGGTGTACTTTTGTATATTTTGTACAGTATATAATATATATTTAGTGTAATTTGATATTTTATGTACAGTTTATATTATATATTTGGTGTACCTTGATATTTTATGTACAGTATATAATATATATTTTGTATATTTTCATAAAACTTGTGCAGTATATAATATATATTAGGTGTACTTTTGTATTTTATGTACAGTATATAATATATATTTAGTGTAATTTGATATTTTATGTACAGTTTATAATATATATTTGGTATAATTTGGTATTTTATGTACAGTATATAAGATATATTTTGTATATTTTCACATTTTATGTACAGTAGATAATATATATTTGGTGTACTTTGATATTTTATGTACAGTATATAATATATATTTTGTATATTTAAATATTTTCTGTACCGTATGAAATATATATTTGGTGTACTTTTATATTTTACGTATGGTATTTAATATTTATTTAGAGTAATTTGATATTTTAGGTACAGTTTATAATATATATTTGGTGTTCTTTGGTATTTTATGTACAGTATATAATATATATTTTGTATATTTTCATATTTTAAGAACAGTATAAAATATATATTTGTTTTACTTTTATATTTTATGTACAGCATAAAATATTTCTTTAGTGTAATTTGATATTTTATGTACAGTTTATAATACATATTTGGTATGCTTCTGTATTTTATGTACAGTATATAATATGTATTTGATGTATTTTCATATTTTATGTACAGAATATAATATATGTTTGCTGTACTTTGATATTTTATGTACAGTATATTATATATTTTGTATATTTTCATATTTTATGAAGAGTAAAAAGTATATATTTGGTGTACTTTTATATTTTATGTACAGTATATACTATTTATTTAGTGTAATTTGATATTTCATGTACAGTTTACATTATATATTTGGTGCACCTTGATATTTTATGTACAGTATATAATATATATTTTGTATATTTTCATATAACATGTACAGTATATTATATATTTGGTGTACTTTTCTATTTTATGTACAGTATATAATATCTATTTTGTATATTTTCATATTTTATGTACAGTATAAAATATATATTTGGGGTACTTTTATATTTTGTGTACAGCATATAATATTTATTTAGTGTAATTTGATATTTTATGTACAGTTTATAATACATATTTGGTATGCTTCTGTATTTTATGTACAGTATATAATATTTATTTGCTGTACATTGATATTTTATGTACAGTATATTATATATTTTGTATATTTTCATACTTTATGAAGAGTAAAAAATATATATTTGGTGTACTTTTATATTTTATGTACAGCATATAATATTTATTTAGTGTAATTTGATATTTTATGTACAGTATAAAATATATATTTGGAGTACTTTTATATTTTATATATGGTATTTAATATTTAGTGTAATTTGATATTTAATGTACAGTTTATAATATATATTTGGTGATCTTTGGTATTTTATGTACAGTATATAATATATATTATGTATATTTTCATATAACTTGTACAGTATATAATATATATTTGGTGTACTTTTGTATTTTATGTACAGTATATAATATATGTTTAGTGTAATTTGATATTTTATGTACAATTTATAATATATATTTGGTGTTCTTTGGTATTTTATGTACATTATATAATATATATTTTGTATATTTTCATATTTTAAGAACAGTATAAAATATATATTTGGTGCACTTTTATATTTTATGTACAGCATATAATATTTCTTTAGTGTAATTTGATATTTTATGTACAGTTTATAATACATATTTGGTATGCTTCTGTATTTTATGTACAGTATATAATATATATTTGATGTATTTTCATATTTTATGTATAGAATATAATATATGTTTGCTGTACTTTGATATTTTATGTACAGTATATTTTATATTTTGTATATTTTCATATTTTATGAAGAGTAAAAAATATATATTTGGTGTACTTTTATATTTTATATACAGTATATAATATTTATTTAGGGTAATTTGATATTTTATGTACAGTTTATATTATATATTTGGTGTACCTTGATATTTTATGTACAGTATATAATATATATTTTGTATATTTTCATATAACATGTACAGTATATTATATATTTGGTGTACTTTTGTATTTTATGTACCGTATATAACATACATTTAGTGTAATTTGATATTTTATGTACAGTTTATGATATATATTTGGTATAGTTTGGTGTTTTATGTAGAGTATATAATATGTATATTGTATATTTTCACATTTTATGTACAGTACATAATATATATTTGGTGTACTTAGATATTTTATGTACAGTATATAATATATATTTTGTATATTTTCATATTTTATGTACAGTATAAAATATATATTTGGTGTACTTTTATATTTAATGTACAGCATATAATACTTATTTAGTGAAATTTGATACTTTATGTACAGCTTATCATATATATTTGGTGATCTTTGGTATTTTATGTACAGTATATAATATCTATTTTGTATATTTTCATATTTTATGTACAGTATAAAATATATATTTGGTGTACTTTTATATTTTGTGTACAGCATATAATATTTATTTAGTGTAATTTGATATTTTATGTACAGTTTATAATATATATTTGGTGTACTTCTGTATTTTATGTACAGTGTATAATATATATTTGATGTATTCTCATATTTTATGTACAGTATATAATATTTATTTGCTGTACATTGATATTTTATGTACAGTATATTATATATTTTGTATATTTTCATACTTTATGAAGAGTAAAAAATATATATTTGGTGTACTTTTATATTTTATGTACAGTATATAATATTTATTTAGTGTAATTTGATATTTTATGTACAGTTTATAGTATATATTTGGTGTACCTTGATAGTTTATGTACAGTATATAATATGTATTTTGTATATTTTCATATAACTTGTACAGTATATAATATATATATGGTGTACTTTTGTATTTTTTGTACAGTATATAATATATATTTAGTGTAATTTTATATTTTATGTACAGTTTATATTATGTATTTGGTGTACCTTGATATTTTATGTACAGTATATAATATATATTTTGTATATTTTCATATAACTTGTACAGTATATAATATATATTTGCTGTACTTTTGTATTTTATGTACAGTATATAATATATATTTAGTGTAATTTGATAATTTATGTACAGTTTATAATATATATTTGGTGTAATTTGGTATTTTATGTACAGTATATAATATATATTTTGTATATTTTCACATTTTATGAACAGTAGATAATATATATTTGGTGTACTTTGATATTTTATGTACAGTATATAATATATATTTTGTATATTTTCATATTTTATGTACAGTATAAAATATATATTAGGTGTACTTTTATATTTTATATATGGCATTAAATATTTATTTAATGTAATTTGATATTTTATGTACAGTTTATAATATATATTTGGTGATCTTTGGTATTTTATGTACAGAATATAATATATATTTTGTATATTTTCATATTTTATGTTCAGTATAAAATATATATTTGGTGTACTTTTATATTTTATGTACAGCATATAATATTTATTTAGTGTAATTTGATATTTTATGTACAGCTTATCATATATATTTGGTGTACTTCCGTATTTTATGTACAGTATATAATATATATTTGATGGATTTTCATATTTTATGTACTGTATATAATATATATTTGCTGTACTTTTATATTTTATGTACAGTATAATATATATTTTGTGAATTTTCATATTTTATGAAGAGTAAAAAATATATATTTGGTGTACTTTTAAATTTTATGTACAGTATATATTTATTTAGTGTAATTTGATAATTTATGTACAGTTTATATTATATATTTTGTGTACCTTGGTATTTTATGTACATTATATAATATATATTTTGTATATTTTCATATAACTTGTACAGTGTATTACATATTTGGTGAACTTTTGTATTTTATGTACAGTATATAATATATATTTAGTGTAATTAGATATTTCATGTACAGTTTATAATATATATTTGGTGTACTTTGGTATTTTATGTACAGTATATAATATATATTTTGTATATTTTCACATTTTATGTACAGTAGATAATATATATTTGCTGTACTTTGATATTTTATTTACACTATATATTATAAATTCTGTACATTTTCATATTTTATGTACAGTATAAAATATATATTTGGTGTACTTTTATATTTTATATATGGTATTTAATATTTATTTAGTGTAATTTGATATTTTATGAACAGTTTATAATATATATTTGGTGATCTTTGGTATTTTATGTACAGAATATAATATATATTTTGTATATTTTCATATTTTATGTTCAGTATAAAATATATATTTGGTGTACTTTTATATATTATGTACTGCATATAATATTTATTTAGTGTAATTTGATATTTTATGTACAGCTTATCATATATATTTGGTGTACTTCCGTATTTTATGTACAGTATATAATATATATTTGATGGATTTTCATATTTTATGTACTGTATATAATATATATTTGCTGTACTTTTATATTTTATGTACAGTATAATATATATTTTGTGAATTTTCATATTTTATGAAGAGTAAAAAATATATATTTGGTGTACTTTTAAATTTTATGTACAGTATATATTTATTTAGTGTAATTTGATAATTTTTGTACAGTTTATATTATATATTTTGTGTACCTTGGTATTTTATGTACAGTATATAATATATATTTTGTATATTTTCATATAACTTGTACAGTGTATTACATATTTGGTGAACTTTTGTATTTTATGTACAGTATATAATATATATTTAGTGTAATTAGATATTTCCTGTACAGTTTATAATATATATTTGGTGTACTTTGGTATTTTATGTACAGTATATAATATATATTTTGTATATTTTCACATTTTATGTACAGTAGATAATATATATTTGCTGTACTTTGATATTTTATTTACAGTATATAATATAAATTCTGTACATTTTCATATTTTATGTACAGTATAAAATATATATTTGGTGTACTTTTATATTTTATATATGGTATTTAATATTTATTTAGTGTAATTTGATATTTTATGAACAGTTTATAATATATATTTGGTGTTCTTTTGTATTTTATGTACAGTATATAATATATATTTTGTATATATTCATATTTTATGTACAGTATAAAATATATATTTGGTGTACTTTTATATTTTTTGTTCAGCATATAATATTTATTTAGTCTAATTTGATATTTTATGTACAGTTTATAGTATATATTTGGTGTATCTTGATAGTTTATGAACAGTATGTAATATGTATTTTGTATATTTTCATATAACTTGTACAGTATATAATATTTATTTGGTGTACTTTTGTATATTTTGTACAGTATATAATATATATTTAGTGTAATTTGATATTTTATGTACAGTTTATATTATATATTTGGTGTACCTTGATATTTTATGTACAGTATATAATATATATTTTGTATATTTTCATATAACTTGTGCAGTATATAATATATATTAGGTGTACTTTTGTATTTTATGTACAGTATATAATATATATTTAGTGTAATTTGATATTTTATGTACAGTTTATAATATATATTTGGTATAATTTGGTATTTTATGTACAGTATATAAGATATATTTTGTATATTTTCACATTTTATGTACAGTAGATAATATATATTTGGTGTACTTTGATATTTTATGTACAGTATATAATATATATTTTGTATATTTAAATATTTTCTGTACCGTATGAAATATATATTTGGTGTACTTTTATATTTTACGTATGGTATTTAATATTTATTTAGAGTAATTTGATATTTTAGGTACAGTTTATAATATATATTTGGTGTTCTTTGGTATTTTATGTACAGTATATAATATATATTTTGTATATTTTCATATTTTAAGAACAGTATAAAATATATATTTGTTTTACTTTTATATTTTATGTACAGCATAAAATATTTCTTTAGTGTAATTTGATATTTTATGTACAGTTTATAATACATATTTGGTATTCTTCTGTATTTTATGTACAGTATATAATATGTATTTGATGTATTTTCATATTTTATGTACAGAATATAATATATGTTTGCTGTACTTTGATATTTTATGTACAGTATATTATATATTTTGTATATTTTCATATTTTATGAAGAGTAAAAAGTATATATTTGGTGTACTTTTATATTTTATGTACAGTATATACTATTTATTTAGTGTAATTTGATATTTCATGTACAGTTTACATTATATATTTGGTGCACCTTGATATTTTATGTACAGTATATAATATATATTTTGTATATTTTCATATAACATGTACAGTATATTATATATTTGGTGTACTTTTCTATTTTATGTACAGTATATAATATCTATTTTGTATATTTTCATATTTTATGTACAGTATAAAATATATATTTGGGGTACTTTTATATTTTGTGTACAGCATATAATATTTATTTAGTGTAATTTGATATTTTATGTACAGTTTATAATATATATTTGGTGTACTTCTGTATTTTATGTACAGTGTATAATATATATTTCATGTATTCTCATATTTTATGTACAGTATATAATATTTATTTGCTGTACATTGATATTTTATGTACAGTATATTATATATTTTGTATATTTTCATACTTTATGAAGAGTAAAAAATATATATTTGGTGTTCTTTTATATTTTATGTACAGTATATAATATTTATTTAGTGTAATTTGATATTTTATGTACAGTTTATATTATGTATTTGGTGTACCTTGATATTTTATGTACAGTATATAATATATATTTTGTATATTTTCATATAACTTGTACAGTATATAATATATATTTGGTGTACTTTTGTATTTTATGTACAGTATATAATATATATTTAGTGTAATTTGATATTTTATGTACAGTTTATAATATATATTTGGTATAATTTGGTATTTTATGTACAGTATATAAGATATATTTTGTATATTTTCACATTTTATGTACAGTAGATAATATATATTTGGTGTACTTTGATATTTTATGTACAGTATATAATATATATTTTGTATATTTAAATATTTTCTGTACCGTATGAAATATATATTTGGTGTACTTTTATATTTTACGTATGGTATTTAATATTTATTTAGAGTAATTTGATATTTTAGGTACAGTTTATAATATATATTTGGTGTTCTTTGGTATTTTATGTACAGTATATAATATATATTTTGTATATTTTCATATTTTAAGAACAGTATAAAATATATATTTGTTTTACTTTTATATTTTATGTACAGCATAAAATATTTCTTTAGTGTAATTTGATATTTTATGTACAGTTTATAATACATATTTGGTATGCTTCTGTATTTTATGTACAGTATATAATATGTATTTGATGTATTTTCATATTTTATGTACAGAATATAATATATGTTTGCTGTACTTTGATATTTTATGTACAGTATATTATATATTTTGTATATTTTCATATTTTATGAAGAGTAAAAAGTATATATTTGGTGTACTTTTATATTTTATGTACAGTATATACTATTTATTTAGTGTAATTTGATATTTCATGTACAGTTTACATTATATATTTGGTGCACCTTGATATTTTATGTACAGTATATAATATATATTTTGTATATTTTCATATAACATGTACAGTATATTATATATTTGGTGTACTTTTCTATTTTATGTACAGTATATAATATCTATTTTGTATATTTTCATATTTTATGTACAGTATAAAATATATATTTGGGGTACTTTTATATTTTGTGTACAGCATATAATATTTATTTAGTGTAATTTGATATTTTATGTACAGTTTATAATATATATTTGGTGTACTTCTGTATTTTATGTACAGTGTATAATATATATTTCATGTATTCTCATATTTTATGTACAGTATATAATATTTATTTGCTGTACATTGATATTTTATGTACAGTATATTATATATTTTGTATATTTTCATACTTTATGAAGAGTAAAAAATATATATTTGGTGTACTTTTATATTTTATGTACAGTATATAATATTTATTTAGTGTAATTTGATATTTTATGTACAGTTTATATTATGTATTTGGTGTACCTTGATATTTTATGTACAGTATATAATATATATTTTGTATATTTTCATATAACTTGTACAGTATATAATATATATTTGGTGTACTTTTGTATTTTATGTACAGTATATAATATATATTTAGTGTAATTTGATAATTTATATACAGTTTATAATATATATTTGGTGTAATTTTGTATTTTATGTACAGTATATAATATATATTTTGTATATTTTCACATTTTATGAACAGTAGATAATATATATTTGGTGTACTTTGATATTTTATGTACAGTATATAATATATATTTTGTATATTTTCATATTTTATGTACAGTATAAAATATATATTTGGTGTACTTTTATATTTTATATATGGCATTAAATATTTATTTAATGTAATTTGATATTTTATGTACAGCTTATAATATATATTTGGTGATCTTTGGTATTTTATGTACAGAATATAATATATATTTTGTATATTTTCATATTTTATGTTCAGTATAAAATATATATTTGGTGTACTTTTATATTTTATGTACAGCATATAATATTTATTTAGTGTAATTTGATATTTTATGTACAGTATAAAATATATATTTGGAGTACTTTTATATTTTATATATGGTATTTAATATTTAGTGTAATTTGATATTTAATGTACAGTTTATAATATATATTTGGTGATCTTTGGTATTTTATGTACAGTATATAATATATATTATGTATATTTTCATATAACTTGTACAGTATATAATATATATTTGGTGTACTTTTGTATTTTATGTACAGTATATAATATATGTTTAGTGTAATTTGATATTTTATGTACAATTTATAATATATATTTGGTGTTCTTTGGTATTTTATGTACATTATATAATATATATTTTGTATATTTTCATATTTTAAGAACAGTATAAAATATATATTTGGTGCACTTTTATATTTTATGTACAGCATATAATATTTCTTTAGTGTAATTTGATATTTTATGTACAGTTTATAATACATATTTGGTATGCTTCTGTATTTTATGTACAGTATATAATATATATTTGATGTATTTTCATATTTTATGTATAGAATATAATATATGTTTGCTGTACTTTGATATTTTATGTACAGTATATTTTATATTTTGTATATTTTCATATTTTATGAAGAGTAAAAAATATATATTTGGTGTACTTTTATATTTTATATACAGTATATAATATTTATTTAGGGTAATTTGATATTTTATGTACAGTTTATATTATATATTTGGTGTACCTTGATATTTTATGTACAGTATATAATATATATTTTGTATATTTTCATATAACATGTACAGTATATTATATATTTGGTGTACTTTTGTATTTTATGTACCGTATATAACATACATTTAGTGTAATTTGATATTTTATGTACAGTTTATAATATATATTTGGTATAGTTTGGTGTTTTATGTAGAGTATATAATATGTATATTGTATATTTTCACATTTTATGTACAGTACATAATATATATTTGGTGTACTTTGATATTTTATGTACAGTATATAATATATATTTTGTATATTTTCATATTTTATGTACAGTATAAAATATATATTTGGTGTACTTTTATATTTAATGTACAGCATATAATACTTATTTAGTGAGATTTGATACTTTATGTACAGCTTATCATATATATTTGGTGATCTTTGGTATTTTATGTACAGTATATAATATCTATTTTGTATATTTTCATATTTTATGTACAGTATAAAATATATATTTGGTGTACTTTTATATTTTGTGTACAGCATATAATATTTATTTAGTGTAATTTGATATTTTATGTACAGTTTATAATACATATTTGGTGTACTTCTGTATTTTATGTACAGTGTATAATATATATTTGATGTATTCTCATATTTTATGTACAGTATATAATATTTATTTGCTGTACATTGATATTTTATGTACAGTATATTATATATTTTGTATATTTTCATACTTTATGAAGAGTAAAAAATATATATTTGGTGTACTTTTATATTTTATGTACAGTATATAATATTTATTTAGTGTAATTTGATATTTTATGTACAGTTTATAGTATATATTTGGTGTACCTTGATAGTTTATGTACAGTATATAATATGTATTTTGTATATTTTCATATAACTTGTACAGTATATAATATATATATGGTGTACTTTTGTATTTTTTGTACAGTATATAATATATATTTAGTGTAATTTTATATTTTATGTACAGTTTATATTATGTATTTGGTGTACCTTGATATTTTATGTACAGTATATAATATATATTTTGTATATTTTCATATAACTTGTACAGTATATTATATATTTGGTGTACTTTTGTATTTTATGTACAGTATATAATATATATTTAGTGTAATTTGATATTTTATGTACAGTTTATAATATATATTTGGTATACTTTGGTATTTTATGTAGAGTATATAATATGTATTTTGTATATTTTCACATTTTATGTACAGTACATAATACATATTTGGTGTACTTTGATATTTTATGTACAGTATATAATATATATTTTGTATATTTTCAAATTTTATGTACAGTATAAAATGTATATTTGGTGTACTTTTATATTTTATGAACAGTATTTAATATTTGTTTAGTGTAATTTGATATTTTATGTACAGTTTATAGTATATATTTGGTGTACCTTGATAGTTTATGTACAGTATATAATATGTATTTTGTATATTTTCATATAACTTGTACAGTATATAATATATATTTGGTGTACTTTTGTATTTTTTTTACAATATATAATATATATTTAGTGTAATTTTATATTTTATGTAGTGTTTATATTATGTATTTGGTGTACCTTGATATTTTATGTGCAGTATCTAATATATATTTTGTATATTTTCACATTTTATGAACAGTAGATAATATATATTTGGTGTACTTTGATATTTTATGTACAGTATATAATATATATTGTGTATATTTAAATATTTTATGTACTGTATAAAATATATATTTGGTGTACTTTTATATTTTATATATGGTATTTAATATTTATTTAGTGTAATTTGATATTTTAGGTACAGTTTATAATATATATTTGGTGTTCTTTGGTATTTTATGTACAGTATGTAATATATATTTTGTATACTTTCATATTTTAAGAACAGTATAAAATATATATTTGGTGTACTTTTATATTTTATGTACAGCATATAATATTTCTTTAGTGTAATTTGATATTTTATGTACAGTTTATAATACATATTTGGTATGCTTCTGTATTTTATGTACAGTATATAATATATATTTGATGTATTTTCATATTTTATGTACAGAATATAATATATGTTTGCTGTACTTTGATATTTTATGTACAGTATATTATATATTTTGTATATTTTCATATTTTATGTAGAGTAAAAAATATATATTTGGTGTACTTTTATATTTTATGTACAGCATATAATATTTATTTAGTGTAATTTGATATTTCATGTACATTTTATATTATATATTTTGTGTACCTTGATATTTTATGTACAGTATATAATATATATTTTGTATATTTTCATGTAACATGTACAGTATATTTTATATTTGGTGTACTTTTCTATTTTATGTACAGTATATAATATATATTTTGTGTAATTTGATATTTTATGTACAGTTTATAATATATATTTGGTATACTTTGTTATTTTATGTAGAGTATATAATATGTATTTTGTATATTTTCACATTTTATGTAAAGTACATAATATATATTTGGTGTACTTTGATATTTTATGTACAGTATATAATATATATTTTGTATATTTTCATATTTTATGTACAGTATAAAATATATATTTGGTGTACTTTTATATTTTATATACGGCATTAAATATTTATTTAATGTAATATGATATTTTATGTACAGTTTATAATATATATTTGGTGTTCTTTGGTATTTTATATACAGTATGTAATGTATATTTTGTATATTTTCATATTTTATGTACAATATAAAATATATGATAGGTGTAATTTTATATTATATGTACAGCATATAATATTACTTTTGTGTAATTTGATATTTTATGTACAGTTTATAATACATATTTGGTGTACTTCCGTATTTTATGTACAGTATATAATATATAATTGACGGATTTTCATATTTTATGTACAGTATATAATATATATTTGCTGTACTTTTATATTTTATGTACAGAATATATATATTTTCTGAATTTTCATATTTTATGAAGAGTAAAAAATATATATTTGGTGTACATTTAAATTTTATTTACAGTATATATTTATTTAGTGTAATTTGATATTTTATGTACAGTTTATATTATATATTTGGTGTACCTTGGTATTTTATGTACAGTATATAATATATATTTTGTATATTTTCAGATACCTTGTACAGTGTATTACATATTTGGTGAACTTTTGTATTTTATATACAGTATATAATATATATTTAGTGTAATTTGATATTTCATGCACAGTTTATAATATATATTTGGTGTACTTTGATATTTTATGTACAGTATATAATATATATTTTGTATATTTTCACATTTTATGTACAGTTTAAAATATATATTTGGTGTACTTTTATATTTTATATATGGCATTAAATATTTATTTAATGTAATTTGATATTTTATGCACAGTTTATAATATATATTTGGTGATCTTTGGTATTTTATGTACAGAATTTAGTATATATTTTGTATATTTTCATATTTTATGTACAGTATAAAATATATTTTTGGTGTACTTTTATATTTTATGTACAGCATATAATATTTACTTAGTGAAATTTGATATTTTATGTACAGCTTATCATATATATTTGGTGTACTTCCGTATTTTATGTACAGTGTATAATATATATTTGATGTATTTTCATATTTTATGTACAGTATATAATATATATTTGCTGTACCTTGATATTTTATGTACAGTATATTATATATTTTGTATATTTTCATATTTTATGAAGAGTATAAATATATATTTGGTGTACTTTTATATTTTATGTACAGTATTTAATATATGTTTAGTGTAATTTGATATTTTATGTACAGTTTATAGTATATATTTGGTGTACCTTGATAGTTTATGTACAGTATATAATATGTATTTTGTATATTTTCATATAACTTGTACAGTATATAATATATATTTGGTGTACTTTTGTATTTTTTGTACAGTATATAATATATATTTAGTTTAATTTTATATTTTATGTACAGTTTATAGTATGTATTTGGTGTACCTTGATATTTTATGTACAGTATATAATATATATTTTGTATATTTTCATATATCTTGTACAGTATATTATATATTTGGTGTACTTTTGTATTTTATGTACAGTATATAATATATATTTAGTGTAATTTGATATTTTATGTACAGTTTATAATATATATTTGGTATACTTTGGTATTTTATGTAGAGTATATAATACGTATTTTGTATATTTTCACATTTTATGTACTGTACATAATATATATTTGGTGTACTTTGATATTTTATGTACGGTATATAATATATATTTTGTATATTTTCAAATTTTATGTACAGTATAAAATGTATATTTGGTGTACTTTTATATTTTATGTACAGTATTTAATATTTGCTTAGTGTAATTTGATATTTTATGTACAGTTTATAGTATATATTTGGTGTACCTTGATATTTTATATACACTATATAATATATATTTTGTATATTTTCATATAACTTGTACAGTATATAATATATATTTGGTGTACTTTTGTATTTTTTTTACAGTATATAATATATATTTAGTGTAATTTTATATTTTATGTACAGTTTATATTATGTATTTGGTGTACCTTGATATTTTATGTACAGTATCTAATATATATTTTGTATATTTTCACATTTTATGAACAGTAGATAATATATATTTGGTGTACCTTGATATTTTATGTACAGTATATAATATATATTTTGTATATTTAAATATATAAAATATTTAATGTATGTACTGTATAATTTAATATAAGTACTGTATAAAATATATATTTGGTGTACTTTTATATTTTATATATGGTACTTAATATTTATTTAGTGTAATTTGATATTTTAGGTACAGTTTATAATATATATTTGGTGTTCTTTGGTATTGTATGTACAGTATATAATATATATTTTGTATATTTTCATACTTTAAGAACAGTATAAAATATATATTTGGTGTACTTTTATATTTTATGTACAGCATATAATATTTCTTTAGTGTAATTTGATATTTTATGTACAGTTTATAATACATATTTGGTATGCTTCTGTATTTTATGTACAGTATATAATATATATTTGATGTATTTTCATATTTTATGTACAGAATATAGTATATGTTTGCTGTACTTTGATATTTTATGTACAGTATATTATATATTTTGTATATTTTCATATTTTATGAAGAGTAAAAAATATATATTTGGTGTACTTTTATATTTTATGTACAGTATATAATATTTATTTAGTGTAATTTGATATTTTATGTACAGTTTATATTATATATTTGGTGTACCTTGATATTTTATGTACAGTATATAATATATATTTTGTATATTTTCATATAACATGTACAGTATATTATATATTTGGTGTACTTTTGTATTTTATGTACAGTATATAATATATATTTAGTGTAATTTGATATTTTATGTACAGTTTAAAATATATATTTGGTATACTTTGGTATTTTATGTAGAGTATATAATATGTATTTTGTATATTTTCACATTTTATGTACAGTACATAATATATATTTGGTGTACTTTGATATTTTATGTACAGTACATAATATATATTTTGTATATTTTCATATTTTATGTACAGTATAAAATGTATATTTGGTGTACTTTTATATTTTATGAACAGTATTTAATATTTGTTTAGTGTAATTTGATATTTTATGTGCAGTTTATAGTGTATATTTGGTGTACCTTGATAGTTTATGTACCGTATATAATATGTATTTTGTATATTTTCATATAACTTGTACAGTATATAATATATATTTGGTGTACTTTTGTATTTTTTGAACAGTATATAATATATATTTAGTGTAATTTTGTATTTTATGTACAGTTTATAATATATATTTGGTGTATTTTGGTATTTTATGTACAGTATATAATATATATTTTGTATATTTTCACATTTTATGTACAGTAGATAATATATATTTGGTGTACTTTGATATTTTATATACAGTATATAATATATATTTTGTATATTATCATATTTTATGTACAGTATAAAATATATATTTGGAGTACTTTTATATTTTATATATGGTATTTAATATTTGTTTAGTGTAATTTGATATTTAATGTACAGTTTATAATATATATTTGGTGATCTTTGGTATTTTATGTACAGTATATAATATATATTATGTATATTTTCATATAACTTGTACAGTACATAATATATATTTGGTGTACTTTGATATTTTATGTACAGTATATAATATATATTTTGTATATTTAAATATTTTATGTACCGTATAAAATATATATTTGGTGTACTTTTATATTTTATATATGTTATTTAATATTTATTTAGTGTAATTTGATATTTTAGGTACAGTTTATAATATATATTTGGTGTTCTTTGGTATTTTATGTTCAGTATATAATATATATTTTGTATATTTTCATATTTTATGTACAGTATAAAATATATATTTGTTGAACGTTTATATTTTATGTACAGCATATAATATATATTTAGTGTAATTTGATATTTTATGTACAGCTTTTCATATGTATTTGGTGTACTTCCGTATTTTATGTACAGTGTATAATATATATTTGATGTATTTTCATATTTTATGTACAGTACATAATATATATTTGCTGTACTTTGATATTTTATGTACAGTATATTATATATTTTGTATATTTTCATATTTTATGAAGAGTAAAAAGTATATATTTGGTGTACTTTTATATTTTATGTACAGTATTTAATATTTGTTTAGTGTAATTTGATATTTAATGTACAGTTTACAATATATATTTGGTGATCTTTGGTATTTTATGTACAGTATATAATATATATTTTGTATATTTTCAGATTTTATGAACAGTAGATAATATATATTTGGTGTACTTTGATTTTTTATGTACAGTATATAATACATATTTTGTATATTTAAATATTTTATGTACCGTATAAAATATATATTTGGTGTACTTTTATATTTTATATATGGTATTTAATATTTATTTAGTGTAATTTGATATTTTAGGTACAGTTTATAATATATATTTGGTGTTCTTTGGTATTTTGTGTACAGTATATAATATATATTTTGTATATTTTCATATTTTAAGAACAGTATAAAATATATATTTGGTGTACTTTAATATTTTATGTACAGCATATAATATTTCTTTAGTGTAATTTGATATTTTATGTACATTTTATAATACATATTTGGTATGCTTCTGTATTTTATGTACAGTATATAATATATATTTGATGTATTTTCATATTTTATGTACAGAATATAATATATGTTTGCTGTACTTTGATATTTTATGTACAATATATTTTATATTCTGTATATTTTCATATTTTATGAAGAGTAAAAAATATATATTTGGTGTACTTTTATATTTTATGTACAGTATATAATATTTATTTAGTGTAATTTGATATTTTATGTACAGTTTATATTATATATTTGGTGTACCTTGATATTTTATGTACAGTATATAATATATATTTTGTATATTTTCATATAACATGTACAGTACATTGTATATTTGGCGTACTTTTGTATTTTATGTACAGTATATAACACATATTTAGTGTAATTTGATATTTTATGTACAGTTTATATTTTATATTTGGTGTACCTTGATTTTTTATGTACAGTACATAATATATATTTTGTATATTTTCATATAACTTGTACAGTATATAATATATATTTGGTGTACTTTTGTATATAATGTACAGTTTATAATATATATTTAGTGTAATTTGATATTTTATGTACAGTTTATAATATATATTTGGTATACTTTGGTATTTTATGTAGAGTATATAATATGTATTTTGTATATTTTCACATTTTATGTACAGTACATAATATATATTTGGTGTACTTTGATATTTTATGTACAGTATATAATATATATTTTGTATATTTTCATATTTTATGTACAGTATAAAATGTATATTTGGTATGCTTTTATATTTTATAAATGGCATTAAATATTTATTTAATGTAATTTGATATTTTATGTACAGTTTATAATATATATTTGGTGATCTTTGGTGTTTTATGTGCAGAATATAATATATATTTTGTATATTTTCATATTTCATGTATTGTATAAAAGATATATTTGGTGTACTTTTATATTTTGTGTACAGCATTTAATATTTATTTAGTGTAATTTGATATTTTATGTACAGTTTATAATATATATTTGGTGTACCTCCGTATTTTATGTACAGTGTATGATATATATTTGATGTATTCTCATATTTTATGTACAGTATATAATATATATTTGCTGTACATTGATATTTTATGTACAGTATATTATATATTTTGTATATTTTCATATTTTATGAAGAGTAAAAAATATATATTTGGTGTACTTTTATATTTTATGTACAGTATATAATATTTATTTAGTGTAATTTGATATTTTATGTACAGTTTATAGTATATATTTGGTGTACCTTGATAGTTTATGTACAGTATATAATATGTATTTTGTATATTTTCATATAACTTGTACAGTATATAATATATATTTGGTATACTTTTGTATTTTTTGTACAGTATATAATATATATTTAGTGTAATTTTATATTTTATGTACAGTTTATATTATGTATTTCGTGTACCTTGATATTTTATGTACAGTATATAATATATATTTTGTATATTTTCATATAACTTGTACAGTATATAATATATATTTGGTGTACTTTTGTATTTTATGTACAGTATATAATATATATTTTGTATATTTTCACATTTTATGTACAGTAGATAATATATATTTGGTGTACTTTGATATTTTATATACAGTATATAATTTATATTTTGTGTATTTTCATATTTTATGTACAGTATAAAATATATATGTTGTGAACTTTTATATTTTATATACGGCATTAAATATTTATTTAATGTAATTTGATATTTTATGTACTGTTTATAATATATATTTGGTGATCTTTGGTATTTTATGTACAGTATATAATATATATTTTGTATATTTTCATATTTTATGTACAGTATAAAATATATATTTGGTGTAATTTCATATTTTTTGTACAGCATATAATATTTATTTAGTGTAATTTGATATTTTATGTACAGTTAATAGTATATATTTGGTGTACTTCCGTATTTTATGCACAGTGTATAATATATATTTGATGTATTCTCATATTTTATGTACAGTATATAATATATATTTGCTGTACATTGATATTTTATGTACAGTATATTATATATTTTGTATATTTTCATCTTTTATGAAGAGTAAAAAATATATACTTGGTGTACTTTTATATTTTATGTACAGTATATAATATTTATTGAGTGTAATTTGATAGTTTATGTACAGTTTATATTATATATTTGGTGTACCTTGATATTTTATGTACAGTATATAATATGTATTTTGTATATTTTCATATAACTTGTACAGTATATAATATATATTTGGTGTACTTTTGTATTTTATGTACAGTATATAATATATATTTAGTGTAATTTGATATTTCTTGTACAGTTTATAATATATGTTTGGTATACTTTGTTATTTTATGTAGAGTATATAATATGTATTTTGTATATTTTCACATTTTATGTACAGTACATAATATATATTTGGTGTACTTTGATATTTTATATACAGTATATAATATATATTTTGTATATTTTCATATTTTATGTACAGTATAAAATATATATTTGGTGTACTTTTATATTTTATATATGGCATTAAATATTTATTTAATGTAATTTGATATTTTATGTACAGTTTATAATATATATTTGGTGTTCTTTGGTATTTTATATACAGTATGTAATATATATTTTGTATATTTTCATATTTTATGTACAATATAATATATATGATAAGTGTAATTTTATATTATATGTACGGCATATAATATTTCTTTAGTGTAATTTGATATTTTATGTACAGTTTATAATACATATTTGGTATGCTTCTGTATTTTATGTACAGTATATAATATATATTGGATGTATTTTCATATTTTATGTACAGAATATAATATATGTTTGCTGTACTTGATATTTTATGTACAGTATATTATATATTTTGTATATTTTCATATTTTATGAAGAGTAAAAAATATATATTTTGTGTACTTTTATATTTTCTGTACAGTATATAATATTTATTTAGTGTAATTTGATATTTTATGTACAGTTTATATTATATATTTGGTGTACCTTGATATTTTATGTACAGTATATATTATATATTTTGTATATTTTCAAATAATATGTACAGTATATTATATATTTGGTGTACTTTTGTATTTTATGTACAGTATATAATACATATTTAGTGTAATTTGATATTTTATGTACAGTTTATAATATATATTTGGTATACTTTGGTATTTTATGTAGAGTATATAATATGTATTTTGTATATTTTCACATTTTATGTACAGTACATAATATATATTTGGTGTACTTTGATATTTTATGTACAGTACATAATATATATTTGCTGTACTTTGATGTTTTATGTACAGTATATTATATATTTTGAGAATTTTCATATTTTATGAAGAGAAAAAATATATATTTGGTGTACTTTTAAATTTTATGAACAATATATAATTATTTAGTGTAATTTGATATTTTATGTACAGTTTATATTATATATTTGGTGTACCTTGGTATTTTATGTACAGTATATAATATATATTTTGTATATTTTCACATAACTTGTACAGTATATTGCATATTTGGTGAACTTTTGTATTTTATGTACAGTTTATAATATACATTTGGTGTACTTCCGTTTTTTATGTACAGTGTATAATATATATTTGATGTATTCTCATATTTTATGTACAGTATATAATATATATTTGCTGTACATTGATATTTTATGTACAGTATATTATATATTTTGTATATTTTCATATTTTATGAAGAGTAAAAAATATATATTTGGTGTACTTTTATATTTTATGTACAGTATATAATATTTATTTAGTGTAATTTGATATTTTATGTACAGTTTATAATATATATTTGGTGTACCTTGATAGTTTATGTACAGTATATAATATGTATTTTGTATATTTTCATATAACTTGTACAGTATATAATATATATTTGGTGTACTTTTGTATTTTTTGTACAGTATATAATATATATTTAGTGTAATTTTATATTTTATGTACAGTTTATATTATATATTTGGTGTACCTTGATATTTTATGTACAGTATATAATATATATTTTGTATATTTTCATATAACTTGTGCAGTATATAATATATATTTCGTGTACTTTTGTATTTTATGTACAGTATATAATATATATTTAGTGTAATTTGATATTTTATGTACAGTTTATAATATGTATTTGGTGTAATTTGGTATTTTATGTTCAGTATATAATATATATTTTGTATATTTTCACATTTTATGTACAGTAGATAATATATATTTGGTGTACTTTGATATTTTATGTACAGTATATAATATATATTTTGTATATTTAAATATTTTATGTACCGTATAAAATATATATTTGGTGTACTTTTATATTTTATATATGGCATTAAATATTTATTTAATGTAATTTGATATTATATGTACAGTTTATAATATATATTTGGTGATCTTTGGTATTTTATGTGCAGAATATTATATATATTTTGTATATTTTCATATTTTATGTACAGTATAAAATATATATTTGGTGTACTTTTATATTTTGTGTACAGAATTTAATATTTATTTAGTGTAATTTGATATTTTATGTACAGTTTATAATATATATTTGGTGTACTTCCGTATTTTATGTACAGTGTATAATATATATTTGATGTATTCTCATATTTTATGTACAGTATATAATATATATTTGCTGTACATTGATATTTTATGTACAGTATATTTTATATTTTGCATATTTTCATATTTTATGAAGAGTAAAAAATATATATTTGGTGTACTTTTATATTTTATGTACAGTATATAATATTTATTTAGTGAAATTTGACATTTTAGTTACAGTTTATAATATATATTTGGTGTAATTTGGTATTTTATGTACAGTATATAATATATATTTTGTATATTTTCATATAACTTGTACAGTATATAATATATATTTGGTGTACTTTTGTATTTTATGTACAGTATATAATATATACTTAGTGTAATTTGATATTTTATGTACAGTTTATAATATATATTTGGTGTAATTTGGCATTTTATGTACGGTATATAATATATATTTTGCATATTTTCACATTTTATGTACAGTAGATAATATATATTTGGTGTACTATGATATTTTATGTACAGTATATAATATATGTTTTGTATATTTAAATATTTTATGTACCGTATAAAATATATATTTGGTGTACTTTTATATTTTATATATGGTATTTAATATTTATTTAGTGTAATTTGATATTTTAGGTACAGTTTATAATATATATTTGGTGTTCTTTGGTATTTTATGTACAGTATATAATATATATTTTGTATATTTTCATATTTTAAGAACAGTATAAAATATATATTTGGTGTACTTTTATATTTTATGTACAGCACATAATATTTCTTTAGTGTAATTTGATATTTTATGTACAGTTTATAATACATATTTGGTATGCTACTGCATTTTATGTACAGTATATAACATATATTTGATTTATTTTCATATTTTATGTACAGAATAATATATATGTGTGCTGTACTTTGATATTTTATGTACAGTATATAATATTTATTTAGTGTAATTTGATATTTTTTGTACAGTTTGTATTATATACTTGGTGTACCTTGATATTTTATGTACAGTATATAATATATATTTTGTATATTTTCATATAACATGTACAGTATATTATATATTTGGTGTACTTTTGTATTTTATGTACAGTATATAATATATATTTAGTGTAATTTGACATTTTATGTACAGTTTATAATATATGTTTGGTATACTTTGGTATTTTATGTAGAGTATATAATAAGCATTTTGTATATTTTCACATTTTATGTACAGTACATAATATATATTTGGTGTACTTTGATACTTTATGTACAGTATATAATATATATTTTGTATATTTTCATATTTTATGTACAGTGTAAAATATATATTTGGTGTACTTTTATATTTTATATATGGCATTAAATATTTATTTAATGTAATTTGATATTTTATGTACAGTTTATATTATATATTTGGTGTACCTTGGTATTTTATGTACAGTATATAATATATATTTAGTGTAATTTGATATTTTATGTACAGTTTGTATTATATATTTGGTGTACCTTGACATTTTATGTACAGTATATAATATATATTTTGTATATTTTCATATAACTTGTACAGTATATAATACATATTTGGTGTACTTTTGTATTTTATGTACAGTATGTAATATATATTTTGTATATTTTCATATAACATGTTCAGTATATTATATATTTGGTGTACTTTTGTATTTTATGTACAGTATATAATATATATTTAGTGTAATTTGATATTTTATGTACAGTTTATAATATATATTTGGTATACTTTGGTATTTTATGTAGAGTATATAATATGTATTTTGTATATTTTCACATTTTATGTACAGTAGATAATATATATTTGTTGTACTTTGATATTTTATGTACAGTATATAATATATATTTTGTATATTTTCATATTTTATGTACAGTGTAAAATATATATTTGGTGTACTTTTATATTTTATATATGGCTTTAAATATTTATTTAATGTAATTTGATATTTTATATACAGTTTATAATATATATTTGGTGTTCTTTGGTATTTTATATACAGTATGTAATATATATTTTGTATATTTTCATATTTTATGTACAATATAAAACATATGATAGGTGTAATTTTATATTATATGTACAGCATATAACATTACTTTAGTGTAATTTGATATTTTATGTACACTTTATAATACATATTTGGTGTACTTCCGTATTTTATGTACAGTATATAATATATATTTGATGGATTTTCATATTTGAAGAACAGTATATAATATATATTTCCTGTACTTTTATATTTTATGTACAGAATACTATATATATTGTGAATTTTCATATTTTATGAAGAGTAAAAACTATATATTTGGTGTACTTATAAATTTTACGTACAGTATATATTTATTTAGTGTAATTTGATATTTTATGAACAGTTTATATTATATATTTGGTTTACCTTGGTATTTTATGTACAGTACATAATATATATTTTGTATATTTTCATATAACTTGTACAGTATATTACATATTTGGTGAACTTTTGTATTTTATGTACAGTTTATAATATGTATTTAGTGTAATTTGATATTTTATGTACAGTTTATAATATATATTTGGTGTACTTTGGTATTTTATGTACAGTATATTATATATATTTTGTATATTTTCACATTTTATGTACAGTAGATGATATATATTTGGTGTACTTTGATATTTTATATACAGTATATAATATATATTTTGTATATTTTCATATTTTATGTACAGTATAAAATATATATTTGGAGTACTTTTATATTTTATATATGGTATTTTATATTTATTTAGTGTAATTTGATATTTTACATACAGTTTATCATATATATTTGGTGATCTTTGCTATTTTATGTACAGTATATAATATATATTTTGTATATTTTCATATTTTGTGTACAGTATAAAATATATATTTGGTGTACTTTTATATTTTTTCTACAGCATACAATATTTCTTTAGTGTAATTTGATATTTTATTTAAAGTTTATAATACATATTTGGTATGCTTCTGTATTTTATGTACAGTATATAATATATATTTGATGTATTTTCATATTTTATGTACAGAATATAATATATGTTTGCTGTACTTTGATATTTTATGTAGAGTATATTATATATTTTGCATATTTTCATATCTTATGAAGAGTAAAAAATATATATTTGGTGTACTTTTATATTTTATGTACAGTATATAATATTTATTTAGTGTAATTTGATATGTTATGTACAGTTTATATTATATATTTGGTGTACCTTGATATTTTATGTACAGTATATAATATATATTTTGTATATTTTCATATAACATGTACAGTATATTATATATTTGGTGTACTTTTGTATTTTATGTACAGTATATAATATATATTTAGCGTAATTTGATATTTTATGTACAGTTTATAATATATATTTGGTATACTTTGGTATTTTATGTAGAGTATATAATAAGTATTTTGTATATTTTCACATTTTATGTACAGTACATAATATATATTTGGTGTACTTTGATATTTTATGTACAGTATATAATATATATTTTGTATATTTTCATATTTTATGTACAGTATAAAATATATATTTGGTGTACTTTTATATTTTATATATGGCATTAAATATTTATTTAATGTAATTTGATATTTTATGTACAGTTTATAACATATATTTGGTGATGTTTGGTATTTTATGTACAGAATATAATATATATTTTGTATATTTTCATATTTTATGTACAGTATATAATATATATTTGCTGTACTTTTATATTTTGTGTACAGCATTTAATATTTATTTAGTGTAATTTGATATTATATGTACAGTTTATAATATATATTTGGTGTACTTCCGTATTTTACGTACAGTGTATAATATATATTTGATGTATTCTCATATTTTATGTACAGTATATAATATATATTTGCTGTACATTGATATTTTATGTACAGTATATTTAATATTTTGTATATTTTTATATTTTATGAAGAGTAAAAAATATATATTTGGTGTACTTTTATATTTTATGTACAGTATATAATATTTATTTAGTGTAATTTGATATTTTATGTACAGTTTATAATACACATTTGGTATGCTACTGTATTTTATGTACAGTATATAACATATATTTGATGTATTTTCATATTTTATGTACAGAATATTATATATGTTTGCTGTACTTTGATATTTTATGTACAGTATATAATATTTATTTAGTGTAATTTGATATTTTTTGTACAGTTTGTATTATATATTTGGTGTACTTTGATATTTTATGTACAGTATAAAATATATATTTTGTATATTTTCATATAACATGTACAGTATATTATATATTTGGTGTACTTTTGTATTTTATGTACAGTATATAATATATATTTAGTGTAATTTGATATTTTATGTACAGTTTATAATATATATTTGGTATACTTTGGTATCTTATGTAGAGTATATAATAAGTATTTTGTATATTTTCACATTTTTTGTACAGTACATAATATATATTTGGTGTACTTTGATACTTTATGTACAGTATATAATATATATTTTGTATATTTTCATATTTTATGTACAGTATAAAATATATATTTGGTGTACTTTTATATTTTATATATGGCATTAAATATTTATTTAATGTAATTTGATATTTTATGTACAGTTTATATTATATATTTGGTGTACCTTGATACTTTATGTACAGTATATAATATATATTTTGTATATTTTCAAATTTTATGTACAGTATAAAATGTATATTTGGTGTACTTTTATATTTTATGAACAGTATTTAATATTTGTTTAGTGTAATTTGATATTTTATGTACAGTTTATAGTATATATTTGGTGTACCTTGATAGTTTATGTACAGTATATAATATGTATTTTGTATATTTTCATATAACTTGTACAGTATATAATATATATTTGGTGTACTTTTGTATTTTTTTTACAGTATATAATATATATTTAGTGTAATTTTATATTTTATGTACAGTTTATATTATGTATTTGGTGTACCTTGATATTTTATGTGCAGTATCTAATATATATTTTGTATATTTTCACATTTTATGAACAGTAGATAATATATATTTGGTGTACTTTGATATTTTATGTACAGTATATAATATATATTGTGTATATTTAAATATTTTATGTACTGTATAAAATATATATTTGGTGTACTTTTATATTTTATATATGGTATTTAATATTTATTTAGTGTAATTTGATATTTTACATACAGTTTATAATATATATTTGGTGATCTTTGCTATTTTATGTACAGTACACAATATATATTTTGTATATTTTCATATTTTATGTACAGTAGATAATATATATTTGGTGTACTTTGATATTTTGTGTACAGCATATAATATTTATTTAGTGTAATTTGATATTTTATGTACAGTATAAAATATATATTTGGAGTACTGTTATATTTTATATATGGTATTTAATATTTAGTGTAATTTGATATTTAATGTACAGTTTATAATATATATTTGGTGATCTTTGGTATTTTATGTACAGTATATAATATATATTATGTATATTTTCATATAACTTGTACAGTATATAATATATATTTGGTGTACTTTTGTATTTTATGTACAGTATATAATATATGTTTAGTATAATTTGATATTTTATGTACAGTTTATAATATATATTTGGTGTTCTTTGGTATTTTATGTACAGTATATAATATATATTTTGTATATTTTCATATTTTAAGAACAGTATAAAATATATATTTGGTGCACTTTTATATTTTATGTACAGCATATAATATTTCTTTAGTGTAATTTGATATTTTATGTACAGTTTATAATACATATTTGGTATGCTTCTGTATTTTATGTACAGTATATAATATATATTTGATGTATTTTCATATTTTATGTACAGAATATAATATATGTTTGCTGTACTTTGATATTTTATGTACAGTATATTATATATTTTGTATATTTTCATATTTTATGAAGAGTAAAAAATATATATTTGGTGTACTTTTATATTTTATATACAGTATATAATATATATTTTGTATATTTTCATATAACTTGTACAGTATATAATATATATATGGTGTACTTTTGTATTTTTTGTACAGTAAATAATATATATTTAGTGTAATTTTATATTTTATGTACAGTTTATGTTATGTATTTGGTGTACCTTGATATTTTATGTACAGTATATAATATATATTTTGTATATTTTCATAAAACTTGTACAGTATATAATATATATTTGGTGTACTTTTGTATTTTATGTACAGTATATAATATATATTTAGTGTAATTTGATAATTTATGTACAGTTTATAATATATATTTGGTGTAATTTGGTATTTTATGTACAGTATATAATATATATTTTGTATATTTTCACATTTTATGAACAGTAGATAATATATATTTGGTGTACTTTGATATTTTATGTACAGTATATAATATATATTTTGTATATTTTCATATTTTATGTACAGTATAAAATATATATTAGGTGTACTTTTATATTTTATATATGGCATTAAATATTTATTTAATGTAATTTGATATTTTATGTACAGTTTATAATATATATTTGGTGATCTTTGGTATTTTATGTACAGAATATAATATATATTTTGTATATTTTCATATTTTATGTTCAGTATAAAATATATATTTGGTGTACTTTTATATTTTATGTACAGCATATAATATTTATTTAGTGTAATTTGATATTTTATGTACAGCTTATCATATATATTTGGTGTACTTCCGTATTTTATGTACAGTATATAATATATATTTGATGGATTTTCATATTTTATGTACTGTATATAATATATATTTGCTGTACTTTTATATTTTATGTACAGTATAATATATATTTTGTGAATTTTCATATTTTATGAAGAGTAAAAAATATATATTTGGTGTACTTTTAAATTTTATGTACAGTATATATTTATTTAGTGTAATTTGATAATTTTTGTACAGCTTATATTATATATTTTGTGTACCTTGGTATTTTATGTACAGTATATAATATATATTTTGTATATTTTCATATAACTTGTACAGTGTATTACATATTTGGTGAACTTTTGTATTTTATGTACAGTATATAATATATATTTAGTGTAATTAGATATTTCATGTACAGTTTATAATATATATTTGGTGTACTTTGGTATTTTATGTACAGTATATAATATATATTTTGTATATTTTCACATTTTATGTACAGTAGATAATATATATTTGCTGTACTTTGATATATTATTTACAGTATATAATATAAATTCTGTACATTTTCATATTTTATGTACAGTATAAAATATATATTTGGTGTACTTTTATATTTTATATATGGTATTTAATATTTATTTAGTGTAATTTGATATTTTATGAACAGTTTATAATATATATTTGGTGTTCTTTTGTATTTTATGTACAGTATATAATATATATTTTGTATATATTCATATTTTATGTACAGTATAAAATATATATTTGGTGTACTTTTATATTTTTTGTTCAGCATATAATATTTATTTAGTCTAATTTGATATTTTATGTACAGTTTATAGTATATATTTGGTGTATCTTGATAGTTTATGAACAGTATGTAATATGTATTTTGTATATTTTCATATAACTTGTACAGTATATAATATTTATTTGGTGTACTTTTGTATATTTTGTACAGTATATAATATATATTTAGTGTAATTTGATATTTTATGTACAGTTTATATTATATATTTGGTGTACCTTGATATTTTCTGTACAGTATATAATATATATTTTGTATATTTTCATATAACTTGTGCAGTATATAATATATATTAGGTGTACTTTTGTATTTTATGTACAGTATATAATATATATTTAGTGTAATTTGATATTTTATGTACAGTTTATAATATATATTTGGTATAATTTGGTATTTTATGTACAGTATATAAGATATATTTTGTATATTTTCACATTTTATGTACAGTAGATAATATATATTTGGTGTACTTTGATATTTTATGTACAGTATATAATATATATTTTGTATATTTAAATATTTTCTGTACCGTATGAAATATATATTTGGTGTACTTTTATATTTTACGTATGGTATTTAATATTTATTTAGAGTAATTTGATATTTTAGGTACAGTTTATAATATATATTTGGTGTTCTTTGGTATTTTATGTACAGTATATAATATATATTTTGTATATTTTCATATTTTAAGAACAGTATAAAATATATATTTGTTTTACTTTTATATTTTATGTACAGCATAAAATATTTCTTTAGTGTAATTTGATATTTTATGTACAGTTTATAATACATATTTGGTATGCTTCTGTATTTTATGTACAGTATATAATATGTATTTGATGTATTTTCATATTTTATGTACAGAATATAATATATGTTTGCTGTACTTTGATATTTTATGTACAGTATATTATATATTTTGTATATTTTCATATTTTATGAAGAGTAAAAAGTATATATTTGGTGTACTTTTATATTTTATGTACAGTATATACTATTTATTTAGTGTAATTTTATATTTCATGTACAGTTTACATTATATATTTGGTGCACCTTGATATTTTATGTACAGTATATAATATATATTTTGTATATTTTCATATAACATGTACAGTATATTATATATTTGGTGTACTTTTCTATTTTATGTACAGTATATAATATCTATTTTGTATATTTTCATATTTTATGTACAGTATAAAATATATATTTGGGGTACTTTTATATTTTGTGTACAGCATGTAATATTTATTTAGTGTAATTTGATATTTTATGTACAGTTTATAATATATATTTGGTGTACTTCTGTATTTTATGTACAGTGTATAATATATATTTGATGTATTCTCATATTTTATGTACAGTATATAATATTTATTTGCTGTACATTGATATTTTATGTACAGTATATTATATATTTTGTATATTTTCATACTTTATGAAGAGTAAAAAATATATATTTGGTGTACTTTTATATTTTATGTACAGTATATAATATTTATTTAGTGTAATTTGATATTTTATGTACAGTTTATATTATGTATTTGGTGTACCTTGATATTTTATGTACAGTATATAATATATATTTTGTATATTTTCATATAACTTGTACAGTATATAATATATATTTGGTGTACTTTTGTATTTTATGTACAGTATATAATATATATTTAGTGTAATTTGATAATTTATATACAGTTTATAATATATATTTGGTGTAATTTTGTATTTTATGTACAGTATATAATATATATTTTGTATATTTTCACATTTTATGAACAGTAGATAATATATATTTGGTGTACTTTGATATTTTATGTACAGTATATAATATATATTTTGTATATTTTCATATTTTATGTACAGTATAAAATATATATTTGGTGTACTTTTATATTTTATATATGGCATTAAATATTTATTTAATGTAATTTGATATTTTATGTACAGCTTATAATATATATTTGGTGATCTTTGGTATTTTATGTACAGAATATAATATATATTTTGTATATTTTCATATTTTATGTTCAGTATAAAATATATATTTGGTGTACTTTTATATTTTATGTACAGCATATAATATTTATTTAGTGTAATATGATATTTTATGTACAGTATAAAATATATATTTGGAGTACTTTTATATTTTATATATGGTATTTAATATTTAGTGAAATTTGATATTTAATGTACAGTTTATAATATATATTTGGTGATCTTTGGTATTTTATGTACAGTATATAATATATATTATGTATATTTTCATATAACTTGTACAGTATATAATATATATTTGGTGTACTTTTGTATTTTATGTACAGTATATAATATATGTTTAGTGTAATTTGATATTTTATGTACAATTTATAATATATATTTGGTGTTCTTTGGTATTTTATGTACATTATATAATATATATTTTGTATATTTTCATATTTTAAGAACAGTATAAAATATATATTTGGTGCACTTTTATATTTTATGTACAGCATATAATATTTCTTTAGTGTAATTTGATATTTTATGTACAGTTTATAATACATATTTGGTATGCTTCTGTATTTTATGTACAGTATATAATATATATTTGATGTATTTTCATATTTTATGTATAGAATATAATATATGTTTGCTGTACTTTGATATTTTATGTACAGTATATTTTATATTTTGTATATTTTCATATTTTATGAAGAGTAAAAAATATATATTTGGTGTACTTTTATATTTTATATACAGTATATAATATTTATTTAGGGTAATTTGATATTTTATGTACAGTTTATATTATATATTTGGTGTACCTTGATATTTTATGTACAGTATATAATATATATTTTGTATATTTTCATATAACATGTACAGTATATTATATATTTGGTGTACTTTTGTATTTTATGTACCGTATATAACATACATTTAGTGTAATTTGATATTTTATGTACAGTTTATAATATATATTTGGTATAGTTTGGTGTTTTATGTAGAGTATATAATATGTATATTGTATATTTTCACATTTTATGTACAGTACATAATATATATTTGGTGTACTTTGATATTTTATGTACAGTATATAATATATATTTTGTATATTTTCATATTTTATGTACAGTATAAAATATATATTTGGTGTACTTTTATATTTAATGTACAGCATATAATACTTATTTAGTGAAATTTGATACTTTATGTACAGCTTATCATATATATTTGGTGATCTTTGGTATTTTATGTACAGTATATAATATCTATTTTGTATATTTTCATATTTTATGTACAGTATAAAATATATATTTGGTGTACTTTTATATTTTGTGTACAGCATATAATATTTATTTAGTGTAATTTGATATTTTATGTACAGTTTATAATATATATTTGGTGTACTTCTGTATTTTATGTACAGTGTATAATATATATTTGATGTATTCTCATATTTTATGTACAGTATATAATATTTATTTGCTGTACATTGATATTTTATGTACAGTATATTATATATTTTGTATATTTTCATACTTTATGAAGAGTAAAAAATATATATTTGGTGTACTTTTATATTTTATGTACAGTATATAATATTTATTTAGTGTAATTTGATATTTTATGTACAGTTTATAGTATATATTTGGTGTACCTTGATAGTTTATGTACAGTATATAATATGTATTTTGTATATTTTCATATAACTTGTACAGTATATAATATATATATGGTGTACTTTTGTATTTTTTGTACAGTATATAATATATATTTAGTGTAATTTTATATTTTATGTACAGTTTATATTATGTATTTGGTGTACCTTGATATTTTATGTACAGTATATAATATATATTTTGTATATTTTCATATAACTTGTACAGTATATAATATATATTTGCTGTACTTTTGTATTTTATGTACAGTATATAATATATATTTAGTGTAATTTGATAATTTATGTACAGTTTATAATATATATTTGGTGTAATTTGGTATTTTATGTACAGTATATAATATATATTTTGTATATTTTCACATTTTATGAACAGTAGATAATATATATTTGGTGTACTTTGATATTTTATGTACAGTATATAATATATATTTTGTATATTTTCATATTTTATGTACAGTATAAAATATATATTAGGTGTACTTTTATATTTTATATATGGCATTAAATATTTATTTAATGTAATTTGATATTTTATGTACAGTTTATAATATATATTTGGTGATCTTTGGTATTTTATGTACAGAATATAATATATATTTTGTATATTTTCATATTTTATGTTCAGTATAAAATATATATTTGGTGTACTTTTATATTTTATGTACAGCATATAATATTTATTTAGTGTAATTTGATATTTTATGTACAGCTTATCATATATATTTGGTGTACTTCCGTATTTTATGTACAGTATATAATATATATTTGATGGATTTTCATATTTTATGTACTGTATATAATATATATTTGCTGTACTTTTATATTTTATGTACAGTATAATATATATTTTGTGAATTTTCATATTTTATGAAGAGTAAAAAATATATATTTGGTGTACTTTTAAATTTTATGTACAGTATATATTTATTTAGTGTAATTTGATAATTTATGTACAGTTTATATTATATATTTTGTGTACCTTGGTATTTTATGTACATTATATAATATATATTTTGTATATTTTCATATAACTTGTACAGTGTATTACATATTTGGTGAACTTTTGTATTTTATGTACAGTATATAATATATATTTAGTGTAATTAGATATTTCATGTACAGTTTATAATATATATTTGGTGTACTTTGGTATTTTATGTACAGTATATAATATATATTTTGTATATTTTCACATTTTATGTACAGTAGATAATATATATTTGCTGTACTTTGATATTTTATTTACACTATATATTATAAATTCTGTACATTTTCATATTTTATGTACAGTATAAAATATATATTTGGTGTACTTTTATATTTTATATATGGTATTTAATATTTATTTAGTGTAATTTGATATTTTATGAACAGTTTATAATATATATTTGGTGATCTTTGGTATTTTATGTACAGAATATAATATATATTTTGTATATTTTCATATTTTATGTTCAGTATAAAATATATATTTGGTGTACTTTTATATTTCATGTACAGCATATAATATTTATTTAGTGTAATTTGATATTTTATGTACAGCTTATCATATATATTTGGTGTACTTCCGTATTTTATGTACAGTATATAATATATATTTGATGGATTTTCATATTTTATGTACTGTATATAATATATATTTGCTGTACTTTTATATTTTATGTACAGTATAATATATATTTTGTGAATTTTCATATTTTATGAAGAGTAAAAAATATATATTTGGTGTACTTTTAAATTTTATGTACAGTATATATTTATTTAGTGTAATTTGATAATTTTTGTACAGTTTATATTATATATTTTGTGTACCTTGGTATTTTATGTACAGTATATAATATATATTTTGTATATTTTCATATAACTTGTACAGTGTATTACATATTTGGTGAACTTTTGTATTTTATGTACAGTATATAATATATATTTAGTGTAATTAGATATTTCCTGTACAGTTTATAATATATATTTGGTGTACTTTGGTATTTTATGTACAGTATATAATATATATTTTGTATATTTTCACATTTTATGTACAGTAGATAATATATATTTGCTGTACTTTGATATTTTATTTACAGTATATAATATAAATTCTGTACATTTTCATATTTTATGTACAGTATAAAATATATATTTGGTGTACTTTTATATTTTATATATGGTATTTAATATTTATTTAGTGTAATTTGATATTTTATGAACAGTTTATAATATATATTTGGTGTTCTTTTGTATTTTATGTACAGTATATAATATATATTTTGTATATATTCATATTTTATGTACAGTATAAAATATATATTTGGTGTACTTTTATATTTTTTGTTCAGCATATAATATTTATTTAGTCTAATTTGATATTTTATGTACAGTTTATAGTATATATTTGGTGTATCTTGATAGTTTATGAACAGTATGTAATATGTATTTTGTATATTTTCATATAACTTGTACAGTATATAATATTTATTTGGTGTACTTTTGTATATTTTGTACAGTATATAATATATATTTAGTGTAATTTGATATTTTATGTACAGTTTATATTATATATTTGGTGTACCTTGATATTTTATGTACAGTATATAATATATATTTTGTATATTTTCATAAAACTTGTGCAGTATATAATATATATTAGGTGTACTTTTGTATTTTATGTACAGTATATAATATATATTTAGTGTAATTTGATATTTTATGTACAGTTTATAATATATATTTGGTATAATTTGGTATTTTATGTACAGTATATAAGATATATTTTGTATATTTTCACATTTTATGTACAGTAGATAATATATATTTGGTGTACTTTGATATTTTATGTACAGTATATAATATATATTTTGTATATTTAAATATTTTCTGTACCGTATGAAATATATATTTGGTGTACTTTTATATTTTACGTATGGTATTTAATATTTATTTAGAGTAATTTGATATTTTAGGTACAGTTTATAATATATATTTGGTGTTCTTTGGTATTTTATGTACAGTATATAATATATATTTTGTATATTTTCATATTTTAAGAACAGTATAAAATATATATTTGTTTTACTTTTATATTTTATGTACAGCATAAAATATTTCTTTAGTGTAATTTGATATTTTATGTACAGTTTATAATACATATTTGGTATGCTTCTGTATTTTATGTACAGTATATAATATGTATTTGATGTATTTTCATATTTTATGTACAGAATATAATATATGTTTGCTGTACTTTGATATTTTATGTACAGTATATTATATATTTTGTATATTTTCATATTTTATGAAGAGTAAAAAGTATATATTTGGTGTACTTTTATATTTTATGTACAGTATATACTATTTATTTAGTGTAATTTGATATTTCATGTACAGTTTACATTATATATTTGGTGCACCTTGATATTTTATGTACAGTATATAATATATATTTTGTATATTTTCATATAACATGTACAGTATATTATATATTTGGTGTACTTTTCTATTTTATGTACAGTATATAATATCTATTTTGTATATTTTCATATTTTATGTACAGTATAAAATATATATTTGGGGTACTTTTATATTTTGTGTACAGCATATAATATTTATTTAGTGTAATTTGATATTTTATGTACAGTTTATAATACATATTTGGTATGCTTCTGTATTTTATGTACAGTATATAATATTTATTTGCTGTACATTGATATTTTATGTACAGTATATTATATATTTTGTATATTTTCATACTTTATGAAGAGTAAAAAATATATATTTGGTGTACTTTTATATTTTATGTACAGCATATAATATTTATTTAGTGTAATTTGATATTTTATGTACAGTATAAAATATATATTTGGAGTACTTTTATATTTTATATATGGTATTTAATATTTAGTGTAATTTGATATTTAATGTACAGTTTATAATATATATTTGGTGATCTTTGGTATTTTATGTACAGTGTATAATATATATTATGTATATTTTCATATAACTTGTACAGTATATAATATATATTTGGTGTACTTTTGTATTTTATGTACAGTATATAATATATGTTTAGTGTAATTTGATATTTTATGTACAATTTATAATATATATTTGGTGTTCTTTGGTATTTTATGTACATTATATAATATATATTTTGTATATTTTCATATTTTAAGAACAGTATAAAATATATATTTGGTGCACTTTTATATTTTATGTACAGCATATAATATTTCTTTAGTGTAATTTGATATTTTATGTACAGTTTATAATACATATTTGGTATGCTTCTGTATTTTATGTACAGTATATAATATATATTTGATGTATTTTCATATTTTATGTATAGAATATAATATATGTTTGCTGTACTTTGATATTTTATGTACAGTATATTTTATATTTTGTATATTTTCATATTTTATGAAGAGTAAAAAATATATATTTGGTGTACTTTTATATTTTATATACAGTATATAATATTTATTTAGGGTAATTTGATATTTTATGTACAGTTTATATTATATATTTGGTGTACCTTGATATTTTATGTACAGTATATAATATATATTTTGTATATTTTCATATAACATGTACAGTATATTATATATTTGGTGTACTTTTGTATTTTATGTACCGTATATAACATACATTTAGTGTAATTTGATATTTTATGTACAGTTTATGATATATATTTGGTATAGTTTGGTGTTTTATGTAGAGTATATAATATGTATATTGTATATTTTCACATTTTATGTACAGTACATAATATATATTTGGTGTACTTAGATATTTTATGTACAGTATATAATATATATTTTGTATATTTTCATATTTTATGTACAGTATAAAATATATATTTGGTGTACTTTTATATTTAATGTACAGCATATAATACTTATTTAGTGAAATTTGATACTTTATGTACAGCTTATCATATATATTTGGTGATCTTTGGTATTTTATGTACAGTATATAATATCTATTTTGTATATTTTCATATTTTATGTACAGTATAAAATATATATTTGGTGTACTTTTATATTTTGTGTACAGCATATAATATTTATTTAGTGTAATTTGATATTTTATGTACAGTTTATAATATATATTTGGTGTACTTCTGTATTTTATGTACAGTGTATAATATATATTTGATGTATTCTCATATTTTATGTACAGTATATAATATTTATTTGCTGTACATTGATATTTTATGTACAGTATATTATATATTTTGTATATTTTCATACTTTATGAAGAGTAAAAAATATATATTTGGTGTACTTTTATATTTTATGTACAGTATATAATATTTATTTAGTGTAATTTGATATTTTATGTACAGTTTATAGTATATATTTGGTGTACCTTGATAGTTTATGTACAGTATATAATATGTATTTTGTATATTTTCATATAACTTGTACAGTATATAATATATATATGGTGTACTTTTGTATTTTTTGTACAGTATATAATATATATTTAGTGTAATTTTATATTTTATGTACAGTTTATATTATGTATTTGGTGTACCTTGATATTTTATGTACAGTATATAATATATATTTTGTATATTTTCATATAACTTGTACAGTATATAATATATATTTGCTGTACTTTTGTATTTTATGTACAGTATATAATATATATTTAGTGTAATTTGATAATTTATGTACAGTTTATAATATATATTTGGTGTAATTTGGTATTTTATGTACAGTATATAATATATATTTTGTATATTTTCACATTTTATGAACAGTAGATAATATATATTTGGTGTACTTTGATATTTTATGTACAGTATATAATATATATTTTGTATATTTTCATATTTTATGTACAGTATAAAATATATATTAGGTGTACTTTTATATTTTATATATGGCATTAAATATTTATTTAATGTAATTTGATATTTTATGTACAGTTTATAATATATATTTGGTGATCTTTGGTATTTTATGTACAGAATATAATATATATTTTGTATATTTTCATATTTTATGTTCAGTATAAAATATATATTTGGTGTACTTTTATATTTTATGTACAGCATATAATATTTATTTAGTGTAATTTGATATTTTATGTACAGCTTATCATATATATTTGGTGTACTTCCGTATTTTATGTACAGTATATAATATATATTTGATGGATTTTCATATTTTATGTACTGTATATAATATATATTTGCTGTACTTTTATATTTTATGTACAGTATAATATATATTTTGTGAATTTTCATATTTTATGAAGAGTAAAAAATATATATTTGGTGTACTTTTAAATTTTATGTACAGTATATATTTATTTAGTGTAATTTGATAATTTATGTACAGTTTATATTATATATTTTGTGTACCTTGGTATTTTATGTACATTATATAATATATATTTTGTATATTTTCATATAACTTGTACAGTGTATTACATATTTGTTGAACTTTTGTATTTTATGTACAGTATATAATATATATTTAGTGTAATTAGATATTTCATGTACAGTTTATAATATATATTTGGTGTACTTTGGTATTTTATGTACAGTATATAATATATATTTTGTATATTTTCACATTTTATGTACAGTAGATAATATATATTTGCTGTACTTTGATATTTTATTTACACTATATATTATAAATTCTGTACATTTTCATATTTTATGTACAGTATAAAATATATATTTGGTGTACTTTTATATTTTATATATGGTATTTAATATTTATTTAGTGTAATTTGATATTTTATGAACAGTTTATAATATATATTTGGTGATCTTTGGTATTTTATGTACAGAATATAATATATATTTTGTATATTTTCATATTTTATGTTCAGTATAAAATATATATTTGGTGTACTTTTATATATTATGTACAGCATATAATATTTATTTAGTGTAATTTGATATTTTATGTACAGCTTATCATATATATTTGGTGTACTTCCGTATTTTATGTACAGTATATAATATATATTTGATGGATTTTCATATTTTATGTACTGTATATAATATATATTTGCTGTACTTTTATATTTTATGTACAGTATAATATATATTTTGTGAATTTTCATATTTTATGAAGAGTAAAAAATATATATTTGGTGTACTTTTAAATTTTATGTACAGTATATATTTATTTAGTGTAATTTGATAATTTTTGTACAGTTTATATTATATATTTTGTGTACCTTGGTATTTTATGTACAGTATATAATATATATTTTGTATATTTTCATATAACTTGTACAGTGTATTACATATTTGGTGAACTTTTGTATTTTATGTACAGTATATAATATATATTTAGTGTAATTAGATATTTCCTGTACAGTTTATAATATATATTTGGTGTACTTTGGTATTTTATGTACAGTATATAATATATATTTTGTATATTTTCACATTTTATGTACAGTAGATAATATATATTTGCTGTACTTTGATATTTTATTTACAGTATATAATATAAATTCTGTACATTTTCATATTTTATGTACAGTATAAAATATATATTTGGTGTACTTTTATATTTTATATATGGTATTTAATATTTATTTAGTGTAATTTGATATTTTATGAACAGTTTATAATATATATTTGGTGTTCTTTTGTATTTTATGTACAGTATATAATATATATTTTGTATATATTCATATTTTATGTACAGTATAAAATATATATTTGGTGTACTTTTATATTTTTTGTTCAGCATATAATATTTATTTAGTCTAATTTGATATTTTATGTACAGTTTATAGTATATATTTGGTGTATCTTGATAGTTTATGAACAGTATGTAATATGTATTTTGTATATTTTCATATAACTTGTACAGTATATAATATTTATTTGGTGTACTTTTGTATATTTTGTACAGTATATAATATATATTTAGTGTAATTTGATATTTTATGTACAGTTTATATTATATATTTGGTGTACCTTGATATTTTATGTACAGTATATAATATATATTTTGTATATTTTCATATAACTTGTGCAGTATATAATATATATTAGGTGTACTTTTGTATTTTATGTACAGTATATAATATATATTTAGTGTAATTTGATATTTTATGTACAGTTTATAATATATATTTGGTATAATTTGGTATTTTATGTACAGTATATAAGATATATTTTGTATATTTTCACATTTTATGTACAGTAGATAATATATATTTGGTGTACTTTGATATTTTATGTACAGTATATAATATATATTTTGTATATTTAAATATTTTCTGTACCGTATGAAATATATATTTGGTGTACTTTTATATTTTACGTATGGTATTTAATATTTATTTAGAGTAATTTGATATTTTAGGTACAGTTTATAATATATATTTGGTGTTCTTTGGTATTTTATGTACAGTATATAATATATATTTTGTATATTTTCATATTTTAAGAACAGTATAAAATATATATTTGTTTTACTTTTATATTTTATGTACAGCATAAAATATTTCTTTAGTGTAATTTGATATTTTATGTACAGTTTATAATACATATTTGGTATTCTTCTGTATTTTATGTACAGTATATAATATGTATTTGATGTATTTTCATATTTTATGTACAGAATATAATATATGTTTGCTGTACTTTGATATTTTATGTACAGTATATTATATATTTTGTATATTTTCATATTTTATGAAGAGTAAAAAGTATATATTTGGTGTACTTTTATATATTATGTACAGTATATACTATTTATTTAGTGTAATTTGATATTTCATGTACAGTTTACATTATATATTTGGTGCACCTTGATATTTTATGTACAGTATATAATATATATTTTGTATATTTTCATATAACATGTACAGTATATTATATATTTGGTGTACTTTTCTATTTTATGTACAGTATATAATATCTATTTTGTATATTTTCATATTTTATGTACAGTATAAAATATATATTTGGGGTACTTTTATATTTTGTGTACAGCATATAATATTTATTTAGTGTAATTTGATATTTTATGTACAGTTTATAATATATATTTGGTGTACTTCTGTATTTTATGTACAGTGTATAATATATATTTCATGTATTCTCATATTTTATGTACAGTATATAATATTTATTTGCTGTACATTGATATTTTATGTACAGTATATTATATATTTTGTATATTTTCATACTTTATGAAGAGTAAAAAATATATATTTGGTGTTCTTTTATATTTTATGTACAGTATATAATATTTATTTAGTGTAATTTGATATTTTATGTACAGTTTATATTATGTATTTGGTGTACCTTGATATTTTATGTACAGTATATAATATATATTTTGTATATTTTCATATAACTTGTACAGTATATAATATATATTTGGTGTACTTTTGTATTTTATGTACAGTATATAATATATATTTAGTGTAATTTGATATTTTATGTACAGTTTATAATATATATTTGGTATAATTTGGTATTTTATGTACAGTATATAAGATATATTTTGTATATTTTCACATTTTATGTACAGTAGATAATATATATTTGGTGTACTTTGATATTTTATGTACAGTATATAATATATATTTTGTATATTTAAATATTTTCTGTACCGTATGAAATATATATTTGGTGTACTTTTATATTTTACGTATGGTATTTAATATTTATTTAGAGTAATTTGATATTTTAGGTACAGTTTATAATATATATTTGGTGTTCTTTGGTATTTTATGTACAGTATATAATATATATTTTGTATATTTTCATATTTTAAGAACAGTATAAAATATATATTTGTTTTACTTTTATATTTTATGTACAGCATAAAATATTTCTTTAGTGTAATTTGATATTTTATGTACAGTTTATAATACATATTTGGTATGCTTCTGTATTTTATGTACAGTATATAATATGTATTTGATGTATTTTCATATTTTATGTACAGAATATAATATATGTTTGCTGTACTTTGATATTTTATGTACAGTATATTATATATTTTGTATATTTTCATATTTTATGAAGAGTAAAAAGTATATATTTGGTGTACTTTTATATTTTATGTACAGTATATACTATTTATTTAGTGTAATTTGATATTTCATGTACAGTTTACATTATATATTTGGTGCACCTTGATATTTTATGTACAGTATATAATATATATTTTGTATATTTTCATATAACATGTACAGTATATTATATATTTGGTGTACTTTTCTATTTTATGTACAGTATATAATATCTATTTTGTATATTTTCATATTTTATGTACAGTATAAAATATATATTTGGGGTACTTTTATATTTTGTGTACAGCATATAATATTTATTTAGTGTAATTTGATATTTTATGTACAGTTTATAATATATATTTGGTGTACTTCTGTATTTTATGTACAGTGTATAATATATATTTCATGTATTCTCATATTTTATGTACAGTATATAATATTTATTTGCTGTACATTGATATTTTATGTACAGTATATTATATATTTTGTATATTTTCATACTTTATGAAGAGTAAAAAATATATATTTGGTGTACTTTTATATTTTATGTACAGTATATAATATTTATTTAGTGTAATTTGATATTTTATGTACAGTTTATATTATGTATTTGGTGTACCTTGATATTTTATGTACAGTATATAATATATATTTTGTATATTTTCATATAACTTGTACAGTATATAATATATATTTGGTGTACTTTTGTATTTTATGTACAGTATATAATATATATTTAGTGTAATTTGATAATTTATATACAGTTTATAATATATATTTGGTGTAATTTTGTATTTTATGTACAGTATATAATATATATTTTGTATATTTTCACATTTTATGAACAGTAGATAATATATATTTGGTGTACTTTGATATTTTATGTACAGTATATAATATATATTTTGTATATTTTCATATTTTATGTACAGTATAAAATATATATTTGGTGTACTTTTATATTTTATATATGGCATTAAATATTTATTTAATGTAATTTGATATTTTATGTACAGCTTATAATATATATTTGGTGATCTTTGGTATTTTATGTACAGAATATAATATATATTTTGTATATTTTCATATTTTATGTTCAGTATAAAATATATATTTGGTGTACTTTTATATTTTATGTACAGCATATAATATTTATTTAGTGTAATTTGATATTTTATGTACAGTATAAAATATATATTTGGAGTACTTTTATATTTTATATATGGTATTTAATATTTAGTGTAATTTGATATTTAATGTACAGTTTATAATATATATTTGGTGATCTTTGGTATTTTATGTACAGTATATAATATATATTATGTATATTTTCATATAACTTGTACAGTATATAATATATATTTGGTGTACTTTTGTATTTTATGTACAGTATATAATATATGTTTAGTGTAATTTGATATTTTATGTACAATTTATAATATATATTTGGTGTTCTTTGGTATTTTATGTACATTATATAATATATATTTTGTATATTTTCATATTTTAAGAACAGTATAAAATATATATTTGGTGCACTTTTATATTTTATGTACAGCATATAATATTTCTTTAGTGTAATTTGATATTTTATGTACAGTTTATAATACATATTTGGTATGCTTCTGTATTTTATGTACAGTATATAATATATATTTGATGTATTTTCATATTTTATGTATAGAATATAATATATGTTTGCTGTACTTTGATATTTTATGTACAGTATATTTTATATTTTGTATATTTTCATATTTTATGAAGAGTAAAAAATATATATTTGGTGTACTTTTATATTTTATATACAGTATATAATATTTATTTAGGGTAATTTGATATTTTATGTACAGTTTATATTATATATTTGGTGTACCTTGATATTTTATGTACAGTATATAATATATATTTTGTATATTTTCATATAACATGTACAGTATATTATATATTTGGTGTACTTTTGTATTTTATGTACCGTATATAACATACATTTAGTGTAATTTGATATTTTATGTACAGTTTATAATATATATTTGGTATAGTTTGGTGTTTTATGTAGAGTATATAATATGTATATTGTATATTTTCACATTTTATGTACAGTACATAATATATATTTGGTGTACTTTGATATTTTATGTACAGTATATAATATATATTTTGTATATTTTCATATTTTATGTACAGTATAAAATATATATTTGGTGTACTTTTATATTTAATGTACAGCATATAATACTTATTTAGTGAGATTTGATACTTTATGTACAGCTTATCATATATATTTGGTGATCTTTGGTATTTTATGTACAGTATATAATATCTATTTTGTATATTTTCATATTTTATGTACAGTATAAAATATATATTTGGTGTACTTTTATATTTTGTGTACAGCATATAATATTTATTTAGTGTAATTTGATATTTTATGTACAGTTTATAATACATATTTGGTGTACTTCTGTATTTTATGTACAGTGTATAATATATATTTGATGTATTCTCATATTTTATGTACAGTATATAATATTTATTTGCTGTACATTGATATTTTATGTACAGTATATTATATATTTTGTATATTTTCATAATTTATGAAGAGTAAAAAATATATATTTGGTGTACTTTTATATTTTATGTACAGTATATAATATTTATTTAGTGTAATTTGATATTTTATGTACAGTTTATAGTATATATTTGGTGTACCTTGATAGTTTATGTACAGTATATAATATGTATTTTGTATATTTTCATATAACTTGTACAGTATATAATATATATATGGTGTACTTTTGTATTTTTTGTACAGTATATAATATATATTTAGTGTAATTTTATATTTTATGTACAGTTTATATTATGTATTTGGTGTACCTTGATATTTTATGTACAGTATATAATATATATTTTGTATATTTTCATATAACTTGTACAGTATATAATATATATTTGCTGTACTTTTGTATTTTATGTACAGTATATAATATATATTTAGTGTAATTTGATAATTTATGTACAGTTTATAATATATATTTGGTGTAATTTGGTATTTTATGTACAGTATATAATATATATTTTGTATATTTTCACATTTTATGAACAGTAGATAATATATATTTGGTGTACTTTGATATTTTATGTACAGTATATAATATATATTTTGTATATTTTCATATTTTATGTACAGTATAAAATATATATTAGGTGTACTTTTATATTTTATATATGGCATTAAATATTTATTTAATGTAATTTGATATTTTATGTACAGTTTATAATATATATTTGGTGATCTTTGGTATTTTATGTACAGAATATAATATATATTTTGTATATTTTCATATTTTATGTTCAGTATAAAATATATATTTGGTGTACTTTTATATTTTATGTACAGCATATAATATTTATTTAGTGTAATTTGATATTTTATGTACAGCTTATCATATATATTTGGTGTACCTCCGTATTTTATGTACAGTATATAATATATATTTGATGGATTTTCATATTTTATGTACTGTATATAATATATATTTGCTTTACTTTTATATTTTATGTACAGTATAATATATATTTTGTGAATTTTCATATTTTATGAAGAGTAAAAAATATATATTTGGTGTACTTTTAAATTTTATGTACAGTATATATTTATTTAGTGTAATTTGATAATTTTTGTACAGTTTATATTATATATTTTGTGTACCTTGGTATTTTATGTACAGTATATAATATATATTTTGTATATTTTCATATAACTTGTACAGTGTATTACATATTTGGTGAACTTTTGTATTTTATGTACAGTATATAATATATATTTAGGGTAATTTGATATTTCATGTACAGTTTATAATATATATTTGGTGTACTTTGGTATTTTATGTACAGTATATAATATATATTTTGTATATTTTCACATTTTATGTACAGTAGATAATATATATTTGCTGTACTTTGATATTTTATTTACAGTATATAATATAAATTCTGTACATTTTCATATTTTATGTACAGTATAAAATATATATTTGGTGTACTTTTATATTTTATATATGGTATTTAATATTTATTTAGTGTAATTTGATATTTTATGAACAGTTTATAATATATATTTGGTGTTCTTTTGTATTTTATGTACAGTATATAATATATATTTTGTATATATTCATATTTTATGTACAGTATAAAATATATATTTGGTGTACTTTTATATTTTTTGTTCAGCATATAATATTTATTTAGTCTAATTTGATATTTTATGAACAGTTTATAGTATATATTTGGTGTATCTTGATAGTTTATGAACAGTATGTAATATGTATTTTGTATATTTTCATATAACTTGTACAGTATATAATATTTATTTGGTGTACTTTTGTATTTTTTGTACAGTATATAATATATATTTAGTGTAATTTGATATTTTATGTACAGTTTATATTATATATTTGGTTTACCTTGATATTTTATGTACAGTATATAATATATATTTTGTATATTTTCATATAACTTGTACAGTATTTAATATATATTAGGTGTACTTTTGTATTTTATGTATAGTATATAATATATATTTAGTGTAATTTGATATTTTATGTACAGTTTATAATATATATTTGGTATAATTTGGTATTTTATGTACAGTATATAAGATATATTTTGTATATTTTCACATTTTATGTACAGTAGATAATATATATTTGGTGTACTTTGATATTTTATGTACAGTATATAATATATATTTTGTATATTTAAATATTTTCTGTACCGTATGAAATATATATTTGGTGTACTTTTATATTTTACGTATGGTATTTAATATTTATTTAGTGTAATTTGATATTTTAGGTAGAGTTTATAATATATATTTGGTGTTCTTTGGTATTTTATGTACAGTATATAATATATATTTTGTATATTTTCATATTTTAAGAACAGTATAAAATATATATTTGTTTTACTTTTATATTTTATGTACAGCATAAAATATTTCTTTAGTGTAATTTGATATTTTATGTACAGTTTATAATACATATTTGGTATGCTTCTGTATTTTATGTACAGTATATAATATATATTTGATGTATTTTCATATTTTATGTACAGAATATAATATATGTTTGCTGTACTTTGATATTTTATGTACAGTATATTATATATTTTGTATATTTTCATATTTTATGAAGAGTAAAAAGTATATATTTGGTGTACTTTTATATTTTATGTACAGTATATACTATTTATTTAGTGTAATTTGATAATTTTTGTACAGTTTATATTATATATTTTGTGTACCTTGGTATTTTATGTACAGTATATAATATATATTTTGTATATTTTCATATAACTTGTACAGTGTATTACATATTTGGTGAACTTTTGTATTTTATGTACAGTATATAATATATATTTAGGGTAATTTGATATTTCATGTACAGTTTATAATATATATTTGGTGTACTTTGGTATTTTATGTACAGTATATAATATATATTTTGTATATTTTCACATTTTATGTACAGTAGATAATATATATTTGCTGTACTTTGATATTTTATTTACAGTATATAATATAAATTCTGTACATTTTCATATTTTATGTACAGTATAAAATATATATTTGGTGTACTTTTATATTTTATATATGGTATTTAATATTTATTTAGTGTAATTTGATATTTTATGAACAGTTTATAATATATATTTGGTGTTCTTTTGTATTTTATGTACAGTATATAATATATATTTTGTATATATTCATATTTTATGTACAGTATAAAATATATATTTGGTGTACTTTTATATTTTTTGTTCAGCATATAATATTTATTTAGTCTAATTTGATATTTTATGAACAGTTTATAGTATATATTTGGTGTATCTTGATAGTTTATGAACAGTATGTAATATGTATTTTGTATATTTTCATATAACTTGTACAGTATATAATATTTATTTGGTGTACTTTTGTATTTTTTGTACAGTATATAATATATATTTAGTGTAATTTGATATTTTATGTACAGTTTATATTATATATTTGGTTTACCTTGATATTTTATGTACAGTATATAATATATATTTTGTATATTTTCATATAACTTGTACAGTATTTAATATATATTAGGTGTACTTTTGTATTTTATGTATAGTATATAATATATATTTAGTGTAATTTGATATTTTATGTACAGTTTATAATATATATTTGGTATAATTTGGTATTTTATGTACAGTATATAAGATATATTTTGTATATTTTCACATTTTATGTACAGTAGATAATATATATTTGGTGTACTTTGATATTTTATGTACAGTATATAATATATATTTTGTATATTTAAATATTTTCTGTACCGTATGAAATATATATTTGGTGTACTTTTATATTTTACGTATGGTATTTAATATTTATTTAGTGTAATTTGATATTTTAGGTAGAGTTTATAATATATATTTGGTGTTCTTTGGTATTTTATGTACAGTATATAATATATATTTTGTATATTTTCATATTTTAAGAACAGTATAAAATATATATTTGTTTTACTTTTATATTTTATGTACAGCATAAAATATTTCTTTAGTGTAATTTGATATTTTATGTACAGTTTATAATACATATTTGGTATGCTTCTGTATTTTATGTACAGTATATAATATATATTTGATGTATTTTCATATTTTATGTACAGAATATAATATATGTTTGCTGTACTTTGATATTTTATGTACAGTATATTATATATTTTGTATATTTTCATATTTTATGAAGAGTAAAAAGTATATATTTGGTGTACTTTTATATTTTATGTACAGTATATACTATTTATTTAGTGTAATTTGATATTTCATGTACAGTTTACATTATATATTTGGTGCACCTTGATATTTTATGTACAGTATATAATATATATTTTGTATATTTTCATATAACATGTACAGTATATTATATATTTGGTGTACTTTTCTATTTTATGTACAGTATATAATATATATTTAGTGTAATTTGATATTTTATGTACAGTTTATAATATATATTTGGTATACTTTGTTATTTTATGTAGAGTATATAATATGTATTTTGTATATTTTCACATTTTATGTACAGTACATAATATATATTTGGTGTACTTTGATATTGTATGTACAGTATATAATATATATTTTGTATATTTTCATATTTTATGTACAGTATAAAATATATATTTGGTGTACTTTTATATTTTATCTATGGCATTAAATATTTATTTAATGTAATATGATATTTTATCTACAGTTTATAATATATATTTGGTGTTCTTTGGTATTTTATTTACAGTATGTAATATATATTTTGAATATTTTCATATTTTATGTGCAATATAAAATATATGATAGGTGTAATTTTATATTATATATACAGCATATAATATTACTTCAGTGTAATTTGATATTTTATGTACAGTTTATAATACATATTTGGTGTACTTCCGTATTTTATGTACAGTATGTAATATATATTTGATGGATTTTCATATTTTATGTACATTATATAATATATATTTGCTGTACTTTTACATTTTATGTACAGTATAATATATATTTTGTGAATTTTCATATTTTATGAAGAGTAAAAAATATATATTTGGTGTACTTTTAAATTTTATGTAAAGTATATATTTATTTACTGTAATTTGATATTTTATGTACAGTTTATATTATATATTTGGTGTACCTTGGTATTTTATGTACAGTATATAATATATATTTTGTATATTTTCACATTTTATGTACAGTAGATAATATATGTTTGCTGTACTTTGATATTTTATGTACAGTATGTATTATAAATTTTGTACATTTTCATATTTTATGTACAGTATAAAATATATATTTGGTGTACTTTTATATTTTATATATGGTATTTAATATTTATTTAGTGTCATTTGATAGTTTATGAACAGTTTATAATATATATTTGGTGTTCTTTTGTATTTTATGTACAGAATATAATATATATTTTGTATATTTTCATATTTTATGTACAGTATAAAATATATATTTGGTGTACTTTTATATTTTGTGTACAGCATTTAATATTTATTTAGTGTAATTTGATATTTTAAGTACAGTTTATAATATATATTTGGTGTACTTCCGTATTTTATGTACAGTGTATAATATATATTTGATGTATTCGCATATTTTATGTACAGTATATAATATATATTTGCTGTACTTTGATATTTTATGTACAGTATATTATATATTTTGTATATTTTCATATTTTATGAAGAGTAAAAATATATATTTGGTGTACTTTTATATTTTGTGTACAGTATATAATATTTATTTAGTGTAATTTGATATTTTATGTACAGTTTATAGTATATATTTGGTGTACCTTGATAGTTTATGTACAGTATATAATATGTATTTTGTATATTTTAATATAACTTGTACAGTATATAATATATAATTGGTGTACTTTTGTATTTTTTGTACAGTATATAATATATATTTCGTGTAATTTTATATTTTATGTACAGTTTATATTATGTATTTGGTGTACCTTGATATTTTATGTACAGTATATAATATATATTTTGTATATTTTCATATAACTTGTACAGTATTTAATATATATTTGGTGTACTTTTGTATTTTATGTACAGTATATAATATATATTTGATGTATTTTCATATATTATGTACAGAATATAATATATGTTTGCTGTACTTTGATATTTTATGTACAGTATATTATAGACTTTGTAAATTTTCATATTTTATGAAGAGTAAAAAATATATATTTGGTGTACTTTTATATTTTATGTACAGTATATAATATATATTTAGTGTAGTTTGATATTTCATGTACAGTTTACATTATATATTTGGTGTACCTTGATATTTTATGTACAGTATATAATATATATTTTGTATATTTTCATATAACATGTACAGTATATTATATATGTGGTGTACTTTTCCATTTTATGTACAGTATATAATATATATTTAGTGTAATTTGATATTTTATGTACAGTTTATAATATATATTTGGTATACTTTGTTATTTTATGTAGAGTACATAATATGTATTTTGTATATTTTCACATTTTATGTACAGTACATAATATATATTTGGTGTACTTTGATATTTTATGTACAGTATATAATTTATATTTTGTGTATTTTCATATTTTATGTACAGTATAAAATATATATTTGGTGTACTTTTATATTTTATCTATGGCATTAAATATTCATTTAATGTAATATGATATTTTATGTACAGTTTATAATATATATTTGGTGTACTTCCGTATTTTATGTACAGTGTATAATATATATTTGATGTATTCTCATATTTTATGTACAATATATAATATATATTTGCTGTACATTGACATTTTTTGTACAGTATATTATATATTTTGTATATTTTCATATTTTATGAAGAGTAAAAAATATATATTTAGTGTACTTTTATATTTTATGTACAGTATATATTATTTATTTAGTGTAATTTGATATTTTATGTACAGTTTATAGTATATATTTGGTGTACCTTGATAGTTTATGTACAGTATATAGTATGTATTTTGTATATTTTCATATAACTTGTACAGTATATAATATATATTTGGTGTACTTTTGCATTTTTTGTACAGTATATAATATATATTTCGTGTAATTTTATATTTTATGTACAGTTTATATTATGTATTTGGTGTACCTTGATATTTTATGTACAGTATATAATATATATTTTGTATATTTTCATATAACTTGTACAGTATTTAATACTTATTTGGTGTACTTTTGTACTTTATGTACAGTATATAATATATATTTAGTGTAATTTGATATTTTATGTACAGTTTATAATATATATTTGGTGTACTTTGGTATTTTATGTACAGTATATAAGATATATTTTGTATATTTTCACATTTTATGTACAGTAGATAATATATATTTGGTGTAGTTTGATATTTTATGTACAGTATATAATATATATTTTGTATATTTAAATATTTTATGTACCGTATAAAATATATATTTGGTGTACTTTTATATTTTATATATGGTATTTAATATTTATTTAGTGTAATTTGATATTTTAGGTACAGTTTATAATATATATTTGGTGTTCTTTGGTATTTTATGTACAGTATATAATATATATTTTGTATATTTTCATATTTTAAGAACAGTATAATATATATATTTGGTGTAATTTTATATTTCATGTACAGCATATAATATTTCTTTAGTGTAATTTGATATTTTATGTACAGTTTATAATAGATATTTGGTATGCTTCTGTATTTTATGTACAGTATATAATATATATTTGATATATTTTCATATTTTATGTACAGAATATAATATATGTTTGCTGTACTTTGATATTTTATGTACAGTATATTATGTATTTTGAATATTTTCATATTTTATGAAGAGTAAAAAATATATATTTGGTGTACTTTTATATTTTATGTACAGTATATAATATTTCTTTAGTGTAATTTGATATTTCATGTACAGTTTACATTATATATTTGGTGTACCTTGATATTTTATGTACAGTATGTAATATATATTTTGTATATTTTCATATAACATGTACAGTATATTATATATTTGGTGTACTTTTCTATTTTATGTACAGCATATAATATATATTTAGTGTACTTTGATATTTTATGTACAGTTTATAATATATATTTGGTGTACTTCCGTATTTTATGTACAGTGTATAATATATATTTGATGTATTCTCATATTTTATGTACAGTATATAATATTTATTTAGTGTAATTTGATATTTTTTGTACAGTTTATATTATATATTTGGTGTACCTTGATATTTTATGTACATTATATAATATATATTTTGTATATTTTCATATAACATGTACAGTATATTATATATTTTGTGTACTTTTGTATTTTATGTACAGTATATAACATATATTTAGTGTAATTTGATATTTTATGTACAGTTTATAATATATATTTGGTATACGTTGGTATTTTATGTAGAGTATATAATATGTATTTTGAATATTTTCACATTTTATGTACAGTACATAATATATATTTGGTGTACTTTGATATTTTATGTACAGTATATAATACATATTTTGTATATTTTCATATTTTATGTACAGTATAAAATATATATTTGGTGTACTTTTATATTTTATATGTGGCATTAAATATTTAATGTAATTTGATATTTTATGTACAGTTTATAATATATATTTGGTGTACTTCCGTATTTTATGTACAGTGTATAATATATATTTGATGTATTCTCATATTTTATGTACTGTATATAGTATATATTTGCTGTACATTGATATTTTTTGCACAGTATATTATATATTTTGTATATTTTCATATTTTATAAAGAGTAAAAATATACATTTGGTGTACTTTTATATTTTATGTACAGTGTATAATATTTATTTAGTGTAATTTGATATTTTATGTACAGTTTATAGTATATATTTGGTGTACCTTGATAGCTTATGTACAGTATATAATATGTATTTTGTATATTTTCATATAACTTGTTCAGTATATAATATATATTTGGTGTACTTTTGTATTTTTTGTACAGTATATAATATATATTTAGTGTAATTTTATATTTTATGTACAGTTTATATTATGTATTTGGTGTACCTTGATATTTTATGTACAGTATATAATATATATTTTGTATATTTAAATATTTTATGTACCATATAAAATATATATTTAGTGTACTTTTATATTTTATATATGGTATTTAATATTTGTTTAGTGTAATTTGATATTTTAGGTACAGTTTATAATATATATTTGGTGATCTTTGGTATTTTATGTACAGAATATAATATATATTTTGTATATTTTCAGAATTTATGTACAGTATAAAATATATATTTGGTGTACTTTTGTATTTTGTGTACAGCATTTAATATTTATTTAGTGTAATTTGATATTTTATGTACAGTTTATAATATATATTTGGTGTACTTCCGTATTTTATGTACAGTGTATAATATATATTTGATGTATTCTCATATTTTATGTACAGTATATAGTGTATATTTGCTGTACATTGATATTTTATGTACAGTATATTATATATTTTGTATATTTTCATATTTTATGAAGTGTAAAAATATATATTTTGTGTACTTTTATATTTTATGTACAGTATATAATATTTATTTAGTGTAATTTGATATTTTATGTGCAGTTTATAGTATATATTTGGTGTACTTTGATAGTTTATGTACAGTATATAATATGTATTTTGTATATTTTCATATGAGTTGTACAGTATATAACATATATTTGGTGTACTTTTGCATTTTTTGTACAGTATATAATATATATTTCGTGTAATTTTATATTTTATGTACAGTTTATATTATGTATTTGGTGTACCTTGATATTTTATGTACAGTATATAATATATATTTTGTATATTTTCATATAACTTGTACAGTATTTAATACTTATTTGGTGTACTTTTGTACTTTATGTACAGTATATAATATATATTTAGTGTAATTTGATATTTTATGTACAGTTTATAATATATATTTGGTGTACTTTGGTATTTTATGTACAGTATATAAGATATATTTTGTATATTTTCACATTTTATGTACAGTAGATAATATATATTTGGTGTAGTTTGATATTTTATGTACAGTATATAATATATATTTTGTATATTTAAATATTTTATGTACCGTATAAAATATATATTTGGTGTACTTTTATATTTTATATATGGTATTTAATATTTATTTAGTGTAATTTGATATTTTAGGTACAGTTTATAATATATATTTGGTGTTCTTTGGTATTTTATGTACAGTATATAATATATATTTTGTATATTTTCATATTTTAAGAACAGTATAATATATATATTTGGTGTAATTTTATATTTCATGTACAGCATATAATATTTCTTTAGTGTAATTTGATATTTTATGTACAGTTTATAATAGATATTTGGTATGCTTCTGTATTTTATGTACAGTATATAATATATATTTGATATATTTTCATATTTTATGTACAGAATATAATATATGTTTGCTGTACTTTGATATTTTATGTACAGTATATTATGTATTTTGAATATTTTCATATTTTATGAAGAGTAAAAAATATATATTTGGTGTACTTTTATATTTTATGTATAGTATATAATATTTCTTTAGTGTAATTTGATATTTCATGTACAGTTTACATTATATATTTGGTGTACCTTGATATTTTATGTACAGTATGTAATATATATTTTGTATATTTTCATATAACATGTACAGTATATTATATATTTGGTGTACTTTTCTATTTTATGTACAGCATATAATATATATTTAGTGTACTTTGATATTTTATGTACAGTTTATAATATATATTTGGTGTACTTCCGTATTTTATGTACAGTGTATAATATATATTTGATGTATTCTCATATTTTATGTACAGTATATAATATTTATTTAGTGTAATTTGATATTTTTTGTACAGTTTATATTATATATATGGTGTACCTTGATATTTTATGTACAGTATATAATATATATTTGGTATATTTTCATATAACATGTACAGTATATTATATATTTGGTGTACTTTTGTATTTTATGTACAGTATATAATATATATTTAGTGTAATTTGATATTTTATGTACAGTTTATAATATATATTTGGTATACTTTGGTATTTTATGTAGAGTATATAATATGTATTTTGTATATTTTCACATTTTATGAACAGTACATAATATATATTTGGTGTACTTTGATATTTTATGTACAGTATATAATATATATTTTGTATATTTTCATATTTTATGTGCAGTATAAAATATATATTTGGTGTACTTTTATATTTTATATATGGCATTAAATATTTATTTAATGTAATTTGATATTTTATGTACAGTTTATAATATATATTTGGTGATCTTTGGTATTTTATGTACAGAATATATTATATATTTTGTATATTTTCATATTTTATGTACAGTATAAAATATATATTTGGTGTACTTTTATATTTTGTGTACAGCATTTTATATTTATTTAGTGTAATTTGATATTTTATGTACAGTTTACAACATATATTTGGTGTACTTCCGTATTTTATGTACAGTGTATAATATATATTTGATGTATTCTCATATTTTATGTACAGTATATAATATATATTTGATGTATTTTCATATTTTATGTACAGAATATAATATATGTTTGCTGTACTTTGATATTTTATGTACAGTATATTATATATTTTGTATATTTTCATATTTTATGAAGAGTAAAATATATATATTTGGTGTACTTTTATATTTTATGTACAGTATATAATATTTATTTAGTGCAATTTGATATTTCATAAACAGTTTATATTATATATGGTGTACCTTGATATTTTATGTACAGTATATAATATATATTTTGTATATTTTCATATAACATGTACTGTATATTATACTTGGTGTACTTTTGTATTTTATGTACAGTATATAATATATATTTAGTGTAATTTGATATTTTATGTACAGTTTGTAATATATATTTGGTATACTTTGTTATTTTATGTAGAGTATATAATATGTATTTTGTATATTTTCACATTTTATGTACAGTACATAATATGTATTTGGTGTACTTTGATATTTTATGTACAGTATATAATATATATTTTGTATATTTTCATATTTTATGTACAGTATAAAATATATATTTGGTGTACTTTTATATTTTATATATGGCATTAAATATTTATTTAATGTAATTTGATATTTTATGTACAGTTTATAATATATATTTGGTGTTCTTTGGTATTTTATATACAGTATGTAATATATATTTTGTATATTTTCATATTTTATGTACAATATAAAATATATGATAGGTGTAGTTTTATATTGTATGTACAGCATATAATATTACTTTAGTGTAATTTGATATTTTATGTACAGTTTATAATACATATTTGGTGTACTTCCGTATTTTATGTACAGTATATAATATATATTTGATGGATTTTCATATTTTATGTACAGTATATAATATATATTTGCTGTACTTTTATATTTTATGTACAGTATAATATATATTTTGTGAATTTTCATATTTTATGAAGAGTAAAAATTATATATTTGGTGTACTTTTAAATTTTATGTACAGTATATATTTATTTATTGTAATTTGATATTTTATGTACAGTTTATATTATATATTTGATGTACCTTGGTATTTTATGTACAGTATACAGTATATATTTTGTATATTTTAATATAACTTGTACAGTGTATTACATATTTGGTGAACTTTTGTATTTTAAGTACAGTATATAATATATATTTAGTGTAATTTGATATTTCATGTACAGTTTATAGTATATATTTGGTGTACTTTGGTATTTTATGTACAGTATATAATATATATTTTGTATATTTTCACATTTTATGTACAGTAGATAATATATATTTGCTGTACTTTGATATTTTATGTACAATATATAATATAAATTTTGTACATTTTCATATTTTATGTACAGTATAAAATATATATTTGGTGTACATTTATATTTTATATATGGTATTTAATATTTATTTAGTGTAATTTGATATTTTATGAACAGTTTATAATATATATTTGGTGTTCTTTTGTATTTTATGTACAGTATATAATATATATTTTGTATATTTTCATATTTTATGTACAGTATAAAATATATATTTGGTGTACTTTTATATTTTATGTACAGCATATAATATTTATTTAGTGTAATTTGATATTTTATGTACAGCTTATCATATATATTTTGTGTACTTCCATATTTTATGTATAATGTATAATATATATTTGATATATTTTCATATTTTATTCACAATATATAATATATATTTGCTGTACTTTGATATTTTATGTACAGTATATTATATATTTTGTATATTTTCATATTTTATGAAGAGTGAAAAATATATATTTTGTGTACTTTTATATATTATGTACAGTATATAATATTTGTTTAGTGTAATTTGATATTTTATGTACAGTTTATATTATATATTTGGTGTACCTTGATATTTTATGTATCGTATATAATATATATTTTGTATATTTTCATATAACTTGTACAGTATATAACACATATTTGGTGTACTTTTTTATATAATGTACAGTATATAATATATATTTATTGTAATTTGATATTTTATGTACAGTTTATAATATATATTTGGTGTATTTTGGTATTTTATGTACAGTATATAATATATATTTTGTATATTTTGACATTTTATGTACAGTATATAATATATATTTGCTGTACTTTGATATTTTATGTACAGTATATAATATATATTTTGTATATTTTCATATTTTATGAAGAGTAAAAAATATATATTTGGTGTACTTTCATATTTTATGTACAGTATTTAATATTTGTTTAGTGTAATTTAATATTTTATGTACAGTTTATATTGTATATTTGCTGTACATTGATATTTTATGTACAGTATATAATATATATTTTGTATATTTTCATATAAATTGTACAGTATATAATACATATTTGGTGTACTTTTGTATATAATGTACAGTATATAATATATATTTATTGTAATTTGATATTTTATGTACAGTTTATAATATATATTTGGTGTACTTTGGTATTTTATGTACAGTATATAATATATATTTGGTATATTTTCACATTTTATGTACAGTAGATAATATATATTTGGTGTACTTTGATATTTTATATACAGTATATAATATATATTTTGTATAGTTTCGTATTTTATGTACAGTATAAAATATATATTTGGAGTACTTTTATATTTTATATATGGTATTTAATATTTATTTAGTGTAATTTGATATTTTATATACAGTTTATAATATATATTTGGTGATCTTTTTTATTTTATGTACACTATATAATATATATTTTGTATATTTTCATATTTTATGTACAGTATAAAATATATATTTGGTGTACTCTTATATTTTATGTACAGCATAAAATATTTATTTAGTGTAATTTGATATTTTATGTACAGTTTATAATATATACTTGGTGTACTTCCGTATTTTCTGTACAATGTATAATATATATTTGTTGTATTCTCATATTTAATGTACAGTATATAATATATGTTTGCTGTACTTTGATATTTTATGTACAGTATATTATATATTTTGTACATTTTCATATTTTATGAAGAGTAAAAAATATATATTTGGTGTACTTTTATATTTTATGTACAGTATATAATATTTATTTAGTGTAATTTGATATTTTATGTACAGTTTATATTATATATTTGGTGTACCTTGATATTTTATGTACAGTATATAATATATATTTTGTATATTTTCATATAACATGTACAGTATATTATATATTTGGTGTACTTTTGTATTTTATGTATAGTATATAATTTATATTTAGTTAAATTTGATATTTTATGTACAGTTTATAATATATATTTGGTATACTTTGATATTTTACGTAGAGTATATTATATGTATTTTGTATAATTTCATATTTTATGTACAGTACATAATATATATTTGGTGTACTTTGATATTTTATGTACAGCATATAATATATATTTTGTATAATTTCATATTTTATGTACAGTATAGAATATATATTTGGTGTACTTTTATATTTTATATATGGCATTAAATAAATATTTAATGTAATTTGATATTTTATGTACAGTTTATAATATATATTTGGTGATCTTTGGTATTTTATGTACAGTATATAATATATATTTTGTACATTTTCATATTTTATGTACAGTATAAAATATATATTTGGTGTACTTTTATATTTTGTTTACAGCATATAATATTTATTTAGAGTAATTTGATATTTTTTGTACAGTTTATAATATATATTTGGTGTACTTCCGTATTTTATGTACAGTGTATAATATATATTTGATGGATTTTCATATTTTATGTACAGTATATAATATATATTTGCTGTACTTTGATATTTTATGTACAGTTTATTATATATTTTGTATACTTTCATATTTTATGAAGAGTAAAAAGTATATATTTGGTGTACTTCTCTATATTATGTACAGTATATAATATTTATTAGTTTAATTTGATATTTTATGTACAGTTTATCTTATATACTTGGTGTACCTTGATATTTTATGTACAGTATATAATATGTATTTTGTATATTTACATATAACTTGTACAGTATATAATATATGTTTCGTGTACTTTTGTATTTTTTGTACACTATATAATATATATTTAGTGTAATTTGATATTTTATGTACAGTTTATATTATATATTTGGTGTACCTTGATATTTTATGTACAGTATATAATATATATTTTGTATATTTTCATATAACTTGTACAGTATATAATATATATTTGGTGTAGTTTTGTATTTTATGTACAGTGTATAATATATATTTAGTGTAATTTCATATTTTATGTACAGTTTATAATATATATTTGGTGTAATTTGGTATTTTATGTACAGTATATAATATATATTTTGTACATTTTCACATTTTATGAACAGCAGATAATATATATTTGGTGTACTTTGATATTTTATGTACAGTATATAATATATATTTTGTATATTTATTTTATGTACCGTATAAAATATATATTTGGTGTACTTTCATATTTTATATATGGTATTTAATATTTATTTAGTGTAATTTGATATTTTAGGTACAGTTTATAATATATATTTGGTGTTCTTTGGTATTTTATGTACGGTATATAATATATATTTTGTATATTTTCATATTTTAAGAACAGTATAAAATATATATTTGGTGTACTTTTATATTTTATGTACAGCATATAATATTTCTTTAGTGAAATTTGATATTTTATGTACAGTTTATAATACATATTTGGTATGCTTCTGTATTTTACGTACAGTATATAATATATATTTGATGTATTTTCATATTTTATGTACAGAATATAATATATGTTTGCTGTACTTTGATATTTTATGTACAGTATAGTATATATTTTGTATATTTTCATATTTTATGAAGAGTAAAAAATATATATTTGGTGTACTTTTATATTTTATGTACAGTATATAATATTTATTTAGTGTAATTTGATATTTTATGTACATTTTATATTATATATTTGGTGTACCTTGATATTTTATGTACAGCATATAATATATATTTTGTATATTTTCATATAACATGTACAGTACATTATATATTTGTTGTACTTTTGTATTTTATGTACAGTATATAATATATATTTAGTGTAATTTGATATTTTATGTACAGTTTATAATATATATTTGGTATACTTTAGTATTTTATGTAGAGTATATAATATGTGTTTTGAATATTTTCACATTTTATGTACAGTACATAATATATATTTGGTGTACTTTGATAATTTATGTACAGTATATAATATATATTTTGTATATTTTCATATTTTATGTACCGTATAAAATATATATTTGGTGTACTTTTATATTTTATATATGGCATTAAATATTTAATGTAATTTGATATTTTATGTACAGTTTATAATATATATTTGGTGATCTTTGGTATTTTATGTACAGAATATAATATATATTTTGTATATTTTCATATTTTATGTATAGTGTAAAATATATATTTGGTGTACTTTTATATTTTGTGTACAGCATTTAATATTTATTTAGTGTAATTTGATATTTTATGTACAGTTTATAATATATATTTGGTGTACTTCCGTATTTTAGGTACGGTGTATAATATATATTTGATGTATTCTCATATTTTATGTACAGTATATAATATATATTTGCTGTACATTGATATTTTTTGTACAGTATATTATATATTTTGTATATTTTCTTATTTTATGAAGAGTAAAAAATATATATTTGGTGTACTTTTATATTTTATGTACAGTATATAATATTTATTTAGTGTAATTTGATATTTTATGTACAGTTTATAATACATATTTGGTGTACTTCCGTTTTTCATGTACAGTATATAATATATATTTGATGGATTTTCATGTGTTATGTACAGTATATAATATATATTTGCTGTACTTTTGTATTTCATGTACAGTATAATATATATTTTGTGAATTTTCATATTTTATGAAGTGTAAAAAATATGTATTTGGTGTACTTTTATATTTTATGTACAGTATATAATATTTATTTAGTGTAATTTGATATGTTATGTACAGTTTATAGTATATATTTGGTGTACCTTGATAGTTTATGTACAGTATATAATATGTATTTTGTATATTTTCATATAACTTGTTCAGTATATAATATGTATTTGGTGTACTTTTGTATTTTTTGTACAGTATATAATATATATTTAGTGTAATTTGATATCTTATGTATAGTTTATCATATATATTTGGTGTACTTTGGTATTTTATGTATAATATACAATATTTTTTTGTATATTTTCACATTTTATGTATAGTAGATAGTATATATTTGGTGTACTTCGGTATTTTCTGCACAGTATATAATATATATTTTGTATCTTTTCACATTTTATGTACAGTAGATAATATATATTTGGTGTACTTCCGTATTTTATGTACAGTATCTAGTATATATTTGATGTATTTTCATATTTTATGTACAGTATATAATATGTATTTTGTATATTTTCATATAACTTGTACAGTATATAATATATATTTGGTGTACTTTTGTATTTTTTGAACAGTACATAATATATATTTACTGTAATTTGATGTTTTATGTACAGTTTATGTTATATATTTGGTGTACCTTGATATTTTATGTACAGTATATAATATATATTTTGTATATTTTCATATAACATGTACAGTATATTATATATTTGGTGTACTTTTGTATTTTATGTACAGTATATATGTTTAGTGTAATTTGATATTTTATGTACAGTTTATAATATATATTTGGTGATCTTTGGTATTTTATGTACTGAATATAATATATATTTTGTATATTTTCATATAACATGTACAGTATATTATATATTTGGTGTACTTTTGTATTTTATGTACAGTATATAATATATATTTAGTGTAATTTGATATTTTAGGTACAGTTTATAATATATATTTGGTATAATTTGGTATTTTATGTAGAGAATATGATAAGTATTTTGTATATTTTCACATTTTATGTACAGTACATAGTATATATTTGGTGTACTTTGATATTTTATGTACAGTATATAATATATATTTTGTATATTATCATATTTTATGTACAGTATAAAATATATATTTGGTGTACTTTTATATTTTATATATGGCATTAAATATTTATTTAATGTAGTTTGATATTTTATGTACAGTTTATAATATATATTTGGTGATCTTTGATATTTTATGTACAGAATATAATATATATTTTTTATATTTTCATATTTTATGTACAGTATAAAACATATATTTGGTGTACTTTTATATTTTGTGTACAGCACTTAATATTTATTTAGTGTAATTTGATATTTTATGTACAGTTTATAATATATATTTGGTGTACTTCCGTATTTTATGTACAGTGTATAATATATATTTGATGTATTCTCATATTTTATATACTGTATATAATATATATTGGCAGTACATTGATATTTTATGTACAGTATATTATATATTTTGTATATTTTCATATTTTTTGAAGAGTAAAAAATATATATTTGGTGTACTTTTATATTTTATGTACAGTACATAATATTTATTTAGTGTAATTTTATATTTTATGTACAGTTTATATTATGTATTTGGTGTACCTTGATATTTTATGTACAGTATATAATAAATATTTTGCATATTTTCATATAACTTGTACAGTATATAATATATATTTGGTGTACTTTTGTATTTTATGTACAGTATATAATATATATTTAGTGTAATTTGATATTTTATGTACAGTTTATAATATATATTTGGTGTAATTTGGTATTTTATGTACGGTATATAATATATATTTTGTATATTTTCACATTTTATGCACAGAAGATAATATATATTTGGTGTACTTTGATATTTTATGTACAGTATATAATATATATTTTGTATATTTAAATATTTTATGTACCGTATAAAATATATATTTGGTGTACTTTTATATTTTATATATGGTATTTAATATTTATTTAGTGTAATTTGATATTTTAGGTACAGTTGATAATATATATTTGTTGTTCTTTGGTATTTTATGTACAGTATATAATATATATTTTGTATATTTTCATATTTTAAGAACAGTATAAAATATATATTTGGTGTACCTTTATATTTTATGTACAGCATATAATATTTCTTTAGTGTAATTTGATATTTTATGTACAGTTTATAATACATATTTGGTATGCTTCTGTATTTTATGTACAGTATATAATATATATTTGATGTATTTTCATATTTTATGTACAGAATATAATATATGTTTGCTGTACTTTGATATTTTATGTACAGTATATTATATATTTTGTATATTTTCATATTTTATGAAGAGTAAAAAATATATATTTGGTGTACTTTTATATTTTATGTACAGTATATAATATTTATTTAGTGTAATTTGATATTTTATGTACAGTTTATATTATATATTTGGTGTACCTTGATATTTTATGTACAGTATATAATATATATTTTGTATATTTTCATATATCATGTACAGTATATTATATATTTGTTGTACTTTTGTATTTTATGTACAGTATATAGTATATATTTAGTGTAATTTGATATTTTATGTACAGTTTACAATATATATTTGGTATACTTTGGTATTTTATGTAGAATATATAATATGTATTTTGTATATTTTCACATTTTATGTACAGTATAAAATATATATTTGGTGTACTTTGATATTTTATGTACAGTATATAATATATATTTTGTATATTTAAATATTTTATTTACCATATAAAATATATATTTGGTGTACTTTTATATTTTATATATGGTATTTAATATTTATTTAGTGTAATTTGATATTTTAGGTACAGTTGATAATATATATTTGGTGTTCTTTGGTATTTTACGTACAGTATATAATATATATTTTGTATATTTTCGTATTTTAAGAACAGTATAAAATATATATTTGGTGTACTTTTATATTTTATGTACGGCATATAATATTGCTTTAGTGTAATTTGATATTTTATGTACAGTTTACAATACATATTTGGTATGCTTCTGTATTTTATGTACAGTATATAATATATATTTGATGTATTTTCATATTTTATGCACAGAATATAATATATGTTTGCTGTACTTTGATATTTTATGTACAGTATATTATATATTTTGTATATTTTCATATTTTATGAAGAGTAAAAAATATATATTTGGTGTACTTTTATATTTTATGTACAGTATATAATATTTATTTAGTGTAATTTGATATTTTATGTACAGTTTATATAATATTTTTGGTGTGCCTTGATATTTTATGTACAGCATATAATATATATTTTGTATATTTTCATATAACATGTACAGTACATTATATATTTGTTGTACTTTTGTATTTTATGTACAGTATATAATATATATTTAGTGTAATTTGATATTTTATGTACAGTTTATAATATATATTTGGTATACTTTAGTATTTTATGTAGAGTATATAATATGTGTTTTGAATATTTTCACATTTTATGTACAGTACATAATATATATTTGGTGTACTTTGATAATTTATGTACAGTATATAATATATATTTTGTATATTTTCATATTTTATGTACCGTATAAAATATATATTTGGTGTACTTTTATATTTTATATATGGCATTAAATATTTAATGTAATTTGATATTTTATGTACAGTTTATAATATATATTTGGTGATCTTTGGTATTTTATGTACAGAATATAATATATATTTTGTATATTTTCATATTTTATGTATAGTGTAAAATATATATTTGGTGTACTTTTATATTTTGTGTACAGCATTTAATATTTATTTAGTGTAATTTGATATTTTATGTACAGTTTATAATATATATTTGGTGTACTTCCGTATTTTAGGTACGGTGTATAATATATATTTGATGTATTCTCATATTTTATGTACAGTATATAATATGTATTTGCTGTACATTGATATTTTTTGTACAGTATATTATATATTTTGTATATTTTCTTATTTTATGAAGAGTAAAAAATATATATTTGGTGTACTTTTATATTTTATGTACAGTATATAATATTTATTTAGTGTAATTTGATATTTTATGTACAGTTTATAATACATATTTGGTGTACTTCCGTTTTTCATGTACAGTATATAATATATATTTGATGGATTTTCATGTGTTATGTACAGTATATAATATATATTTGCTGTACTTTTGTATTTTATGTACAGTATAATATATATTTTGTGAATTTTCATATTTTATGAAGTGTAAAAAATATGTATTTGGTGTACTTTTATATTTTATGTTCAGTATATAATATTTATTTAGTGTAATTTGATATGTTATGTACAGTTTATAGTATATATTTGGTGTACCTTGATAGTTTATGTACAGTATATAATATGTATTTTGTATATTTTCATATAACTTGTTCAGTATATAATATGTATTTGGTGTACTTTTGTATTTTTTGTACAGTATATAATATATATTTAGTGTAATTTGATATCTTATGTATAGTTTATCATATATATTTGGTGTACTTTGGTATTTTATGTATAATATACAATATTTTTTTGTATATTTTCACATTTTATGTATAGTAGATAGTATATATTTGGTGTACTTCGGTATTTTCTGCACAGTATATAATATATATTTTGTATCTTTTCACATTTTATGTACAGTAGATAATATATATTTGGTGTACTTCCGTATTTTATGTACAGTATCTAGTATATATTTGATGTATTTTCATATTTTATGTACAGTATATAATATGTATTTTGTATATTTTCATATAACTTGTACAGTATATAATATATATTTGGTGTACTTTTGTATTTTTTGAACAGTACATAATATATATTTACTGTAATTTGATGTTTTATGTACAGTTTATGTTATATATTTGGTGTACCTTGATATTTTATGTACAGTATATAATATATATTTTGTATATTTTCATATAACATGTACAGTATATTATATATTTGGTGTACTTTTGTATTTTATGTACAGTATATATGTTTAGTGTAATTTGATATTTTATGTACAGTTTATAATATATATTTGGTGATCTTTGGTATTTTATGTACTGAATATAATATATATTTTGTATATTTTCATATAACATGTACAGTATATTATATATTTGGTGTACTTTTGTATTTTATGTACAGTATATAATATATATTTAGTGTAATTTGATATTTTAGGTACAGTTTATAATATATATTTGGTATAATTTGGTATTTTATGTAGAGAATATGATAAGTATTTTGTATATTTTCACATTTTATGTACAGTACATAGTATATATTTGGTGTACTTTGATATTTTATGTACAGTATATAATATATATTTTGTATATTATCATATTTTATGTACAGTATAAAATATATATTTGGTGTACTTTTATATTTTATATATGGCATTAAATATTTATTTAATGTAGTTTGATATTTTATGTACAGTTTATAATATATATTTGGTGATCTTTGATATTTTATGTACAGAATATAATATATATTTTTTATATTTTCATATTTTATGTACAGTATAAAACATATATTTGGTGTACTTTTATATTTTGTGTACAGCACTTAATATTTATTTAGTGTAATTTGATATTTTATGTACAGTTTATAATATATATTTGGTGTACTTCCGTATTTTATGTACAGTGTATAATATATATTTGATGTATTCTCATATTTTATATACTGTATATAATATATATTGGCAGTACATTGATATTTTATGTACAGTATATTATATATTTTGTATATTTTCATATTTTTTGAAGAGTAAAAAATATATATTTGGTGTACTTTTATATTTTATGTACAGTACATAATACTTATTTAGTGTAATTTTATATTTTATGTACAGTTTATATTATGTATTTGGTGTACCTTGATATTTTATGTACAGTATATAATAAATATTTTGCATATTTTCATATAACTTGTACAGTATATAATATATATTTGGTGTACTTTTGTATTTTATGTACAGTATATAATATATATTTAGTGTAATTTGATATTTTATGTACAGTTTATAATATATATTTGGTGTAATTTGGTATTTTATGTACGGTATATAATATATATTTTGTATATTTTCACATTTTATGCACAGAAGATAATATATATTTGGTGTACTTTGATATTTTATGTACAGTATATAATATATATTTTGTATATTTAAATATTTTATGTACCGTATAAAATATATATTTGGTGTACTTTTATATTTTATATATGGTATTTAATATTTATTTAGTGTAATTTGATATTTTAGGTACAGTTGATAATATATATTTGTTGTTCTTTGGTATTTTATGTACAGTATATAATATATATTTTGTATATTTTCATATTTTAAGAACAGTATAAAATATATATTTGGTGTACCTTTATATTTTATGTACAGCATATAATATTTCTTTAGTGTAATTTGATATTTTATGTACAGTTTATAATACATATTTGGTATGCTTCTGTATTTTATGTACAGTATATAATATATATTTGATGTATTTTCATATTTTATGTACAGAATATAATATATGTTTGCTGTACTTTGATATTTTATGTACAGTATATTATATATTTTGTATATTTTCATATTTTATGAAGAGTAAAAAATATATATTTGGTGTACTTTTATATTTTATGTACAGTATATAATATTTATTTAGTGTAATTTGATATTTTATGTACAGTTTATATTATATATTTGGTGTACCTTGATATTTTATGTACAGTATATAATATATATTTTGTATATTTTCATATATCATGTACAGTATATTATATATTTGTTGTACTTTTGTATTTTATGTACAGTATATAGTATATATTTAGTGTAATTTGATATTTTATGTACAGTTTACAATATATATTTGGTATACTTTGGTATTTTATGTAGAATATATAATATGTATTTTGTATATTTTCACATTTTATGTACAGTACATAATATATATTTGGTGTACTTTGATATTTTATGTACAGTATATAATATATATTTTGTATATTTAAATATTTTATGTACCATATAAAATATATATTTGGTGTACTTTTATATTTTATATATGGTATTTAATATTTATTTAGTGTAATTTGATATTTTAGGTACAGTTGATAATATATATTTGGTGTTCTTTGGTATTTTATGTACAGTATATAATATATATTTTGTATATTTTCGTATTTTAAGAACAGTATAAAATATATATTTGGTGTACTTTTATATTTTATGTACGGCATATAATATTGCTTTAGTGTAATTTGATATTTTATGTACAGTTTATAATACATATTTGGTATGCTTCTGTATTTTATGTACAGTATATAATATATATTTGATGTATTTTCATATTTTATGCACAGAATATAATATATGTTTGCTGTACTTTGATATTTTATGTACAGTATATTATATATTTTGTATATTTTCATATTTTATGAAGAGTAAAAAATATATATTTGGTGTACTTTTATATTTTATGTACAGTATATAATATTTATTTAGTGTAATTTGATATTTTATGTACAGTTTATATAATATTTTTGGTGTGCCTTGATATTTTATGTACAGTATATAATATGTATTTTGTATATTTTCATATAACTTGTATAGTATATAATATATATTTGGTGTACTTTTGTATTTTTTGAACAGTACATAATATATATTTAGTGTAATTTGATATTTTATGTACAGTTTATAATATATATTTGGTGTAATTTGGTATTTTATGTACAGTTTATAATTTATATTTTGTATATTTTCACATTTTATGTACAGTAGATAATATATATTTGGTGTACTTTGATATTTTATGTACAGTATATAATGTATATTTTGTAGATTTAAATATTTTATGTACCATATAAAATATATATTTGGTGTACTTTTATATTTTATATATGGTATTTAATATTTATTTAGTGTAATTTGATATTTTAGGTACAGTTGATAATATATATTTGGTGTTCTTTGGTATTTTATGTACAGTATATAATATATATTTTGTATATTTTCGTATTTTAAGAACAGTATAAAATATATATTTGGTGTACTTTTATATTTTATGTACGGCATATAATATTGCTTTAGTGTAATTTGATATTTTATGTACAGTTTATAATACATATTTGGTATGCTTCTGTATTTTATGTACAGTATATAATATATATTTGATGTATTTTCATATTTTATGCACAGAATATAATATATGTTTGCTGTACTTTGATATTTTATGTACAGTATATTATATATTTTGTATATTTTCATATTTTATGAAGAGTAAAAAATATATATTTGGTGTACTTTTATATTTTATGTACAGTATATAATATTTATTTAGTGTAATTTGATATTTTATGTACAGTTTATATAATATTTTTGGTGTGCCTTGATATTTTATGTACAGTATATAATATGTATTTTGTATATTTTCATATAACTTGTATAGTATATAATATATATTTGGTGTACTTTTGTATTTTTTGAACAGTACATAATATATATTTAGTGTAATTTGATATTTTATGTACAGTTTATAATATATATTTGGTGTAATTTGGTATTTTATGTACAGTTTATAATTTATATTTTGTATATTTTCACATTTTATGTACAGTAGATAATATATATTTGGTGTACTTTAATATTTTATGTACAGTATATAATGTATATTTTGTAGATTTAAATATTTTATGTACCATATAAAATATATATTTGGTGTACTTTTATATTTTATATATGGTATTTAATATTTATTTAGTGTAATTTGATATTTTAGGTACAGTTGATAATATATATTTGGTGTTCTTTGGTATTTTATGTACAGTATATAATATATATTTTGTATATTTTCGTATTTTAAGAACAGTATAAAATATATATTTGGTGTACTTTTATATTTTATGTACGGCATATAATATTGCTTTAGTGTAATTTGATATTTTATGTACAGTTTATAATACATATTTGGTATGCTTCTGTATTTTATGTACAGTATATAATATATATTTGATGTATTTTCATATTTTATGCACAGAATATAATATATGTTTGCTGTACTTTGATATTTTATGTACAGTATATTATATATTTTGTATATTTTCATATTTTATGAAGAGTAAAAAATATATATTTGGTGTACTTTTATATTTTATGTACAGTATATAATATTTATTTAGTGTAATTTGATATTTTATGTACAGTTTATATAATATTTTTGGTGTGCCTTGATATTTTATGTACAGTATATAATATGTATTTTGTATATTTTCATATAACTTGTACAGTATATAATATATATTTGGTGTACTTTTGTATTTTTTGAACAGTACATAATATATATTTAGTGTAATTTGATATTTTATGTACAGTTTATAATATATATTTGGTGTAATTTGGTATTTTATGTACAGTTTATAATTTATATTTTGTATATTTTCACATTTTATGTACAGTAGATAATATATATTTGGTGTACTTTGATATTTTATGTACAGTATATAATGTATATTTTGTAGATTTAAATATTTTATGTACCATATAAAATATATATTTGGTGTACTTTTATATTTTATATATGGTATTTAATATTTATTTAGTGTAATTTGATATTTTAGGTACAGTTTATAATATATATTTGGTGTTCTTTGGTATTTTATGTACAGTATATAATATATATTTTGTATGTTTTCATATTTTATGTACAGTATAAAATATATATTTGGTGTACTTTTATATTTTTTGTACAGCATATAATATTTATTTAGTGTAATTTGATATTTTATGTACAGTTTATAGTATATATTTGGTGTACTTCCGTATTTTATGTACAGTGTATAATATATATTTGATGTATTCTCATATTTTATGTACAGTATATAATATACATTTGCTGTACATTGATATTTTATGTACAGTATATTATACATTTTGTATATTTTCATATTTTATGAAGAGTAAAAAATATATATTTGGTGTACTTTTATATTTTATGTACAGTATATAATATTTATTTAGTGTAATTTGATATTTTATGTACAGTTAATATTATATATTTGGTGTACCTTGATATTTTATGTACAGTATATAATATGTATTTTGTATATTTTCATATAACTTGTACAGTATATAATATATATTTGGTGTACTTTTGTATTTTTTGAACAGTACATAATATATATTTAGTGTAATTTGATATTTTATGTACAGTTTATAATACATATTTGGTGTAATTTGGTGTTTTATGTACAGTATATAATATATATTTTGTATATTTTCACATTTTATGTACAGTAGATAATATATATTTGGTGTACTTTGATATTTTATGTCCACTATATAATATATATTTTGTATATTATCATATTTTATGTACAGTATAAAATATATCTTTGGTGTACTTTTATATTTTATATATGGCATTAAATATTTATTTAATGTAGTTTGACATTTTATGTACAGTTTATAATATATATTTGGTGATCTTTGTTATTTTATGTACAGAATATAATATATATTTTGTATATTTTCATATTTTATGTACAGTATAAAATATATATTTGGTGTACTTTTATATTTTGTGTACAGCACTTAATATTTATTTAGTGTAATTTGATATTTTATGTACAGTTTATAATATATATTTGGTGTACTTCCGTATTTTATGTACAGTGTATAATATATATTTGATGTATTCTAATATTTTATGTACAGTATATAATATATATTGGCAGTACATTGATATTTTATGTACAGTATATTATATATTTTGTATATTTTCATATTTTATGAAGAGTAAAAAATATATATTTGGTGTACTTTTATATTTTATGTACAGTATATAATATTTATTTAGTGTAATTTGATATTTTATGTACAGTTTATAGTATATATTTGGTGTACCTTGATAGTTTATGTACAGTATATAATATGTATTTTGTATATTTTCATATAACTTGTACAGTATATAATATATATTTGGTGTAATTTTGTATTTTTTGTACAGTATATAATATATATTTAGTGTAATTTTATATTTTATGTACAGTTTATATTATGTATTTGGTGTACCTTGATATTTTATGTACAGTATATAATATATATTTTGTATATTTTCATATAACTTGTACAGTATATAATATATATTTGGTGTACTTTTGTATTTTATGTACAGTATATAGTATATATTTAGTGTAATTTGATATTTTATGTACAGTTTATAGTATATATTTGGTGTAATTTGGTATTTTATGTACGGTATATAATATATATTTTGTATATTTTCACATTTTATGCACAGAAGATAATATATATTTGGTGTACTTTGATATTTTATGTACAGTATATAATATATATTTTGTATATTTAAATATTTTATGTACCGTCTAAAATATATATTTGGTGTACTTTTATATTTTATATATGGTATTTAATATTTATTTAGTGTAATTTGATATTTTAGGTACAGTTGATAATATATATTTGGTGTTCTTTGGTATTTTATGTACAGTATATAATATATATTTTGTATATTTTCATATTTTAAGAACAGTATAAAATATATATTTGGTGTACCTTTATATTTTATGTACAGCATATAATATTTCTTTAGTGTAATTTGATATTTTATGTACAGTTTATAATACGTATTTGGTATGCTTCCGTATTTTATGTACAGTATATAATATATATTTGATGTATTTTCATATTTTATGTACAGAATATAATATATGTTTGCTGTACTTTGATATTTTATGTACAGTATATTATATATTTTGTATATTTTCATATTTTATGAAGAGTAAAAAATATATATTTGGTGTACTTTTATATTTTATGTACAGTATATAATATTTATTTAGTGTAATTTGATATTTTATGTACAGTTTATATTATATATTTGGTGTACCTTGATATTTTATGTACAGTATATAATATATATTTTGTATATTTTCATATATCATGTACAGTATATTATATATTTGTTGTACTTCTGTATTTTATGTACAGTATATAGTATATATTTAGTGTAATTTGATATTTTATGTACAGTTTACAATATATATTTGGTATACTTTGGTATTTTATGTAGAATATATAATATGTATTTTGTATATTTTCACATTTTATGTACAGTACATAATATATATTTGGTGTACTTTGATATTTTATGTACAGTATATAATATATATTTTGTATATTTAAATATTTTATGTACCATATAAAATATATATTTGGTGTACTTTTATATTTTATGTACAGCATATAATATTGCTTTAGTGTAATTTGATATTTTATGTACAGTTTATAATACATATTTGGTATGCTTCTGTATTTTATGTACATTATATAATATATATTTGATGTATTTTCATATTTTATGCACAGAATATAATATATGTTTGCTGTACTTTGATATTTTATGTACAGTATATTATATATTTTGTATATTTTCATATTTTATGAAGAGTAAAAAATATATATTTGGTGTACTTTTATATTTTATGTACAGTATATAATATTTATTTAGTGTAATTTGATATTTTATGTACAGTTTATATTATATTTTTGGTGTACCTTGATATTTTATGTACAGTATATAATATGTATTTTGTATATTTTCATATAACTTGTACAGTATATAATATATATTTGGTGTACTTTTGTATTTTTTGAACAGTACATAATATATATTTAGTGTAATTTGATATTTTATGTACAGTTTATAATATATATTTGGTGTAATTTGGTATTTTATGTACAGTTTATAATATATATTTTGTATATTTTCACATTTTATGTACAGTAGACAATATATATTTGGTGTACTTTGATATTTTATGTACAGTATATAATGTATATTTTGTATATTTAAATATTTTATGTACCATATAAAATATATATTTGGTGTACTTTTATATTTTATATATGGTATTTAATATTTATTTAGTGTAATTTGATATTTTAGGTACAGTTTATAATATATATTTGGTGTTCTTTGGTATTTTATGTACAGTATATAATATATATTTTGTATGTTTTCATATTTTATGTACAGTATAAAATATATATTTGGTGTACTTTTATATTTTATATATGGCATTAAATATTTATTTCATGTAATTTGATATTTTATGTACAGTTTATAATACATATTTGGTATGCTTCTGCATTTTATTTACAGTACATAATATATATTTGGTGTACTTTGATATTTTATGTACAGTATATAATATATATTTTGTATATTTTCATATAACATGTAGAGTATATTATATATTTGGTGTACTTTTGTATTTTATGTAGAGTATATAATATATATTTAGTGTAATTTGATATTTTATGTACAGTTTATAATATATATTTGGTATACTTTTGTATTTTATGTAGAGTATATAATAAGTATTTTGTATATTTTCACATTTTATATACAGTACATAATATATATTTGGTGTACTTTGATATTTTATGTACAGTATATAATATATATTTTGTATATTTTCATATTTTATGTACAGTATAAAATATATATTTGGTGTACTTTTATATTTTATATATGGCATTAAATATTTATTTAATGTAATTTGATATTTTATGTACAGTTTATAATATATACTTGGTGATCTTTGGTATTTTATGTACAGAATTTAATATATATTTTGTATATTTTCATATTTTATGTACAGTATAAAATATATATTTGGTGTACTTTTATATTTTGTGTACAGCATTTAATATTTATTTAGTGTAATTTGATATTTATGTACAGTTTATAATATATATTTGGTGTACTTCCGTATTTTATGTACAGTGTATAATATATATTTGATGTATTCTCATATTTTATGTACAGTATATAATATATATTGGCAGTACGTTGATATTTTATGTACAGTATATTATATATTTTGTATATTTTCTTATTTTATGAAGAGTAAAAAATATATATTTGGTGTACCTTTATATTTTATGTACAGTATATAATATTTATTTAGTGTAATTTGATATTTTATGTACAGTTTACAGTATATATTTGGTGTACCTTGATAGTTTATGTACAGTATATAATATGTATTTTGTATATTTTCATATAACTTGTACAGTATATAATATATATTTGGTGTACTTTTGTATTTTTTGTATAGTATATAATACATACTTAGTGTAATTTTATATTTTATGTACAGTTTATATTATGTATTTGGTGTACCTTGATATTTTATGTACAGTATATAATATATATTTTGTATATTTTCATATAACTTGTACAGTATATAATATATATTTGGTGTACTTTTGTATTTTATGTACAGTATATAATATATATTTAGTGTAATTTGATATTTTATGTACAGTTTATAATATATATTTGGTGTAATTTGGTATTTTATGTACGGTATATAATATATATTTTGTATATTTTCACATTTTATGCACAGTAGATAATATATATTTGGTGTACTTTGATATTTTATGTACAGTTTATAATATATATTTTGTATATTTAAATATTTTATGTACCGTATAAAATATATATTTGGTGTACTTTTATATTTTATATATGGTATTTAATATTTATTTAGTGTAATTTGAAATTTTAGGTACAGTTTATAATATATATTTGGTGTTCTTTGGTATTTTATGTACAGTATGTAATATATATTTTGTATATTTTCGTATTTTAAGAACAGTATAAAATATATATTTGGTGTACTTTTATATTTTATGTACAGCATATAATATTTCTTTAGTGTAATTTGATATTTTATGTACAGTTTATAATACATATTTGGTATGCTTCTGTATTTTATGTACAGTATATAATATATATTTGATGTATTTTCATATTTTATGTACAGAATATAATATATGTTTGCTGTACTTTGATATTTTATGTACAGTATATTATATATTTTGTATATTTTCATATTTTATGAAGAGTAAAAAATATATATTTGGTGTACTTTTATATTTTATGTACAGTATGTAATATTTATTTAGTGTAATTTGATATTTTATGTACAGTTTATAATATATATTTGCTATACTTTGGTATTTTATGTAGAGTATATAATAAGTATTTTGTATATTTTCACATTTTATGTACAGTACATAATATATATTTGGTGTACTTTGATATTTTATGTACAGTATATAAGATATATTTTGTATATTTAAATATTTTATGTACTATATGAAATATATATTGGTGTACTTTTATATTTTATATATGGTATTTAATATTTATTTAGTGTAATTTGATAATTTATGTACATTTTATAATATATATTTGGTTTTCTTTGGTATTTTATGTACAGTATATAATATATATTTTGTATATTTTCATATTTTAAGAACAGTATAAAATATATATTTGGTGTACTTTTATATTTTATGTACAGCATATAATATTTCTTTAGTGTAATTTGATATTTTATGTACAGTTTATAATACATATTTGGTATGCTTCTGTATTTTATGTACAGTATATAATATATATTTGATGTATTTTCATATTTTATGTACAGAATATAATATATGTTTGCTGTACTTTGATATTTTATGTACAGTATATAATATTTATTTAGTGTAATTTGATATTTTTTGTACAGTTTATATTATATGTTTGGTGTACCTTGATATTTTATGTACAGTATATAATATATATTTTGTATATTTTCATATAACATGTACAGTATATTATACATTTGGTGTACTTTTATATTTTATTTACAGTATATAATATTTATTTAGTGTAATTTGATATTTTATGTACAGTTTATAGTATATATTTGGTGTACCTTTATAGTTTATGTACAGTATATAATATGTATTTTGTATATTTTCATATAACTTGTACAGTATATAATATATATTTGGTGTACTTTTGTATTTTTTGTACAGTATATAATATATATTTAGTGTAACTATATATTTTATGTACAGTTTATATTATGTATTTGGTGTACCTTGATATTTTATGTACAGTATATAATATATATTTTGTATATTTTCATATAACTTGTACAGTATATAATATATACTTGGTGTACTTTTGTATTTTATGTACAGTATATAATATATATTTAGTGTAATTTGATATTTTATGTACAGTTTATAATATATATTTGGTGTAGTTTGGTATTTTATGTACGGTATATAATATATATTTTGTATATTTTCACATTTTTTGTACAGTAGATAATATATATTTGGTGTACTTTGATATTTTATGTACAGTATATAATATATATTTTGTATATTTTCGTATTTTAAGAACAGTATAAAATATATATTTGGTGTACTTTTATATTTTATGTACAGCATATAATATTTCTTTAGTGTAATTTGATATTTTATATACAGTTTATAATACATATTTGGTATGCTTCTGTATTTTATGTACAGTATATAATATATATTTGATGTATTTTCATATTTTATGTACAGAATATAATATATGTTTGCTGTACTTTGATATTTTATGTACAGTATATTATATATTTTGTATATTTTCATATTTTATGAAGAGTAAAAAATATATATTTGGTGTACTTTTATATTTTATGTACAGTATATAACATTTATTTAGTGTAATTTGATATTTTATGTACAGTTTATATTATATATTTGGTGTACCTTGATATTTTATGTACAGTATATAATATATATTTTGTATATTTTCATATATCATGTACAGTATATTATATATTTGGTGTACTTTTGTATTTTATGTAGAGTATATAGTATATATTTAGTGTAATTTGATATATTATGTACAGTTTATAATATATATTTGGTATGCTTTGGTATTTTATGTAGAAAATATAATATGTATTTTGTATATTTTCAAATTTTATGTACAGTACATAATATATATTTGGTGTACTTTGATATTTTACTTACAGTATATAATCTATATTTTGTGTATTTTCATATTTTATGTACAGTATAAAATATATATTTGGTGTACTTTTATATTTTATATATGGAATTAAATATTTATTTAATGTAATTTGATATTTTATGTACTGTTTATAATATATAATTGGTGATCTTTGGTATTTTATGTACAGTATATAATATATATTTTGTATATTTTCATATTTTATGTACAGTATAAAATATATATTTGGTGTACTTTTATATTTTTTGTAGAGCATATAATATTTATTTAGTGTAATTTGATATTTTATGTACAGTTTATAGTGTATATTTGGTGTACTTCCGTATTTTATGTACAGTGTATAATATATATTTGATGTATTCTCATATTTTATGTACAGTATATAATATACATTTGCTGTACATTGATATTTTATGTACAGTATATTATATATTTTGTATATTTTCATATTTTATGAAGAGTAAAAAATATATATTTGGTGTACTTTTATATTTTATGTACAGTATATAATATTTATTTAGTGTAATTTGATATTTTATGTACAGTTAATATTATATATTTGGTGTACCTTGATATTTTATGTACAGTATATAATATGTATTTTGTATATTTTCATAAAACTTGTACAGTATATAATATATATTTGGTGTACTTTTGTATTTTTTGAACAGTACATAATATATATTTAGTGTAATTTGATATTTTATGTACAGTTTATAATATATATTTGTGTAATTTGGTGTTTTATGTACAGTATATAATATATATTTTGTATATTTTCACATTTTATGTACAGTAGATAATATATATTTGGTGTACTTTGATATTTTATGTACGCTATATAATTTATATTTTGTATATTTAAATATTTTATGTACCATATAAAATATATATTTGGTGTACTTTTATATTTTATATATTGTATTTTATATTTGTTTAGTGTAATTTGATATTTTAGGTACAGTTTATAATATATATTTGGTGTTCTTTGGTATTTTATGTACAGTATATAATATATATTTTGTATATTTTCATATTTTAAGAACAGTATAATATATATATTTGGTGTACTGTTATATTTTATGTACAGCATATAATATTTATTTAGTGTAATTTGATATTTTATGTAGAGTTTATAATACATATTTGGTATGCTTCTGTATTTTATGTACAGTATATAATATATATTTGATGAATTTTCAAATTTTATGTACAGAATATAATATATGTTTGCTGTACTTTGATATTTTATGCACAGTATATAATATTTATTTAGTGTAATTTGATATTTTTTGTACAGTTTATATTATATATTTGGTGTACCTTGATATTTTATGTACAGTATATAATATATATTTGTATATTTTCATATAACATGTACAGTATATTATATATTTGGTGTACTTTTGTATTTTATGTACAGTATATAATATATATTTAGTGTAATTTGATATTTTATGTACAGTTTATAATATATATTTGGTATACTTTGGTATTTTATGTAGAGTATATAATAAGTATTTTGTATATTTTCACATTTTATGTACAGTACATAATATATATTTGGTGTACTTTGATATTTTATGTACAGTATATAATATATATTTTGTATATTTTCATATTTTATGTACAGTATAAAATATATATTTGGTGTACTTTTATATTTTATATATGGCATTAAATATTTATTTAATGTAATCTGATATTTTATGTACAGTTTATAATATATATTTGGTGATCTTTGGTATTTTATGTACAGAATTTAATATATATTTTGTATATTTTCATATTTTATGTACAGTATAAAAAATATATTTGGTGTACTTTTATATTTTGTGTACAGCATTTAATATTTATTTAGTGTAATTTGATATTTTATGTACAGTTTATAATATATATTTGGTGTAATTTGGTGTTTTATGTACAGTATATAATATATATTTTGTATATTTTCACATTTTATGTACAGTAGGTAATATATATTTGGTTTTCTTTGGTATTTTATGTACAGTATATAATATATATTTTGTATATTTTCATATTTTAAGAACAGTATAAAATATATATTTGGTGTACTTTTATATTTTATGTACAGCATATAATATTTCTTTAGTGTAATTTGATATTTTATGTACAGTTTATAATACATATTTGGTATGCTTCTGTATTTTATGTACAGTATATAATATATATTTGATGTATTTTCATATTTTATGTACAGAATATAATATATGTTTGCTGTACTTTGATATTTTATGTACAGTATATAATATTTATTTAGTGTAATTTGATATTTTTTGTACAGTTTATATTATATGTTTGGTGTACCTTGATATTTTATGTACAGTATATAATATATATTTTGTATATTTTCATATAACATGTACAGTATATTATACATTTGGTGTACTTTTATATTTTATTTACAGTATATAATATTTATTTAGTGTAATTTGATATTTTATGTACAGTTTATAGTATATATTTGGTGTACCTTTATAGTTTATGTACAGTATATAATATGTATTTTGTATATTTTCATATAACTTGCACAGTATATAATATATATTTGGTGTACTTTTGTATTTTTTGTACAGTATATAATATATATTTAGTGTAACTATATATTTTATGTACAGTTTATATTATGTATTTGGTGTACCTTGATATTTTATGTACAGTATATAATATATATTTTGTATATTTTCATATAACTTGTACAGTATATAATATATACTTGGTGTACTTTTGTATTTTATGTACAGTATATAATATATATTTAGTGTAATTTGATATTTTATGTACAGTTTATAATATATATTTGGTGTAGTTTGGTATTTTATGTACGGTATATAATATATATTTTGTATATTTTCACATTTTTTGTACAGTAGATAATATATATTTGGTGTACTTTGATATTTTATGTACAGTATATAATATATATTTTGTATATTTTCGTATTTTAAGAACAGTATAAAATATATATTTGGTGTACTTTTATATTTTATGTACAGCATATAATATTTCTTTAGTGTAATTTGATATTTTATATACAGTTTATAATACATATTTGGTATGCTTCTGTATTTTATGTACAGTATATAATATATATTTGATGTATTTTCATATTTTATGTACAGAATATAATATATGTTTGCTGTACTTTGATATTTTATGTACAGTATATTATATATTTTGTATATTTTCATATTTTATGAAGAGTAAAAAATATATATTTGGTGTACTTTTATATTTTATGTACAGTATATAACATTTATTTAGTGTAATTTGATATTTTATGTACAGTTTATATTATATATTTGGTGTACCTTGATATTTTATGTACAGTATATAATATATATTTTGTATATTTTCATATATCATGTACAGTATATTATATATTTGGTGTACTTTTGTATTTTATGTAGAGTATATAGTATATATTTAGTGTAATTTGATATATTATGTACAGTTTATAATATATATTTGGTATGCTTTGGTATTTTATGTAGAAAATATAATATGTATTTTGTATATTTTCAAATTTTATGTACAGTACATAATATATATTTGGTGTACTTTGATATTTTACTTACAGTATATAATCTATATTTTGTGTATTTTCATATTTTATGTACAGTATAAAATATATATTTGGTGTACTTTTATATTTTATATATGGAATTAAATATTTATTTAATGTAATTTGATATTTTATGTACTGTTTATAATATATAATTGGTGATCTTTGGTATTTTATGTACAGTATATAATATATATTTTGTATATTTTCATATTTTATGTACAGTATAAAATATATATTTGGTGTACTTTTATATTTTTTGTAGAGCATATAATATTTATTTAGTGTAATTTGATATTTTATGTACAGTTTATAGTGTATATTTGGTGTACTTCCGTATTTTATGTACAGTGTATAATATATATTTGATGTATTCTCATATTTTATGTACAGTATATAATATACATTTGCTGTACATTGATATTTTATGTACAGTATATTATATATTTTGTATATTTTCATATTTTATGAAGAGTAAAAAATATATATTTGGTGTACTTTTATATTTTATGTACAGTATATAATATTTATTTAGTGTAATTTGATATTTTATGTACAGTTAATATTATATATTTGGTGTACCTTGATATTTTATGTACAGTATATAATATGTATTTTGTATATTTTCATAAAACTTGTACAGTATATAATATATATTTGGTGTACTTTTGTATTTTTTGAACAGTACATAATATATATTTAGTGTAATTTGATATTTTATGTACAGTTTATAATATATATTTGTGTAATTTGGTGTTTTATGTACAGTATATAATATATATTTTGTATATTTTCACATTTTATGTACAGTAGATAATATATATTTGGTGTACTTTGATATTTTATGTACGCTATATAATATATATTTTGTATATTTAAATATTTTATGTACCATATAAAATATATATTTGGTGTACTTTTATATTTTATATATTGTATTTTATATTTGTTTAGTGTAATTTGATATTTTAGGTACAGTTTATAATATATATTTGGTGTTCTTTGGTATTTTATGTACAGTATATAATATATATTTTGTATATTTTCATATTTTAAGAACAGTATAATATATATATTTGGTGTACTGTTATATTTTATGTACAGCATATAATATTTATTTAGTGTAATTTGATATTTTATGTAGAGTTTATAATACATATTTGGTATGCTTCTGTATTTTATGTACAGTATATAATATATATTTGATGAATTTTCAAATTTTATGTACAGAATATAATATATGTTTGCTGTACTTTGATATTTTATGCACAGTATATAATATTTATTTAGTGTAATTTGATATTTTTTGTACAGTTTATATTATATATTTGGTGTACCTTGATATTTTATGTACAGTATATAATATATATTTGTATATTTTCATATAACATGTACAGTATATTATATATTTGGTGTACTTTTGTATTTTATGTACAGTATATAATATATATTTAGTGTAATTTGATATTTTATGTACAGTTTATAATATATATTTGGTATACTTTGGTATTTTATGTAGAGTATATAATAAGTATTTTGTATATTTTCACATTTTATGTACAGTACATAATATATATTTGGTGTACTTTGATATTTTATGTACAGTATATAATATATATTTTGTATATTTTCATATTTTATGTACAGTATAAAATATATATTTGGTGTACTTTTATATTTTATATATGGCATTAAATATTTATTTAATGTAATCTGATATTTTATGTACAGTTTATAATATATATTTGGTGATCTTTGGTATTTTATGTACAGAATTTAATATATATTTTGTATATTTTCATATTTTATGTACAGTATAAAAAATATATTTGGTGTACTTTTATATTTTGTGTACAGCATTTAATATTTATTTAGTGTAATTTGATATTTTATGTACAGTTTATAATATATATTTGGTGTAATTTGGTGTTTTATGTACAGTATATAATATATATTTTGTATATTTTCACATTTTATGTACAGTAGGTAATATATATTTGGTGTACTTTGATATTTTATGTACAGTATATAATATATATTTTGTATACTTTCATATTTTAAGAACAGTATAATATATATATTTGGTGTACTTTTATATTTTATGTACAGCATATAATATTTCTTTAGTGTAATTTGATATTTTATGTATAGTTTATAATACATATTTGGTATGCTTGTGTATTTTATGTACAATATATAATATATATTTGATGTATTTTCATATTTTATGTACAGAATATAATATATGTTTGCTGTACTTTGATATTTTATGTACAGTATATAATATTTATTTAGTGTAATTTGATATTTTTTGTACAGTTTGTATTATATATTTGGTGTACCTTGATATTTTATGTACAGTATATAATATATATTTTGTATATTTTCATATAACATGTAAAGTATATTATATATTTGGTGTACTTTTGTATTTTATGTACAGTATATAATATATATTTAGTGTAATTTGATATTTTATGTACAGTTTATAATATATATTTGGTACACTTTGGTATTTTATATAGAGTATATAATAAGTATTTTGCATATTTTCACATTTTATGTACAGTAGATAATATATATTTGGTGTACTTTGATATTTTATGTACAGTATATAATATATATTTTGTATATTTTCATATTTTATGTACAGTATAAAATATATATTTGGTGTACTTTTATATTTTATATATGGCATTAAATATTTATTTAATGTAATTTGATATTTTATGTACAGTTTATATTATATATTTTGTGTACCTTGGTATTTTATGTACAGTATATAATATATATTTAGTGTAATTTGATATTTTATGTACAGTTTGTATTATATATTTGGTGTACCTTGATATTTTATGTACAGTATATAATATATATTTTGTATATTTTCATATAACTTGTACAGTATATAATATATATTTGGTGTACTTTTGTATTTTATGTACAGTATGTAATATATATTTTGTATATTTTCATATGACATGTACAGTATATTATATATTTGGTGTACTTTTGTATTTTATGTACAGTATATAAGATATATTTAGTGTAATTTGATATTTTATATACAGTTTATAATATATATTTGGTATACTTTGGTATTTTATGTAGAGTATATAATATGTATTTTGTATATTTTCACATTTTATGTACAGTACATAATATATATTTGGTGTACTTTGATATTTTATGTACAGTATATAATATATATTTTGTATGTTTTCATATTTTATGTACAGTGTAAAATATATATTTGGTGTACTTTTATATTTTATATATGGCATTAAAGATTTATTTAATGTAATTTGATATTTTATATACAGTTTATAATATATATTTGTTGTTCTTTGTTATTTTATATAGAGTATGTAATATATATTTTGTATATTTTCATATTTTATGTAGAATATATAACATATGATAGGTGTAATTTTATATTATATGTACAGCATATAATATTACTTTAGTGTAATTTGATATTTTATGTACAGTTTATAATACATATTTGGTGTACTTCCGTATTTTATGTACAGTGTATAATATATATTTGATGGATTTTCATATTTTAAGGACAGTATATAATATATATTTGCTGTATTTTATATTTTATGTACAGTATATTATATATATTGTGAATTTTCATATTTTATGAAGAGTAAAATATATATTTGGTGTACTTATAAATTTTATGTACAGTATATATTTATTTAGTGTAATTTGATATTTTATGTACAGTTTATATTATATATTTGGTGTACCTTGGTATTTTATGTACAGTATATAATATATATTTTGTATATTTTCATATAACTTGTACAGTATATTACATATTTGGTGAACTTTTGTATTTTATGTACAGTATATAATATATATTTAGTGTAATTTGATATTTTATGTACAGTTTATAATATATATTTGGTGTACTTTGGTATTTTATGTACAGTATATAATATATATTTTGTATATTTTCACATTTTATGTACAGTAGATAATATATAATTGGTGTATTTTGATATTTTATATACGGTATATAATATATATTTTGTATATTTTCATATTTTATGTACAGTATAAAATATATATTTGGAGTACTTTTATATTTTATATATGGTATTTTATATTTATTTAGTGTAATTTGATATTTTACATAAAGTTTATAATATATATTTGGTGATCTTTGGTATTTTATGTACAGTATATAATATATATTTTGTATATATTCATATTTTGTGTACAGTATAAAATATATATTTGGTTTACTTTTATATTTTTTGTACAGCATATAATATTTATTTAGTGTAATTTGATATTTTATGTACAGTTTATAATATATATTTGGTGTACTTCCGTATTTTATGTACAGTGTATAATATATATTTGATGTATTCTCATATTTTATGTACAATATATAATATATATTTGCTGTACCTTGATATTTTATGTACAGTATATAATATATATTTTGCATATTTTCATATTTTATGAAGAGTAAAAAATATACATTTGGTGTACTTTTATATTTTATGTACAGTATATAATATATATTTAGTGTAATTTGATATTTTATGTACAGTTTATAGTATATATTTGGTGTACCTTGATAGTTTATGTATAGTATATAGTATGTATTTTGTATATTTTCATATAACTTGTACAGTATATAATGTATATTTGGTGTACTTTTGTATTTTTTGTACAGTATATATTATATATTTAGTGTAATTTTATATTTTATGTACAGTTTATATTATGTATTTGGTGTACCTTGATATTTTACGTACAGTACATAATATATATTTTGTATATTTTCATATAACTTGTACAGTATATAATATATATTTGGTGTACTTTTGTATTTTATGTACAGTATATAATATATATTTAGTGTAATTTGATATTTTATGTACAGTTTATAATATATATTTGGTGTAATTTGGCATTTTAAGTACGGTATATAATATATATTCTGTATATTTTCACCTTTTATGTACAGTAGATAATATATATTTGGTGTACTTTGATATTTTATGTACAGTATATAATATATATTTTGTATATTTAAATATTTTATGTACCGTATAAAATATATATTTGGTGTACTTTTATATTTTATATATGGTATTTAATATTTATTTAGTGTAATTTGATATTTTAGGTACAGTTTATAATATATATTTGGTGTTCTTTGGTATTTTATGTACAGTATATAATATATATTTTGTATATTTTCGTGTTTTAAGAACAGTATAAAATATATATTTGGTGTACTTTTATATTTTATGTACAGCATATAATATTTCTTTAGTGTAATTTGATATTTTATGTACAGTTTATAATACATATTTTGTATGCTTCTGTATTTTATGTACAGTATATAATATATATTTGATGTATTTTCATATTTTATGTACAGAACATAACATATATTTGCTGTACTTTGATATTTTATGTACAGTACATTATATATTTTGTATATTTTCATATTTTATGAAGAGTAAAAAATATATATTTGGTGTACTTTTATATTTTATGTACAGTATATAATATTTATTTAGTGTAATTTGATATTTTATGTACAGTTTATAATATATATTTGGTGTACCTTGATAGTTTATGTACAGTATATAATATGTATTTTGTATATTTTCATATAACTTGTACAGTATATAATATATATTTGGTGTACTTTTGTATTTTTTGTACAGTACATAATATATATTTAGTGTAATTTTATATTTTATGCACAGTTTATATTATGTATTTGGTGTATCTTGATATTTTATGTACAGTATATAATATATATTTTGTATATTTTCATATAACTTGTACAGTATATAATATATATTTGGTGTACTTTTGTATTTTATGTACAGTATAAAATATATATTTAGTGTAATTTGATATTTTATGTACAGTTTATAATACATATTTTGTATAATTTGGTATTTTATGTACGGTATATAATATATATTATGTATATTTTCACATTTTATGTACAGTAGATAATATATGTTTGCTTTACTTTGATACTTTATGTACAGAATATAATATATATTTTGTATATTTAAATATTTTATGTACCGTATAAAATATATATTTGGTGTACTTTTATATTTTATATATGGTATTTAATATTTATTTAGTGTAATTTGATATTTTATGTACAGTTTATAATATATATTTGGTGTTCTTTGGTATTTTATGTACAGTATATAATATATATTTTGTATATTTTCATATTTTAAGAACAGTATAAAATATATACTTGGTGTACTTTTATATTTTATGTACAGCATATAATATTTCTTTAGTGTAATTTGATATTTTATGTACAGTTTATAATACATATTTGGTATGCTTCTGTATTTTATGTACAGTATATAATATATATTTGATGTATTTTCATATTTTATGTACAGAATATAATATATGTTTGCTGTACTTTGATATTTTATGTACAGTATATAATATTTATTTAGTGTAATTTGATATTTTTTGTACAGTTTATATTATATATTTGGTGTACCTTGATATTTTATGTACAGTATATAATATATATTTTGCATATTTTCATATTTTATGAAGAGTAAAAAATATATATTTGGTGTACTTTTATATTTTATGTACAGTTTATAATATTTATTTAGTGTAATTTGATATTTTATGTACAGTTTATAGTATATATTTGGTGTACCTTGATAGTTTATGTACAGTATATAGTATGTATTTTGTATATTTTCATATAACTTGTACAGTATATAATATATATTTGGTGTACTTTTGTATTTTTTGTACAGTATATATTATATATTTAGTGTAATTTTATATTTTATGTACAGTTTATATTATGTATTTGGTGTACCTTGATATTTTACGTACAGTACATAATATATATTTTGTATATTTTCATATAACTTGTACAGTATATAATATATATTTGGTGTACTTTTGTATTTTATGTACAGTATATAAAATATATTTAGTGTAATTTGATATTTTATGTACAGTTTATAATATATATTTGGTGTAATTTGGCATTTTAAGTACGGTATATAATATATATTCTGTATATTTTCACCTTTTATGTACAGTAGATAATATATATTTGGTGTACTTTGATATTTTATGTACAGTATATAATATATATTTTGTATATTTAAATATTTTATGTACCGTATAAAATATATATTTGGTGTACTTTTATATTTTATATATGGTATTTAATATTTATTTAGTGTAATTTGATATTTTAGGTACAGTTTATAATATATATTTGGTGTTCTTTGGTATTTTATGTACAGTATATAATATATATTTTGTATATTTTCGTGTTTTAAGAACAGTATAAAATATATATTTGGTGTACTTTTATATTTTATGTACAGCATATAATATTTCTTTAGTGTAATTTGATATTTTATGTACAGTTTATAATACATATTTTGTATGCTTCTGTATTTTATGTACAGTATATAATATATATTTGATGTATTTTCATATTTTATGTACAGAACATAACATATATTTGCTGTACTTTGATATTTTATGTACAGTACATTATATATTTTGTATATTTTCATATTTTATGAAGAGTAAAAAATATATATTTGGTGTACTTTTATATTTTATGTACAGTATATAATATTTATTTAGTGTAATTTGATATTTTATGTACAGTTTATAATATATATTTGGTGTACCTTGATAGTTTATGTACAGTATATAATATGTATTTTGTATATTTTCATATAACTTGTACAGTATATAATATATATTTGGTGTACTTTTGTATTTTTTGTACAGTACATAATATATATTTAGTGTAATTTTATATTTTATGCACAGTTTATATTATGTATTTGGTGTATCTTGATATTTTATGTACAGTATATAATATATATTTTGTATATTTTCATATAACTTGTACAGTATATAATATATATTTGGTGTACTTTTGTATTTTATGTACAGTATAAAATATATATTTAGTGTAATTTGATATTTTATGTACAGTTTATAATACATATTTTGTATAATTTGGTATTTTATGTACGGTATATAATATATATTATGTATATTTTCACATTTTATGTACAGTAGATAATATATGTTTGCTTTACTTTGATACTTTATGTACAGAATATAATATATATTTTGTATATTTAAATATTTTATGTACCGTATAAAATATATATTTGGTGTACTTTTATATTTTATATATGGTATTTAATATTTATTTAGTGTAATTTGATATTTTATGTACAGTTTATAATATATATTTCGTGTTCTTTGGTATTTTATGTACAGTATATAATATATATTTTGTATATTTTCATATTTTAAGAACAGTATAAAATATATACTTGGTGTACTTTTATATTTTATGTACAGCATATAATATTTCTTTAGTGTAATTTGATATTTTATGTACAGTTTATAATACATATTTGGTATGCTTCTGTATTTTATGTACAGTATATAATATATATTTGATGTATTTTCATATTTTATGTACAGAATATAATATATGTTTGCTGTACTTTGATATTTTATGTACAGTATATAATATTTATTTAGTGTAATTTGATATTTTTTGTACAGTTTATATTATATATTTGGTGTACCTTGATATTTTATGTACAGTATATAATATATATTTTGCATATTTTCATATTTTATGAAGAGTAAAAAATATATATTTGGTGTACTTTTATATTTTATGTACAGTTTATAATATTTATTTAGTGTAATTTGATATTTTATGTACAGTTTATAGTATATATTTGGTGTACCTTGATAGTTTATGTACAGTATATAGTATGTATTTTGTATATTTTCATATAACTTGTACAGTATATAATATATATTTGGTGTACTTTTGTATTTTTTGTACAGTATATATTATATATTTAGTGTAATTTTATATTTTATGTACAGTTTATATTATGTATTTGGTGTACCTTGATATTTTACGTACAGTACATAATATATATTTTGTATATTTTCATATAACTTGTACAGTATATAATATATATTTGGTGTACTTTTGTATTTTATGTACAGTATATAAAATATATTTAGTGTAATTTGATATTTTATGTACAGTTTATAATATATATTTGGTGTAATTTGGCATTTTAAGTACGGTATATAATATATATTCTGTATATTTTCACCTTTTATGTACAGTAGATAATATATATTTGGTGTACTTTGATATTTTATGTACAGTATATAATATATATTTTGTATATTTAAATATTTTATGTACCATATAAAATATATATTTGGTGTACTTTTATATTTTATATATGGTATTAAATATTTATTTAGTGTAATTTGATATTTTAGGTACAGTTTATAATATATATTTGGTGTTCTTTGGTATTTTATGTACAGTATATAATATATATTTTGTATATTTTCGTGTTTTAAGAACAGTATAAAATATATATTTGGTGTACTTTTATATTTTATGTACAGCATATAATATTTCTTTAGTGTAATTTGATATTTTATGTACAGTTTATAATACATATTTGGTATGCTTCTGTATTTTATGTACAGTATATAATATATATTTGATGTATTTTCATATTTTATGTACAGAATATAATATATATTTGCTGTACTTTGATATTTTATGTACAGTATATTATATATTTTGTATATTTTCATATTTTATGAAGAGTAAAAAATATATATTTGGTGTACTTTTATATTTTATGTACAGTATATAATATTTTTTTAGTGTAATTTGATATTTTATGTACAGTTTATAGTATATATTTGATGTACCTTGATATTTTATGTACAGTATATAATATGTATTTTGTATATTTTCATATAACTTCTACAGTATATAATATATATTTGGTGTACTTTTGTATTTGTTGAACAGTATATAATATATATTTAGTGTAATTTGATATTTTATGTACAGTTTATAATATATATTTGGTGTAATTTGGTATTTTATGTACAGTATATAATATATATTTTGTATATTTTCACATTTTATGTACAGTAGATAATATATATTTGGTGTACTTTGATATTTTATGTAGAGTATATAATATATATTTTGTATATTTAAATATATTATGTACCATATAAAATATATATTTGGTGTACTTTTATATTTTATATATGGTATTTAATATTTATTTAGTGTAATTTTGTATTTTAGGTACAGTTTATAATATATATTTGGTGTTCTTTGGTATTTTATGTACAGTATATAATATATATGTTGTATATTTTCATATTTTAAGAACAGTATAAAACATATATTTGGTGTACTTTTATATTTTATGTACAGCATATAATATTTCTTTATTGTAATTTGATATTTTATTTACAGTTTATAATACATATTTGGTATGCTTCTGTATTTTATGTACAGTATATAATATATATTTGATGTATTTTCAAATTTTATGTACAGAATATAATATATGTTTGCTGTACTTTGATATTTTATGTACAGTATATAATATTTATTTAGTGTAATTTGATATTTTTAGTACAGTTTATATTATATATTTGGTGAACCTTGATATTTTATGTACAGTATATAATATATATTTTGTATATTTTCATATAACATGTACAGTATATTATATATTTGGTGTACTTTTGTATTTTAAGTACAGTATATAATATATATTTAGTGTAATTTGATATTTTATGTACAGTTTATAATATATATTTGGTATACTTTGGTATTTTATGTAGAGTATATAATAAGTATTTTGTATATTTTCACATTTTATGTACAGTACATAATATGTATTTGGTGTACTTTGATATTTTATGTACACTATATAATATATATTTTGTATATTTTTATATTTTATGTACAGTATAAAATATATATTTGGTGTACTTTTATATTTTATATATGGCATTAAATATTTATTTAATGTAATTTGATATTTTATGTACAGTTTATAATATATATTTGGTGATCTTTGGTATTTCATGTACAGAATTTAATATGTATATTGTATATTTTCATATTTTATGTACAGTATAAAAAATATATTTGGTGTACTTTTATATTTTGTGTACAGCATTTAATATATATTTAGTGTAATTTGATATTTTATGTACAGTTTATAATATATATTTGGTGTACTTCCGTATTTTATGTACAGTGTATAATATATATTTGATGTATTCTCATATTTTATGTACAGTATATAATATATATTGGCAGTACATTGATATTTTATGTACAGTATGTTATATATTTTGTATATTTTCATATTTTATGAAGAGTAAAAAATATATATTTGGTGTACTTTTATATTTTATGTACAGTATATAATATTTATTTAGTGTAATTTGATATTTTATGTACAGTTTATAGTATATATTTGGTGTACCTTGATAGTTTATGTACAGTATATAATATTTATTTTTTATATTTTCATATAACTTGTACAGTATATAATATATATTTGGTGTACTTTTGTATTTTTTGTACAGTATATAATATATATTTAGTGTAATTTTATATTTTATGTACAGTTTTTATTATGTATTTGGTGTATATAGATACTTTATGTACAGTATATAATATATATTTTGTATATTTTCATATAACTTGTACAGTATATAATATATATTTGGTGTACTTTTGTATTTTATGTACAGTATATAATATATATTTAGTGTAATTTGATATTTTATGTACAGTTCATAATATATATTTGGTGTAATTTGGTATTTTATGTAGAGTATATAATAAGTATTTTGTATATTTTCACATTTTATGTACAGTACATAATATATATTTGGTGTACTTTGATATTTTATGTACAGTATATAATATATATTTTGTATATTTTCATATTTTATGTGCAGTATAAAATATATATTTGGTGTACTTTTATATTTTATATATGGCATTAAATATTTATTTAATGTAATTTGATATTTTATGTACAGTTTATAATATATATTTGGTGATCTTTGGTATTTTATGTACAGAATTTAATATATATTTTGTATATTTTCATATTTTATGTACAGTATAAAAAATATATTTGGTGTACTTTTATATTTTGTGTACAGCATTTAATATTTATTTAGTGTAATTTGATATTTTATGTACAGTTTATAATGTATATTTGGTGTACTTCCGTATTTTATGTACAGTGTATAATATATATTTAATGTATTCTCATATTTTATGTACAGTATATAATATATATTGGCAGTACATTGATATTTTATGTACAGTATATTATATATTTTGTATATTTTCATATTTTATGAAGAGTAAAAAATATATATTTGGTGTACTTTTATATTTTATGTACAGTATATAATATTTAGTGTAATTTGATATTGTATGTACAGTTTATAGTATATATTTGGTGTACCTTGATAGCTTATGAACAGTATATAATATGTATTTTGTATATTTTCATATAACTTGTACAGTATATAATATATATTTGGTGTACTTTTGTATTTTTTGTACAGTATATAATATATATTTAGTGTAATTTCATATTTTATGTACAGTTTATATTATGTATTTGGTGTACCTTGATATTTTACGTACAGTACATAATATATATTTTGTATATTTTCATATAACTTGTACAGTATATAATATATATTTGGTGTACTTTTGTATTTTATGTACAGTATATAAAATATATTTAGTGTAATTTGATATTTTATGTACAGTTTATAATATATATTTGGTGTAATTTGGCATTTTAAGTACGGTATCTAATATATATTCTGTATATTTTCACCTTTTATGTACAGTAGATAATATATATTTGGTGTACTTTGATATTTTATGTACAGTATATAATATATATTTTGTATATTTAAATATTTTATGTACCATATAAAATATATATTTGGTGTACTTTTATATTTTATATATGGTATTTAATATTTATTTAGTGTAATTTGATATTTTAGGTACAGTTTATAATATATATTTGGTGTTCTTTGGTATTTTATGTACAGTATATAATATATATTTTGTATATTTTCGTGTTTTAAGAACAGTATAAAATATATATTTGGTGTACTTTTATATTTTATGTACAGCATATAATATTTCTTTAGTGTAATTTGATATTTTATGTACAGTTTATAATACATATTTTGTATGCTTCTGTATTTTATGTACAGTATATAATATATATTTGATGTATTTTCATATTTTATGTACAGAACATAACATATATTTGCTGTACTTTGATATTTTATGTACAGTACATTATATATTTTGTATATTTTCATATTTTATGAAGAGTAAAAAATATATATTTGGTGTACTTTTATATTTTATGTACAGTATATAATATTTATTTAGTGTAATTTGATATTTTATGTACAGTTTATAATATATATTTGGTGTACCTTGATAGTTTATGTACAGTATATAATATGTATTTTGTATATTTTCATATAACTTGTACAGTATATAATATATATTTGGTGTACTTTTGTATTTTTTGTACAGTACATAATATATATTTAGTGTAATTTTATATTTTATGCACAGTTTATATTATGTATTTGGTGTATCTTGATATTTTATGTACAGTATATAATATATATTTTGTATATTTTCATATAACTTGTACAGTATATAATATATATTTGGTGTACTTTTGTATTTTATGTACAGTATAAAATATATATTTAGTGTAATTTGATATTTTATGTACAGTTTATAATACATATTTTGTATAATTTGGTATTTTATGTACGGTATATAATATATATTATGTATATTTTCACCTTTTATGTACAGTAGATAATATATGTTTGCTTTACTTTGATACTTTATGTACAGAATATAATATATATTTTGTATATTTAAATATTTTATGTACCGTATAAAATATATATTTGGTGTACTTTTATATTTTATATATGGTATTTAATATTTATTTAGTGTAATTTGATATTTTATGTACAGTTTATAATATATATTTGGTGTTCTTTGGTATTTTATGTACAGTATATAATATATATTTTGTATATTTTCATATTTAAAGAACAGTATAAAATATATACTTGGTGTACTTTTATATTTTATGTACAGCATATAATATTTCTTTAGTGTAATTTGATATTTTATGTACAGTTTATAATACATATTTGGTATGCTTCTGTATTTTATGTACAGTATATAATATATATTTGATGTATTTTCATATTTTATGTACAGAATATAATATATGTTTGCTGTACTTTGATATTTTATGTACAGTATATAATATTTATTTAGTGTAATTTGATATTTTTTGTACAGTTTATATTATATATTTGGTGTACCTTGATATTTTATGTACAGTATATAATATATATTTTGCATATTTTCATATTTTATGAAGAGTAAAAAATATATATTTGGTGTACTTTTATATTTTATGTACAGTTTATAATATTTATTTAGTGTAATTTGATATTTTATGTACAGTTTATAGTATATATTTGGTGTACCTTGATAGTTTATGTACAGTATATAGTATGTATTTTGTATATTTTCATATAACTTGTACAGTATATAATATATATTTGGTGTACTTTTGTATTTTTTGTACAGTATATATTATATATTTAGTGTAATTTTATATTTTATGTACAGTTTATATTATGTATTTGGTGTACCTTGATATTTTACGTACAGTACATAATATATATTTTGTATATTTTCATATAACTTGTACAGTATATAATATATATTTGGTGTACTTTTGTATTTTATGTACAGTATATAAAATATATTTAGTGTAATTTGATATTTTATGTACAGTTTATAATATATATTTGGTGTAATTTGGCATTTTAAGTACGGTATATAATATATATTCTGTATATTTTCACCTTTTATGTACAGTAGATAATATATATTTGGTGTACTTTGATATTTTATGTACAGTATATAATATATATTTTGTATATTTAAATATTTTATGTACCATATAAAATATATATTTGGTGTACTTTTATATTTTATATATGGTATTAAATATTTATTTAGTGTAATTTGATATTTTAGGTACAGTTTATAATATATATTTGGTGTTCTTTGGTATTTTATGTACAGTATATAATATATATTTTGTATATTTTCGTGTTTTAAGAACAGTATAAAATATATATTTGGTGTACTTTTATATTTTATGTACAGCATATAATATTTCTTTAGTGTAATTTGATATTTTATGTACAGTTTATAATACATATTTGGTATGCTTCTGTATTTTATGTACAGTATATAATATATATTTGATGTATTTTCATATTTTATGTACAGAATATAATATATATTTGCTGTACTTTGATATTTTATGTACAGTATATTATATATTTTGTATATTTTCATATTTTATGAAGAGTAAAAAATATATATTTGGTGTACTTTTATATTTTATGTACAGTATATAATATTTTTTTAGTGTAATTTGATATTTTATGTACAGTTTATAGTATATATTTGATGTACCTTGATATTTTATGTACAGTATATAATATGTATTTTGTATATTTTCATATAACTTCTACAGTATATAATATATATTTGGTGTACTTTTGTATTTGTTGAACAGTATATAATATATATTTAGTGTAATTTGATATTTTATGTATAGTTTATAATATATATTTGGTGTAATTTGGTATTTTATGTACAGTATATAATATATATTTTGTATATTTTCACATTTTATGTACAGTAGATAATATATATTTGGTGTACTTTGATATTTTATGTAGAGTATATAATATATATTTTGTATATTTAAATATATTATGTACCATATAAAATATATATTTGGTGTACTTTTATATTTTATATATGGTATTTAATATTTATTTAGTGTAATTTTGTATTTTAGGTACAGTTTATAATATATATTTGGTGTTCTTTGGTATTTTATGTACAGTATATAATATATATGTTGTATATTTTCATATTTTAAGAACAGTATAAAACATATATTTGGTGTACTTTTATATTTTATGTACAGCATATAATATTTCTTTATTGTAATTTGATATTTTATTTACAGTTTATAATACATATTTGGTATGCTTCTGTATTTTATGTACAGTATATAATATATATTTGATGTATTTTCAAATTTTATGTACAGAATATAATATATGTTTGCTGTACTTTGATATTTTATGTACAGTATATAATATTTATTTAGTGTAATTTGATATTTTTAGTACAGTTTATATTATATATTTGGTGAACCTTGATATTTTATGTACAGTATATAATATATATTTTGTATATTTTCATATAACATGTACAGTATATTATATATTTGGTGTACTTTTGTATTTTAAGTACAGTATATAATATATATTTAGTGTAATTTGATATTTTATGTACAGTTTATAATATATATTTGGTATACTTTGGTATTTTATGTAGAGTATATAATAAGTATTTTGTATATTTTCACATTTTATGTACAGTACATAATATGTATTTGGTGTACTTTGATATTTTATGTACAGTATATAATATATATTTTGTATATTTTTATATTTTATGTACAGTATAAAATATATATTTGGTGTACTTTTATATTTTATATATGGCATTAAATATTTATTTAATGTAATTTGATATTTTATGTACAGTTTATAATATATATTTGGTGATCTTTGGTATTTCATGTACAGAATTTAATATGTATATTGTATATTTTCATATTTTATGTACAGTATAAAAAATATATTTGGTGTACTTTTATATTTTGTGTACAGCATTTAACATATATTTAGTGTAATTTGATATTTTATGTACAGTTTATAATATATATTTGGTGTACTTCCGTATTTTATGTACAGTGTATAATATATATTTGATGTATTCTCATATTTTATGTACAGTATATAATATATATTGGCAGTACATTGATATTTTATGTACAGTATGTTATATATTTTGTATATTTTCATATTTTATGAAGAGTAAAAAATATATATTTGGTGTACTTTTATATTTTATGTACAGTATATAATATTTATTTAGTGTAATTTGATATTTTATGTACAGTTTATAGTATATATTTGGTGTACCTTGATAGTTTATGTACAGTATATAATATGTATTTTTTATATTTTCATATAACTTGTACAGTATATAATATATATTTGGTGTACTTTTGTATTTTTTGTACAGTATATAATATATATTTAGTGTAATTTTATATTTTATGTACAGTTTTTATTATGTATTTGGTGTACATTGATACTTTATGTACAGTATATAATATATATTTTGTATATTTTCATATAACTTGTACAGTATATAATATATATTTGGTGTACTTTTGTATTTTATGTACAGTATATAATATATATTTAGTGTAATTTGATATTTTATGTACAGTTCATAATATATATTTGGTGTAATTTGGTATTTTATGTAGAGTATATAATAAGTATTTTGTATATTTTCACATTTTATGTACAGTACATAATATATATTTGGTGTACTTTGATATTTTATGTACAGTATATAATATATATTTTGTATATTTTCATATTTTATGTGCAGTATAAAATATATATTTGGTGTACTTTTATATTTTATATATGGCATTAAATATTTATTTAATGTAATTTGATATTTTATGTACAGTTTATAATATATATTTGGTGATCTTTGGTATTTTATGTACAGAATTTAATATATATTTTGTATATTTTCATATTTTATGTACAGTATAAAAAATATATTTGGTGTACTTTTATATTTTGTGTACAGCATTTAATATTTATTTAGTGTAATTTGATATTTTATGTACAGTTTATAATATATATTTGGTGTACTTCCGTATTTTATGTACAGTGTATAATATATATTTGATGTATTCTCATATTTTATGTACAGTATATAATATATATTGGCAGTACATTGATATTTTATGTACAGTATATTATATATTTTGTATATTTTCATATTTTATGAAGAGTAAAAAATATATATTTGGTGTACTTTTATATTTTATGTACAGTATATAATATTTAGTGTAATTTGATATTGTATGTACAGTTTATAGTATATATTTGGTGTACCTTGATAGCTTATGAACAGTATATAATATGTATTTTGTATATTTTCATATAACTTGTACAGTATATAATATATATTTGGTGTACTTTTGTATTTTTTGTACAGTATATAATATATATTTAGTGTAATTTCATATTTTATGTACAGTTTATATTATGTATTTGGTGTACCTTGATATTTTATGTACAGTATATAATATATATTTTGTATATTTTCATATAACTTGGAAAGTATATAATATATATTTGGTGTACTTTTGTATTTTATGTACAGTATATAATATATATTTAGTGTAATTTGATATTTTATGTACAGTTTATAATATATATTTGGTGTAATTTGGTATTTTATGTATAGTATATAATATATATTTTGTATATTTTCACATTTTATGAACAGTAGATAATATATATTTGGTGTACTTTGAAATTTTATGTACAGTATATAATATATATTTTGAATGTTTAAATATTTTATGTACCGTATAAAATATATATTTGGTGTACTTTTATATTTTATATATGGTATTTAATATTTATTTAGTGTAATTTGATATTTTAGGTACAGTTTATAATATATATTTGGTGTTCTTTGGTATTTCATGTACAGTATATAATATATATTTTGTATATTTTCATATTTTAAGAACTGCATAAAATATATATTTGGTGTACTTTTATATTTTATGTACAGCATATAATATTTCTTTAGTGTAATTTGATATTTTATGTACAGTTTATAATACATATTTGGTATGCTTCTGTATATTATGTACAGTATATAATATATATTTGATGTATTTTCATATTTTATGTACAGAATATATTATATGTTTGCTGTACTTTGATATTTTATGTACAGTATATTATATATTTTGTATATTTTCATATTTTATGAAGAGTAAAAAATATATATTTGGTGTACTTTTATATTTTATGTACAGTATATAATATTTATTTAGTGTAATTGGATATTTTATGTACAGTTTATATTATATTTTTTGTGTACCTTGATATTTTATGTACAGTATATAATATGTATTTTGTATATTTTCATATGAGTTGTACAGTATATAATATATATTTGGTGTACTTTTGTATTTTTTGAACAGTACATAATATATATTTAGTGTAATTTGACATTTTATGTACAGTTTATAATATATATTTGGTGTAATTTGGTATTTTATGTACAGTATATAATATATATTTTGTATATTTTCACATTTTATGTACAGTAGATAATATATATTTGGTGTACTTTGATATTTTATGTACAGTATATAATATATATTTTGTATATTTAAATATTTTATGTACCGTATAAAATATATATTTGGTGTACTTTTATATTTTATATATGGTATTTAATATTTATTTAGTGTAATTTGATATTTTAGGTACAGTTTATAATATATATTTGGTGTTCTTTGGTATTTTATGTACAGTATATAATATATATTTTGTATAATTTCATATTTTAAGAACAGTATAAAATATATATTTGGTGTACTTTTATATTTTATGTACAGCATATAATATTTCTTTAGTGTAATTTGATATTTTATGTACAGTTTATAATACATATTTGGTATGCTACTGTATTTTATGTACAGTATATAACATATATTTGATTTATTTTCATATTTTATGTACAGAATATTATATATGTTTGCTGTACTTTGATATTTTATGTACAGTATATAATATATATTTAGTGTAATTTGATATTTTTTGTACAGTTTGTATTATATTTTTGGTGTACCTTGATATTTTATGTGCAGTATATAATATATATTTTGTATATTTTCATATAACATGTACAGTATATTATATATTTAGTGTACTTTTGTATTTTATGTACAGTATATAATATATATTTAGGGTAATTTGATATTTTATGTACAGTTTATAATATATATTTGGTATACTTTGGTATTTTATGTAGAGTACATAATAAGTATTTTGTATATTTTCACATTTTATGTACAGTACATAATATATGTTTGGTGTACTTTGATATTTTATGTACAGTATATAGTATATATTTTGTATATTTTCATATTTTATGTACAGTATAAAATATATATTTGGTGTACTTTTATATTTTATGTATGGCATTAAATATTTATTTAATATAATTTGATATTTTATGTACAGTTTATAACATATATTTGGTGATCTTTGGTATTTTATGTACAGAATTTAATATATATTTTGTATATTTTCATATTTTATGTACAGTATAAAAAATATATTTGGTGTACTTTTATATTTTGTGTACAGCATTTAATATTTATTTAGTGTAATTTGATATTTTATGTACAGTTTATAATATATATTTGGTGTACTTCCGTATTTTATGTACAGTGTATAATATATATTTGATGTATTCTCATATTTTATGTACAGTACATAATATATATTTGCTGTACTTTGATATTTTATGTACAGTATATTATATATTTTGTATATTTTCATATTTTATGAAGAGTAAAAAATATATATTTGGTGTACTTTTAAATTTTATGTACAGTATATATTTATTTACTGTAATTTGATATTTTATGTACAGTTTATATTATATATTTGGTGAACCTTGGTATTTTATGTACAGTATATAATATATATTTTGTATAATTTCATATAACTTGTACAGTATATAATATATATTTGGTGTACTTTTGTATTTTTTGTACAGTATATAATATATATTTAGTGTAATTTGATATTTTATGTACAGTTTATATTATATATTTGGTGTACCTTGATATTTTATGTACAGTATATAATATATATTTTGTACATTTTCATATAACTTGTACAGTATATAATATATATTTGGTGTACTTTTGTATTTTATGTACAGTATATAATATATATTTAGTGTAATTTGATATTTTATGTACAGTTTATAATATATATTTGGTGTAATTTGGTATTTTATGTACAGTATATAATATATATTTTGTATATTTTCACATTTTATGTACAGTAGATAATATATATTTGGTGTACTTTGATATTTTATGTACAGTATATAATATATATTTTGTATATTTAAATATTTTATGTACCATATAAAATATATATTTGGTGTACTTTTATATTTTATATATGGTATTTAATATTTATTTAGTGTAATTTGATATTTTAGGTACAGTTTATAATATATATTTGGAGTACTTTCGTATTTCATGTGCAGTATATAATATATATTTTGTATATTTTCATATTTTAAGAACAGTATAAAATATATATTTGGTGTACTTTTATATTTTATGTACAGCATATAATATTTCTTTAGTGTAATTTGATATTTTATGTACAGTTTATAATACATATTTGGTATGCTTCTGTATTTTATGTACAGTATATAATATATATTTGATATATTTTCACGTTTTATGTACAGAATATAATATATGTTTGCTGTACTTTGATATTTTATGTACAGTTTATAATATATTTAGTATATTTTCATATTTTATGAAGAGTAAAAAAATATATTTGGTGTACTTTTATATTTTATTTACAGTATATAATATTTATTTAGTGCAATTTGATATTTTATGTTCAGTTTATATTATATATTTGGTGTACCTTGATATTTTATGTACAGTATATAATATATATTTTGTACATTTTCATATATCATGTAAAGTATATTATATATTTGGTGTACTTTTGTATTTTATGTACAGTATATAATATATATTTAGTGTAATTTGAAATTTTATGTACAGTTTATAATATATATTTGGTATCCTTTGGTATTTTATGTAGAGTATATAATATGTATTTTGTATATTTTCACATTTTATGTACAGTACATAATATATATTTGGTGTACTTTGATATTTTATGTACAGTATATAATTTATATTTTGTGTATTTTCATATTTTATGTACAGTATAAAATATATATTATGTGAACTTTTATATTTTATATACGGCACTAAATATTTATTTAATGTAATTTGAAATTTTATGTCCTGTTTATAATATATATTTGGTGATCTTTGGTATTTTATGTACAGTATATAATATATATTTTGTATATTTTCATATTTTATATACAGTATAAAATATATATTTGGTGTTATTTCATATTTTTTGTACAGCATATAATATTTATTTAGTGTAATTTGATATTTTATGTACAGTTTATAGTATATATTTGGTGTACTTCCGTATTTTATGTAGAGTGTATAATATATATTTGATGTATTCTCATATTTTATGTACAGTACATAATATATATTTGCTGTACATTGATATTTTATGTACAGTTTATTATATATTTGGTATATTTTCATATTTTATGAAGAGTAAAAAATATATACCTGGTGTACTTTTATATTTTATGTACAGTATATAATATTTATTTAGTGTAATTTGATATATTATGTACAGTTTATATTATATATTTGGTGTACCTTGATATTTTATGTACAGTATATAATATGTATTTTGTATATTTTCATATAACTTGTACAGTATATAATATATATTTGCTGTACTTTTGTATTTTATGTACAGTATATAATATATATTTAGTGTAATTTGATATTTAATGTACAGTTTATAATATATATTTGGTATACTTTGTTATTTTATGTAGAGTATATAATATGCATTTTGTATATTTTCACATTTTATGTACAGTACATAATATATATTTGGTGTACTTTGATATTTTATGTACAGTATCTAATATATATTTTGTATATTTTCATATTTTATGTACAGTATAAATTATATATTTGGTGTACTTTTATATTTTATATATGGCATTAAATATTTATTTAATGTAATTTGATATTTTATGTACAGTTTATAATATATATTTGGTTTTCTTTGGTATTTTATATACAGTATGTAGTATATATTTTGTATATTTTCATATTTTATGTACAATACAAAATATATGATAGGTGTAATTTTATATTATATGTACAGCATATAATATTACTTTAGTGTAATTTGATATTTTATGTACAGTTTATAATACATATTTGGTGTACTTCCGTATTTTATGTACAGTATATAATATATGTTTGATGGATTTTCATAATTTATGTACAGAATATAATATATATTTGCTGTACTTTTATATTTTATGTACAGTATAATATATATTTTGTGAATTTTCATATTTTATGAAGAGTAAAAAATATATATTTGGTGTACTTTTAAATTTTATGTACAGTATATATTTATTTAGTGTAATTTGATATTTTATGTACAGTTTATATTATATATTTGGTGTACCTTGGTATTTTATGTACAGTATATAATATATATTTTGTATATTTTCATATAACTTGTACAGTGTATTACATATTTGGTGAACTTTTGTATTTCATGTACAGTATATAATGTATATTTAGTGTAATTAGTTATTTCATGTACAGTTTATAATATATATTTGGTGTACTTTGGTATTTTATGTACAGTATATAATATAAATTTTGTACATTTTCATATTTTATGTACAGTATAAAATATATATTTGGTGTACTTTTATATTTTATATATGATATTTAATATTCATTTACTGTAATTTGATATTTTATGAACAGTTTATACTATATATTTGGTGTTCTTTTGTATTTTATGTACAGTATATAATATATATTTTGTACATTTTCATATTTTATGTACAGTATAAAATATATATTTGGTGTACTTTTATATTTTATGTACAGCATACAATATTTATTTAGTGTAATTTGAAATTTTATGTACAGCTTATCATATATATTTGGTGTACTTCCGTATTTTATGTACAGTGTGTAATATATATTTGATGTAATTTCATATTTTATGTACAGTATATAATATATATTTGTTGTACTTTGATATTTTATGTACAGTATATTATATATTTTTGTATATTTTCATATTTTATGAAGAGTAAAAAATATATATTTGGTGTACTTTTGTATTTTATGTACAGTATATAATATTTATTTAGTGTAATTTGATATTTTTTGTACAGTTTATATTATATATTTGGTGTACCATGATATTTTATGTACAGTATATAATATATATTTTGTATATTTTCATATAACTTGTACAGTGTATTATATATTTGGTGCACTTTTGTATTTTATGTACAGTATATAATATATATTTAGTGTAATTTGATATTTTATGTACAGTTTATAATATATATTTGGTATACTTTGGTATTTTATGTAGAGTGTATAATATGTATTTTGTATATTTTCACATTTTATGTACAGTACATAATATATATTTGGTGTACTTTGATATTTTATGTACAGTTTATAATATATATTTTGTATATTTTCATATTTTATGTACAGTATAAAATATATATTTGGTGAACTTTTATATTTTATATACGGCATTAAATATTTATTTAATGTAATTTGATATTTTATGTACAGTTTATAATATATATTTGGTGATCTTTGGTATTTTATGTACAGAATATAATATTTATTTTGTATATTTTCATATTTTATGTACAGTATAAAATATATATTTGGTATACTTTTATATTTTGTGTACAGCATTTAATATTTATTTAGTGTAATTTGATATTTTATGTACAGTTTATAATATATATTTGGTGGTCTTCCGTATTTTATGTACAGTGTAAAATATATATTTGATGTATTCTCATATTTTATGTACAGTATATAATATATATTTGCTGTACATTGATATTTTATGTACAGTATATAATATATATTTGCTGTACTTTGATATTTTATGTACAGTATATAATATATATTTGCTGTACTTTGATATTTTATGTACAGTACATCATATATTTTGTATATTTTCATATTTTATGAAGAGTAAAAAATATATATTTGGTGTACATTTATATTTTATGTACAGTATTTAATATTTGTTTAGTGTAATTTGATATTTTATGTAGTTTATATTATATATTTGGTGTACCTTGATATTTTATGTACAGTATATAATATATATTTTATATATTTTCATATAACTTGTACAGTATATAATATATTATTGGTGTACTTTTGTATATAATGTACAGTATATAATATATATGTAGTGTAATTTGATATTTTATGTACAGTTTATAATATATATTTGGTGTACTCTGGTATTTTATGTACAGTATATAATATATATTTTGTATATTTTCACATTTTATGTACAGTAGATAATATATATTTGGTGTACTTTGATATTTTATGTACAGTATATAATATATATTTTGTATATTTTCATATTTTATGTACAGTATAAAATATATATTTGGAGTACTTTTATATTTTATATATGGTATTTAATATTTATTTAGTGTAATTTGATATTTAATGTACAGTTTATAATATATATTTGGTGATCTTTGGTATTTTATGTACAGTATATAATATATATTATGTATATTTTCATATAACTTGTACAGTATATAATATATATTTGGTGTAGTTTTGTGTTTTATGTACAGTGTATAATATATGTTTAGTGTAATTTGATATTTTATGTACAGTTTATAATATATATTTGGTGTAATTTGGTATTTTATGTACAGTATATAATATATATTTTGTATATTTTCACATTTTATGTACAGTAGATAATATATATTTGGTGTACTTTGATATTTTATGTACAGTATATAATATATATTTTGTATATTTAAATATTTTATGTTCCATATAAAATATATATTTGGTGTACTTTTATATTTTATATATGGTATTTAAAATTTATTTAGTGTAATTTGATATTTTAGGTACAGTTTATAATATATATTTGGTGTTCTTTGGTATTTTATGTACAGTATATAATATATATTTTGTATATTTTCATATTTTAAGAACAGTATAAAATATATATTTGGTGTACTTTTATATTTTATGTACAGCATATAATATTTCTTTAGTGTAATTTGATATTTTATGTACAGTTTATAATACATATTTGGTATGCTTCTGTATTTTATGTACAGTATATAATATATATTTGATGTATTTTCATATTTTATGTACAGAATATAATATATGTTTGCTGTACTTTGATATTTTATGTACAGTATATTACATATTTTGTATATTTTCATATTTTATGAAGAGTAAAAATATATATTTGGTGTACTTTTATATTTTATGTACAGTATATAATATTTATTTAGTGTAATTTGATATTTCAAGTACAGTTTATATTATATATTTGGTGTACCTTGATATTTTATGTTCAGTATATAATATATATTTTGTATATTTTCATATAACATGTACAGTATATTATATATTTGGTGTACTTTTCTATTTTATGTACAGTATATAATATATATTTAGTGTAATTTGATATTTTATGTACAGTTTATAATATATATTTGGTATACTTTGTTATTTTATGTAGAGTATGTAATATGTATTTTGTATATTTTCACATTTTATGTACAGTACATAATATATATTTGGTGTACTTTGATATTTTATGTACAGTATATAATATATATTTTGTATATTTTCCGATTTTATGTACCGTATGGAATAAATATTTGGTGTGCTTTTATATTTTATATATGGCATTAAATATTTATTTAATGTAATTTGATATTTTATGAACAGTTAATAATATATATTTGGTTATCTTTGGTATTTTATGTACAGTATATAATGTATATTTTGTATATTTTCATATTTTATGTACAGTATAAAATATATATTTGGTGTACTTTTATATTTTGTGTACAGCATATAATATTTATTTAGTGTAATTTGATATTTTATGTACAGTTTATAATATATATTTGGTATAGTTTGTTATTTTATGTTGCGTATATAATATGTATTTTTTATATTTTCACATTTTATGTACAGTACATAATATATATTGGGTGTACTTTGAAATTTTATGTACAGTATGTAATATATATTTTGTATATTTTCATATTTTATGTACAGTATAAAATATATATTTGGTGTACTTTTATATTTTATATATGGCATTAAATATTTATTTAATGTAATATGATATTTTATGTACAGTTTATAATATATATTTGGTGTTCTTTGGTATTTTATATACAGTATGTAATTTATATTTTGTATATTTTCATATTTTATTTACAATATAAAATATATGATACGTGTAATTTTATATCATATGTACAGCATATAATATTACTTTAGTGTAATTTGATAATTTATGTACAGTTTATAATACATATTTGGTGTACTTCCGTATTTTATGTACAGTATATAATATATATTTGATGGATTTTCATATTTTATGTACTGTATATAATATATATTTGCTGTACTTTTATATTTTATGTACAGTATAATATATATTTTGTGAATTTTCATATTTTATGAAGAGTAAAAAATATATATTTGGTGTACTTTTAAATTTTATGTACAGTATATATTTATTTAGTGTAATTTGATAATTTATGTACAGTTTATATTATATATTTTGTGTACCTTGGTATTTTATGTACAGTATATAATATATATTTTGTATATTTTCATATAACTTGTTCAGTGTATTACATATTTGGTGAACTTTTGTATTTTATGTACAGTATATAATATATATTTAGTGTAATTTGATATTTCATGTACAGTTTATAATATATATTTGGTGTACTTTGGTATTTTATGTACAGTATATAATATATATTTTGTATATTTTCACATTTTATGTACAGTAGATAATATATATTTGCTGTACTTTGATATTTTATTTACAGTATATAATATAAATTCTGTACATTTTCATATTTTATGTACAGTATAAAATATATATTTGGTGTACTTTTATATTTTTTGTTCAGCGTATAATATTTATTTAGTCTAATTTGATATTTTATGTACAGTTTATAGTATATATTTGGTGTATCTTGATAGTTTATGAACAGTATGTAATATGTATTTTGTATATTTTCATATAACTTGTACAGTATATAATATTTATTTGGTGTACTTTTGTATTTTTTGTACAGTATATAATATATATTTAGTGTAATTTGATATTTTATGTACAGTTTATATTATATAATTGGTGTACCTTGATATTTTATGTACAGTATATAATATATATTTTGTATATTTTCATATAACTTGTGCAGTATATAATATATATTAGGTGTACTTTTGTATTTTATGTACAGTTTATAATATATATTTAGTGTAATTTGTTATTTTATGTATAGTTTATAATATATATTTGGTATAATTTGGTATTTTATGTACAGTATATAAGATATATTTTGTATATTTTCACATTTTATGTACAGTAGATAATATATATTTGGTGTACTTTGATATTTTCTGTACAGTATATAATATATATTTTGTATATTTAAATATTTTATGTACCGTATGAAATATATATTTGGTGTACTTTTATATTTTACGTATGGTATTTAATATTTATTTAGTGTAATTTGATAGTTTATGAACAGTTTATAATATATATTTGGTGTTCTTTTGTATTTTATGTACAGTATATAATATATATTTTGTATATTTTCATATTTTATGTACAGTATAAAATATATATTTGGTGTACTTTTATATTTTATGTACAGCATATAATATTTATTTAGTGTAATTTGATATTTTATGTACAGCTTATCATATATATTTGGTGTACTTCCGTATTTTATGTACAGTGTATAATATATATTTGATGTATTTTCATATTTTATGTACAGTATATAATATATATTTGCTGCACTTTGATATTTTATGTACAGTATATTATATATTTGGTATATTTTCATATTTTATGAAGAGTAATAAATATATATTTGGTGTACTTTTATATTTTATGTACAGTATAAAATATTTATTTAGTGTAATTTGATATTTTTTGTACAGTTTATATTATATATTTGGTGTACCTTGATATTTTATGTACAGTATATAATATATATTTTGTATATTTTCATGTAACATGTACAGTATATTATATATTTGGTGTACTTTTGTATTTTATGTACAGTATATAATATATATAGAGTGTAATTTGATATTTTTATACAGTTTATTATATATATTTGGTATACTTTGGTATTTTATGTAGAGTATATAATATGTATTTTGTATATTTTCACATTTTATGTACAGTACATAATATATATTTGGTGTACTTAGATATTTTATGTACAGTATATAATATATATTTTGTATATTTTCATATTTTATGTACAGTATAAAATGTATATTTGTTGAACATTTATAATTTATGTACAGCATATAATATTTATTTAGTGTAATTTGATATTTTATGTACAGCTTTTCATATGTATTTGGTGTACTTCCGTATTTTATGTACAGTGTATAATATATATTTGATGTATTTTCATATTTTATGTACAGTATATAATATATATTTGCTGTACTTAGATATTTTATGTACAGTATATTATATATTTTGTATATTTTCATATTTTATGAAGAGTTAAAAATATATATTTGTTGTACTTTTATATTTTATGTACAGTATTTAATATTTGTTTAGTGTAATTTGATATTTTATGTACAGTTTATATTATATATTTGGTGTACCTTGATATTTTATGTACAGTATATAATATATATTTTGTATATTTTCATATAACTTGTACAGTATATAATATATATTAGGTGTACTTTTGTATTTTATGTACAGTATATAATATATATTTAGTGTAATTTGATATTTTATGTACAGTTTATAATATATATTTGGTGTACTCTGGTATTTTATGTACAGTATATAATATATATTTTGTGTATTTTCACATTTTATGTACAGTAGATAATATATATTTGGTGTACTTTGATATTTTATATACAGTATATAATATATATTTTGTATATTTTCATGTAACATGTACAGTATATTATATATTTGGTGTATTTTTCTATTTTATGTAAAGTATATAATATATATTTTGTGTAATTTGATATTTTATATACAGTTTATAATATATATTTGGTATACTTTGTTATTTTATGTAGAGTATATAATATGTATTTTGTATATTTTCACATATTATGTAAAGTACATAATATATATTTGGTGTACTTTGATATTTTATGTACAGTATATAATATATATTTGATGTATTTTCATATTTTATGTACAGAATATAATATATGTTTGCTGTACTTTGATATTTTATGTACAGTATATTTTATATTTTGTATATTTTCATATTTTATGAAGAGTAAAAAATATATATTTGGTGTACTTTTATATTTTATGTACAGTATATAATATTTATTTAGTGTAATTTGATATTTTATGTACAGTTTATATTATATATTTGGTGTACCTTGATATTTTATGTACAGTATATAATATATATTTTGTATATTTTCGTATAACATGTACAGTACATTGTATATTTGGCGTACTTTTGTATTTTATGTACAGTATATAACATATATTTAGTGTAATTTGATAATTTATTTACAGTTTATAATATATATTTGGTATAGTTTGGTATTTTATGTAGAGAATATAATATCTATTTTGTATATTTTCACATTTTATGTACAGTACATAATATATATTTGGTGTACTTTGATATTTTATGTACAGTATATAATATATATTTTGTATATTTTCATATTTTATGTACAGTATAAAATATATATTTGGTGTACTTTTATATTTTATGTACAGCATATAATATTTATTTAGTGTAATTTGATATTTTATGTACAGGTTATCATATATATTTGGTGATCTTTTGTATTTTATGTACAGTATATAATATATATTTTGTATATTTTCATATTTTATGTACAGTATAAAATATATATTTGGTGTACTTTTATATTTTGTGTACAGCATATAATATTTATTTAGTGTAATTTGATATTTTATGTACAGTATAAAATATAGATTTGGAGTACTTTCATATTTTATATATGGTATTTAATATTTAGTGTAATTTGATATTTAATGTACAGTTTATAATACATATTTGGTATGCTTCTGTATTTTATGTACAGTATATAATATATATTTGATGTATTTTCATATTTTATGTACAGAATATAATATATGTTTGCTGTACTTTGATATTTTATGTACAGTATACTATATATTTTGTATATTTTCATATTTTATGAAGAGTAAAAAATATATATTTGGTGTACTTTTATATTTCATATACAGTATATAATATTTATTTATTGTAATTTGATATTTTCTATATATTTGGTGTACGTTGATATTTTATGTACAGTATATAATGTATATTTTGTATATTTTCATATAACATGTACAGTATATTATATGTTAGGTGTACTTTTGTATTTTATGTACAGTATATAATATATATTTAGTGTAATTTGATATTTTATGTACAGTTCATAATATATATTTGGTATACTTTGGTATTTTATATAGAGTATATAATATGTATATTGTATATTTTCACATTTTATGTACAGTAGATAATATATATTTGGTGTACTTTGATATTTTATGTACAGTATATAATATATATTTTGTATATTTTCATATTTTATGTACATTATAAAATATATATTTGGTGTACTTTTATATTTTATGTATGGCATTAAATATTTATTTAATGTAATTTGATATTTTATGTACAGTTTATAATATATATTTGGTGATCTTTGGTATTTTATGTACAGAATATAATATATATTTTGTATATTTTCATATTTTATGTTCAGTATAAAATATATATTTGGTGTAATTTTATATTTTATGTACAGCATACAATATTTATTTAGTGTAATTTGATATTTGATGTACAGCTTATCATATATATTTGGTGTACTTCCGTATTTTATGTACAGTGTATAATATATATTTGATGTATTTTCATATTTTATGTACAGTATATAATATATATTTGCTGTACTTTGATATTTTATGTACAGTACATCATATATTTTGTATATTTTCATATTTTATGAAGAGTAAAAAATATATATTTGGTGTACATTTATATTTTATGTACAGTATTTAATATTTGTTTAGTGTAATTTGATATTTTATGTAGTTTATATTATATATTTGGTGTACCTTGATATTTTATGTACTGTATATAATATATATTTTGTATATTTTCATATAACTTGTACAGTATATAATATATTATTGGTGTACTTTTGTATATAATGTACAGTATATAATATATATGTAGTGTAATTTGATAATTTATGTACAGTTTATAATATGTATTTGGTGTACTCTGGTATTTTATGTACAGTATATAATATATATTTTGTATATTTTCACATTTTATGTACAGTAGATAATATATATTTGGTGTACTTTGATATTTTATATACAGTATATAATATATATTTTGTATATTTTCATATTTTATGTACAGTATAAAATATATATTTGGGGTACTTTTATATTTTATATATGGTATTTAATATTTATTTAGTGTAATTTGATATTTAATGTACAGTTTATAATATATATTTGGTGATCTTTGGTATTTTATGTACAGTATATAATATATATTATGTATATTTTCATATAACTTGTACAGTATATAATATATATTTGGTGTACTTTTGTGTTTTATGTACAGTATATAATATATGTTTAGTGTAATTTGATATTTTATGTACAGTTTATAATATATATTTGGTGTAATTTGGTATTTTATGTACAGTATATAATATATATTTTGTATATTTTCACATTTTATGTACAGTAGATAATATATATTTGGTGTACTTTGATATTTTATGTACAGTATATAATATATATTTTGTATATTTAAATATTTTATGTACCGTATAAAATATATATTTGGTGTACTTTTATATTTTATATATGGTATTTAAAATATATTTAGTGTAATTTGATATTTTAGGTACAGTTTATAATATATATTTGGTGTTCTTTGGTATTTTATGTACAGTATATAATATATATTTTGTATATTTTCATATTTTAAGAACAGTATAAAATATATATTTGGTGTACTTTTATATTTTATGTACAGCATATAATATTTCTTTAGTGTAATTTGATATTTTATGTACAGTTTATAATACATATTTGGTATGCTTCTGTATTTTATGTACAGTATATAATATATATTTGGTGTACTTTGATATTTTATGTACAGTATATTATATATTTGGTATATTTTCATATTTTATGAAGAGTAATAAATATATATTTGGTGTACTTTTATATTTTATGTACAGTATAAAATATTTATTTAGTGTAATTTGATATTTTTTGTACAGTTTATATTATATATTTGGTGTACCTTGATATTTTATGTACAGTATATAATATATATTTTGTATATTTTCATATAATATGTACAGTATATTATATATCTGGTGTACTTTTGTATTTTATGTACAGTATATAATATATATTTAGTGTAATTTGATACTTTATGTACAGTTTATAATGTATATTTGGTATACGTTGGTATTTTATGTAGAGTATATAATATGTATTTTGAATATTTTCACATTTTATGTACAGTACAGAATATATATTTGGTGTACTTTGATATTTTATGTACAGTATATAATATATATTTTGTATATTTTCATATTTTATGTACAGTATAAAATATATATTTGGTGTACTTTTATATTTTATATATGGCATTAAATATTTATTTAATGTAATTTGATATTTTATGTACAGTTTATAATATATATTTGGTGATCTTTGGTATTTTATGTACAGAATATAATATATATTTTGTATATTTTCATATTTTATATACAGTATAAAATATATATTTGGTGTACTTTTATATTTTGTGTACAGCATTTAATATTTATTTAGTGTAATTTGATATTTTATGTACAGTTTATAATATATATTTGGTGTACTTCCATATTTTATGTACAGTGTATAATATATATTTGATGTATTCCCATATTTTATGTACAGTATATAATATATATTTGCTGTACATTGATATTTTATGTACAGTATATTATATATTTTGTATATTTTCATATTTTATGAAGAGTAAAAAATATATATTTGGTGTACTTTTATATTTTATGTACAGTATATAATATTTATTTAGTGTAATTTGATATTTTATGTACAGTTTATAGTATATATTTGGTGTACCTTGATAGTTTATGTACAGTATATAGTATGTATTTTGTATATTTTCATATAACTTGTACAGTATATAATATATATTTGGTGTACTTTTGTATTTTTTGTACAGTATATAATATATATTTCGTGTAATTTTATATTTTATGTACAGTTTATATTATGTATTTGGTGTACCTTAATATTTTATGTACAGTATATAATATATATTTTGTATATTTTCATATAACTTGTACAGTATTTAATATATATTTGGTGTACTTTTGTACTTTATGTACAGTATATAATATACATTTAGTGTAATTTGATACTTTATGTACAGTTTATAATATATATTTGGTGTAATTTGGTATTTTATGTACAGTATATAAGATATATTTTGTATATTTTCACATTTTATGTACAGTAGATAATATATATTTGGTGTAGTTTGATATTTTATGTACAGTATATAATATATATTTTGTATATTTAAATATTTTATGTACCGTATAAAATATATATTTGGTGTACTTTTATATTTTATATATGGTATTTAATATTTATTTAGTGTAATTTGATATTTTAGGTACAGTTTATAATGTATATTTGGTGTTCTTTGGTATTTTATCTACAGTATATAATATATATTTTGTATATTTTCATATTTTAAGAACAGTATAATATATATATTTGGTGTACTTTTATATTTCATGTACAGCATATAATATTTCTTTAGTGTAATTTGATATTTTATGTACAGTTTATAATAGATATTTGGTATGCTTCTGTATTTTATGTACAGTATATAATATATATTTGATATATTTTCATATTTTATGTACAGAATATAATATATGTTTGCTGTACTTTGATATTTTATGTACAGTATATTATATATTTTGAATATTTTCATATTTTATGAAGAGTAAAAAATATATGTTTGGTGTACTTCTATATTTTATATACGGTATATAATATTAATTTAGTGTAATTTGATATTTTATGTACAGTTTATATTATATATTTGGTGTACCTTGATATTTTATGTACAGTATATAATATATATTTTGTATATTTTCATATAACATGTAGAGTATATTATATATTTGGTGTACTTTTGTATTTTATGTACAGTATATAATATATATTTAGTGTAATTTGATATTTTATGTACAGTTTATAATATATATTTGGTGGACTTTGGTATTTTATGTAGAGTATATAATATGTATTTTGTATATTTTCACATTTTATGTACAGTACATAATATATATTTGGTGTACTTTGATATTTTATGTTCAGTATATAATATATATTTTGTATATTTTCATATTTTATGTACAGTATAAAATATATATTTGGTGTACTTTTATATTTTATCTATGGCATTAAATATTTATTTAATGTAATATGATATTTTATGTACAGTTTATAATATATATTTGGTGTTCTTTGGTATTTTATATACAGTATGTAATATATATTTTGTATATTTTCATATTTTATGTACAATATAAAATATATGATAGGTGTAATTTTATATTATATTTACAGCATATAATATTACTTTAGTGTAATTTGATATTTTATGTACAGTTTATAATACATATTTGGTGTACTTCCGTAATTTATGTACAGTATATAATATATATTTGATAGATTTTCATATTTTATGTACAGTATATAATATATATTTGCTGTACTTTTATATTTTATGCACAGTATAATATATATTTTGTGAATTTTCATATTTTATGAAAAGTAAAAAATATATATTTGCTGTACTTTTGAATTTTATGTACAGTATATATTTATTTAGTTTAATTTGAAATTTTATGTACAGTTTATATTATATATTTGCTGTACCTTGGTATTTTATGTACAGTATATAATATATATTTTGTATATTTTCATATAACTTGTACAGTGTATTACATATTTGGTGAATTTTGTATTTTATGTACAGTATATAATATATATTTAGTGTAATTTGATATCTCATGTACAGTTTATAATATATATTTGGTGTACTTTGGTATTTTATGTACAGTATATAATATATATTCTGTATATTTTCACATTTTATGTGCAGTAGATAATATATATTTGGTGTACTTTGATATTTCATGTACAGTATATAATATAAATTTTGTACATTTTCATATTTTATGTACAGTATAAAATATATATTTGGTATACTTTTATATTTTATATATGGTATTTAATATTTATTTAGTGTAATTTGATATTTTATGAACAGTTTATAATATATATTTGGTGTTCTTTGGTATTTTATGTACAGTATATAATATATATTTTGTATATTTTCGTGTTTTAAGAACAGTATAAAATATATATTTGGTGTACTTTTATATTTTATGTACAGTATATAATATATATTTTGTATATTTTCATATTTTATGTACAGTATAAAATATATATTTGGTATACTTTTATATTTTATATATGGTATTTAATATTTATTTAGTGTAATTTGATATTTTATGAACAGTTTATAATATATATTTGGTGTTCTTTTGTATTTTATGTACAGTATATAATATATATTTTGTATATTTTCATATTTTATGTACAGTATAAAACATATATTTGGTGTACTTTTATATTTTATGTACAGCATATAATATTTATTTAGTGTAATTTGATATTTTATGTACAGCTTATCATATATATTTGGTGTACTTCCGTATTTTATGTACAGTGTATAATATATATTTGATGTATTTTCATATTTTATGTACAGTATATAATATATATTTGCTGTACTTTGATATTTTATGTACAGTATATTATATATTTTTTATATTTTCATATTTTATGAAGAGTAAAAAATTTATATTTGGTGTACTTTTATATTTTATGTACAGTATATAATATTTATTTAGTGTAATTTGATATTTTTTGTACAGTTTATATTATATATTTGGTGTACCTTGATATTTTATGTACAGTATATAATATATATTTTGTATATTTTCATATAACATGTACAGTATATTATATATTTGGTGTACTTCTATATTTTATATACGGTATATAATATTAATTTAGTGTAATTTGATATTTTATGTACAGTTTATATTATATATTTGGTGTACCTTGATATTTTATGTACAGTATATAATATATATTTTGTATATTTTCATATAACATGTAGAGTATATTATATATTTGGTGTACTTTTGTATTTTATGTACAGTATATAATATATATTTAGTGTAATTTGATATTTTATGTACAGTTTATAATATATATTTGGTGGACTTTGGTATTTTATGTAGAGTATATAATAAGTATTTTGTATATTTTCACATTTTATGTACAGTACATAATATATATTTGGTGTACTTTGATATTTTATGTTCAGTATATAATATATATTTTGTATATTTTCATATTTTATGTACAGTATAAAATATATATTTGGTGTACTTTTATATTTTATCTATGGCATTAAATATTTATTTAATGTAATATGATATTTTATGTACAGTTTATAATATATATTTGGTGTTCTTTGGTATTTTATATACAGTATGTAATATATATTTTGTATATTTTCATATTTTATGTACAATATAAAATATATGATAGGTGTAATTTTATATTATATTTACAGCATATAATATTACTTTAGTGTAATTTGATATTTTATGTACAGTTTATAATACATATTTGGTGTACTTCCGTAATTTATGTACAGTATATAATATATATTTGATAGATTTTCATATTTTATGTACAATATATAATATATATTTGCTGTACTTTTATATTTTATGCACAGTATAATATATATTTTGTGAATTTTCATATTTTATGAAAAGTAAAAAATATATATTTGCTGTACTTTTGAATTTTATGTACAGTATATATTTATTTAGTTTAATTTGAAATTTTATGTACAGTTTATATTATATATTTGCTGTACCTTGGTATTTTATGTACAGTATATAATATATATTTTGTATATTTTCATATAACTTGTACAGTGTATTACATATTTGGTGAATTTTGTATTTTATGTACAGTATATAATATATATTTAGTGTAATTTGATATCTCATGTACAGTTTATAATATATATTTGGTGTACTTTGGTATTTTATGTACAGTATATAATATATATTCTGTATATTTTCACATTTTATGTGCAGTAGATAATATATATTTGGTGTACTTTGATATGTCATGTACAGTATATAATATAAATTTTGTACATTTTCATATTTTATGTACAGTATAAAATATATATTTGGTATAGTTTTATATTTTGTATATGGTATTTAATATTTATTTAGTGTAATTTGATATTTTATGAACAGTTTATAATATATATTTGGTGTTCTTTTGTATTTTATGTACAGTATATAATATATATTTTGTATATTTTCATATTTTATGTACAGTATAAAACATATATTTGGTGTACTTTTATATTTTATGTACAGCATATAATATTTATTTAGTGTAATTTGATATTTTATGTACAGCTTATCATATATATTTGGTGTACTTCCGTATTTTATGTACAGTGTATAATATATATTTGATGTATTTTCATATTTTATGTACAGTATATAATATATATTTGCTGTACTTTGATATTTTATGTACAGTATATTATATATTTTTTATATTTTCATATTTTATGAAGAGTAAAAAATTTATATTTGGTGTACTTTTATATTTTATGTACAGTATATAATATTTATTTAGTGTAATTTGATATTTTTTGTACAGTTTATATTATATATTTGGTGTACCTTGATATTTTATGTACAGTATATAATATATATTTTGTATATTTTCATATAACATGTACAGTATATTATATATTTGGTGTACTTTTGTATTTTATGTACAGTATATATTATATATTTAGTGTAATTTGATATTTTATGTACAGTTTATAATATATATTTGGTATACTTTGGTATTTTCTGTAGAGTGTATAATATGTATTTTGAATATTTTCACATTTTATGTACAGTACATAATATATATTTGGTGTACTTTGATATTTTATGTACGGTATATAATATATATTTTGTATATTTTCATATTTTATGTACAGTATAAAATATATATTTGGTGTACTTTTATATTTTATATGTGGCATTAAATATTTAATGTAATTTGATATTTTATGTACAGTTTATAATATATATTTGGTGTACTTCCGTATTTTATGTACAGTGTATAATATATATTTGATGTATTCTCATATTTTATGTACTGTATATAGTATATATTTGCTGTACATTGATATTTTTTGCACAGTATATTATATATTTTGTATATTTTCATATTTTATGAAGAGTAAAAAATATATATTTGGTGTACTTTTATATTTTATGTACAGTATATAATATTTATTTAGTGTAATTTGATATTTTATGTACAGTTTATAGTATATATTTGGTGTACCTTGATAGCTTATGTACAGTATATAATATGTATTTTGTATATTTTCATATAACTTGTACAGTATATAATATATATTTGGTGTACTTTTGTATTTTTTGTACAGTATATAATATATATTTAGTGTAATTTTATATTTTATGTACAGTTTATATTATGTATTTGGTGTACCTTGATATTTTTTATGTTCAGTATATAATATATATTTTGTATATTTTCATATAACTTGTACAGTATATAATATATATTTGGTGTACTTTTGTATTTTATGTATAGAATATAATATATATTTAGTGTAATTTGATATTTTATGAACAGTTTATAATATATATTTGGTGTAGTTTGGTATTTTATGTACAGTATATAATATATATTTTGTATATTTTCACATTTTATGTACAGTAGATAATACATATTTGGTGTACTTTGATATTTTAAGTACAGTATATAATATATATTTTGTATATTTAAATATTTTATGTACCATATAAAACATATATTTGGTGTACTTTGATATTTTATATATGGTATTTAATATTTGTTTAGTGTAATTTGATATTTTAGGTACAGTTTATAATATATATTTGGTGTTCTTTGGTATTTTATGTACAGTATATAATATATATTTTGTATATTTTCATATTTAAAGAACAGTATAAAATATATATTTGGTGTACTTTTATATTTCATGTACAGCATATAATATTTCTTTAGTGTAATTTGATATTTCATGTACAGTTTATAATAGATATTTGGTATGCTTCTGTATTTTATGTACAGTATATAATATATATTTGATGTATTTTCATATTTTATGTACAGAATATATTATATGTTTGCTGTACTTTGATATTTTATGTACAGTATATTATATATTTTGCATATTTTCATATTTTATGAAGAGTAAAAAATATATATTTGGTGTACTTTTATATTTTATGTACAGTATATAATATTTATTTAGTGTAATTTGATATTTTATGTACAGTTTATAGTATATTTTTGGTGTACCTTGATATTTTATGTACAGTATATAATATATATTTTGTATATTTTCAGATAACATGTATAGTATATTATATATTTGGTGTACTTTTCTATTTTATGTACAGTATATAATATATATTTAGTGTAATTTGATATTTTATGTACAGTTTATAATATTTATTTGGTATACTTTGTTATTATATGTAGAGTATATATTATGTATTTTGTATATTTTCACATTTTATGTACAGTACATAATATATATTTGGTGTACTTTGATATTTTTTGTGCAGTGTATAATATATATTTTGTATATTTTCATATTTTATGTACAGTATAAAATATATATTTGGTGTACTTTTAAATTTTATATATGGCAATAAATATGTATTTAATGTAATATGATATTTTATGTACAGTTTATAATATATATTTGGTGTTCTTTGGTATTTTATATACAGTATGTAATATATATTTTGTATATTTTCATATTTTATGTACAATATAAAATATATGATAGGTGTAATTTTATATTACATGTGCAGCATATAATATTACTTTAGTGTAATTTGATATTTTATGTACAGTTTATAATACATATTTGGTGTACTTCCGTATTTTATGTACAGTGTATAATATATATTTGATGTATTCTCATATTTTATGTACAGTATATAATATATATTTGCTGTACATTGATATTTTATCTACAGTATATTATATATTTTGTATATTTTCATATTTTATGAAGAGTAAAAATAAATATTTGGTGTACTTTTATATTTTATGTACAGTATATAATATTTATTTAGTGTAATTTGATATTTTATGTGCAGTTTATAGTATATATTTGGTGTACTTTGATAGTTTATGTACAGTATATAATATGTATTTTGTATATTTTCATATGACTTGTACAGTATATATTATATATTTGGTGTACTTTTGTATTTTTTGTGCAGTATATAATATATATTTAGTGTAATTTTATATTTTATGTACAGTTTATATTATGTATTTGGTGCACCTTGATATTTTATGTACAGTATATAATATATATTTTGTATATTTTCATATAACTTGTGCAGTATTTAATATATATTTGGTGTACTTTTGTATTTTATGTACAGTATATAATATATATTTAGAGTAATTTGATATTTTATGTACAGTTTATAATATATGTTTGGTGTAATTTGGTATTTTATGTACAGTATATAATATATATTTTGTATATTTTCAGATTTTATGTACAGTAGATAATATATATTTGGTGTACTTTGATATTTTATGTACAGTATATAATATATATTTTGTATATTTAAGTAATTTATGTACCGTATAAAATATATATTAGGTGCACTTTTATTTTTTATATATGGTATTTAAAATTTATTTAGTGTAATTAGATATTTTAGGTACAGTTTATAATATATATTTGGTGTTCTTTGGTATTTTATGTACAGTATATAATATATATTTTGTATATTTTCATATTTTAAGAACAGTATAAAATATATATTTGGTGTACTTTTATATTTTATGTACAGCATATAATATTTCTTTAGTGTAATTTGATATTTTATGTACAGTTTATAATACATATTTGGTATGCTTCTGTATTTTATGTACAGTATATAATATATATTTGATGTATTTTCATATTTTATGTACAGAATATAATATATGTTTGCTGTACTTTGATATTTTATGTACAGTATATTACATATTTTGTATATTTTCATGTTTTATGAAGAGTAAAAAATATATATTTGGTGTACTTTTATATTTTATGTACAGTATATAATATTTATTTAGTGTAATTTGATATTTCAAGTACAGTTTATATTATATATTTGGTGTACCTTGATATTTTATGTTCAGTATATAATATACATTTTCTATATTTTCATATAAGATGTACAGTATATTATATATTTGGTGTACTTTTCTATTTTACGTACAGTATATAATATATATTTAGTGTAATTTGATATTTTATGTACAGTTTATAATATATATTTGGTATACTTTGTTATTTTATGTAGAGTATGTAATATGTATTTTGTATATTTTCACATTTTATGTACAGTACATAATATATATTTGGTGTACTTTGATATTTTATGTACAGTATATAATATATATTTTGTATATTTTCAGATTTTATGTACTGCATGGAATAAATATTTGGTGTGCTTTTATATTTTATATATGGCATTAAATATTTATTTAATGTAATTTGATATTTTATGAACAGTTAATAATTTATATTTGGTTATCTTTGGTATTTTATGTACAGTATGTAATGTATATTTTGTATATTTTCATATTTTATGTACAGTATAAAATATATATTTGGTGTACTTTTATATTTTGTGTACAGCATATAATATTTATTTAGTGTAATTTGATATTTTATGTACAGTTTATAATATATATTTGGTATACTTTGTTATTTTATGTTGAGTATATAATATGTATTTTGTATAGTTTCACATTTTATGTACAGTACATAATATATATTGGGTGTACTTTGATATTTTATGTACAGTATGTAATATATATTTTGTATATTTTCATATTTTATGTACAGTATAAAATATATATTTGGTGTACTTTTATATTTTATATATGGCATTAAATATTTATTTAATGTAATATGATATTTTATGTACAGTTTATAATATATATTTGGTGTTCTTTGGTATTTTATATACAGTATGTAATATATATTTTGTATATTTTCATATTTTATTTACAATATAAAATATATGATACGTGTAATTTTATATCATATGTACAGCATATAATATTACTTTAGTGTAATATGATAATTTATGTACAGTTTATAATACATATTTGGTGTACTTCCGTATTTTATGTACAGTATATACTATATATTTGATGGATTTTCATATTTTATGTACTGTATATAATATATATTTGCTGTACTTTTATATTTTATGTACAGTATAATATATATTTTGTGAATTTTCATATTTTATGAAGAGTAAAAAATATATATTTGGTGTACTTTTAAATTTTATGTACAGTATATATTTATTTAGTGCAATTTGATAATTTATGTACAGTTTATATTATATATTTTGTGTACCTTGGTATTTTATGTACAGTATATAATATATATTTTGTATATTTTCATATAACTTGTACAGTGTATTACATATTTGGTGAACTTTTGTATTTTATGTACAGTATATAATATACATTTAGTGTAATTTGATATTTCATGTACAGTTTATAATATATATTTGGTGTACTTTGGTATTTTATGTACAGTATATAATATATATTTTGTATATTTTCACATTTTATGTACAGTAGATAATATATATTTGCTGTACTTTGATATTTTATTTACAGTATATAATATAAATTCTGTACATTTTCATATTTTATGTACAGTATAAAATATATATTTGGTGTACTTTTATATTTTATATATGGTATTTAATATTTATTCAGTGTAATTTGATATTTTATGAACAGTTTATAATATATATTTGGTGTTCTTTTGTATTTTATGTACAGTATATAATATATATTTTGTATATTTTCATATTTTATGTACAGTATAAAATATATATTTGGTGTACTTTTATATTTTTGTTCAGCATATAATATTTATTTAGTCTAATTTGATATTTTATGTACAGTTTATAGTATATATTTGGTGTATCTAGATAGTTTATGAACAGTATGTAATATGTATTTTGTATATTTTCATATAACTTGTACAGTATATAATATTTATTTGGTGTACTTTTGTATTTTTTGTACAGTATATAATATATATTTAGTGTAATTTGATATTTTATGTACAGTTTATATTATATATTTGGTGTACCTTGATATTTTATGTACAGTATATAATATATATTTTGTATATTTTCATATAACTTGTGCAGTATATAATATATATTAGGTGTACTTTTGTATTTTATGTACAGTTTATAATATATATTTAGTGTAATTTGTTATTTTATGTACAGTTTATAATATATATTTGGTATAATTTGGTATTTTATGTACAGTATATAAGATATATTTTGTATATTTTCACATTTTATGTACAGTAGATATATATTTGGTGTACTTTGATATTTTATGTACAGTATATAATATATATTTTGTATATTTAAATATTTTATGTACTGTATGAAATATATATTTGGTGTACTTTTATATTTTACGTATGGTATTTAATATTTATTTAGTGTAATTTGATAGTTTATGAACAGTTTATAATATATATTTGGTGTTCTTTTGTATTTTATGTACAGTATATAATATATATTTTGTATATTTTCATATTTTATGTACAGTATATAATATATATTTGGTGTACTTTTATATTTTATGTACAGCATATAATATTTATTTAGTGTAATTTGATATTTTATGTACAGCTTATCATATATATTTGGTGTACCTCCGTATTTTATGTACAGTGTATAATATATATTTGATGTATTTTCATATTTTATGTACAGTATATAATATATATTTGCTGTACTTTGATATTTTATGTACAGTATATTATATATTTGGTATATTTTCATATTTTATGAAGAGTAATAAATATATATTTGGTGTACTTTTATATTTTATGTACAGTATAAAATATTTATTTAGTGTAATTTGATATTTTTTGTACAGTTTATATTATATATTTGGTGTACCTTGATATTTTATGTACTGTATATATTTTTTATATTTTCATATAACATGTACAGTATATTATATATTTGGTGTACTTATGTATTTTTTGTACAGTGTATAATATATATTTAGTGTAATTTGATATTTCATGTACAGTTTACAATATATATTTGGTACACTTTGTTATTTTATGTAGAGTATATAATATGTATTTTGTATATTTTCACGTTTTATGTACAGTACATAATATATATTTGGTGTACTTTGATATTTTATGTACAGTATATGATATATATTTTGTATATTTTCATATTTTATGTACAGTATAAAATATATATTTGGTGTACTTTTATATTTTATATAGGGCATTAAATATTTATTTAATGTAATTTGATATTTTATGTACAGTTTATAATATATATTTGGTGTTCTTTGGTATTTTATATACAGTATGTAATATATATTTTGTATATTTTCATATTTTATGTACAATATAAAATATATGATAGGTGTAGTTTTATATTGTATGTACAGCATATAATATTACTTTAGTGTAATTTGATATTTTATGTACAGTTTATAATACATATTTGGTGTACTTCCGTATTTTATGTACAGTATATAATATATATTTGATGGATTTTCATATTTTATGTACAGCAGATAATATATATTTGCTGTACTTTTATATTTTATGTACAGTATGATATATATTTTGTGAATTTTCATATTTTATGAAGAGTAAAAAATATACATTTGGTGTACTTTTAAATTTTATGTACAGTATATATTTATTTAGTGTAATTTGATATTTTATGTACAGTTTATATTATATATTTGATGTACCTTGGTATTTTATGTACAGTATATAATATGAAGTTTGTATATTTTCATATAACTTGTACAGTATATAATATATATTTGGTGTACTTTTGTATTTTTTGTACAGTATATAATATATATTTAGTGTAATTTGATATTTTATGTACAGTTTATATTATATATTTGATGTACCTTGGTATATTATGTACAGTATATAATATGTATTTTGTATATTTTCATATAACTTGTACAGTATATAATATATATTTGGTGTACTTTTGTATTTTTTGTACAGTATATAATATATATTTAGTGTAATTTGATATTTTATGTATAGTTTATCATATATATTTGGTGTACTTTGGTATTTTATGTACAATATACAATATATATTTTGTATATTTTCACATTTTATGTACAGTAGATAGTATATATTTGGTGTACTTCGGTATTTTCTGTACAGTATATAATATATATTTTGTATCTTTTCACATTTTATGTACAGTAGATAATATATATTTGGTGTACTTCCGTATTTTATGTACAGTATCTAATATATATTTGATGTATTTTCATATTTTATGTACAGTATATAATATATATTTGCTGTACTTTTTATATTTTATATACAGTATATAATATATTTTGTGTATTTTCATATTTTATGACGAGTAAAAAATATATATTTGGTGAAATTTTATATTTTATGTACAGTATATAATATATATTTAGTGTAATTTGATATTTACTGTACAGTTTATAATACATATTTGGTGTACTTTGGTATTTTATTTCCAGTATATAATATATATTTTGTATATTTTCACATTTTATGTACAGTAGATAATATATATTTGGTGTACTTTGATATTTTATGTACAGTATATAATACATATTTTGTATATTTTCATAATTTATGTACAGTATAAAATATATATTTGGTGTAATTTGATATTTTATATATGGTATTTAATATTTATTCAGTGTAATTTGATTTTTTATGTACAGTTTATAATATATATTTGGTGTTCTTTGTTATTTTATGTACAGTATATAATATATATTTTGTATAATTTCATATTATATGTACATTATAAAATATATATTTGGTGTACTTTTATATTTTCGGCAGATCATATAATATTTCTTTAGTGTAATTTGATGATTTATGTACAGTTTAAAATACATATTTGGAGTGCTTCCGTATTTTATGTACAGTATCTAATATATATTTGATATATTTTCACATTTTATGTACAGTATATAATATATATTTGCTGTACTTTTTATATTTTATATACAGTATATTATATATTTTGTGTATTTTCATATTTTATGAAGAGTAAAATATATATATTTGGTGTACATTTATATTTTATGTACAGTATATAATATTTATTTAGTGTAATTTGATATTTTATGTACAGTTTATAATATATATTTGGTGATCTTTGGTATTTTATGTACAGTATATAATATATATTTTGTATATTTTCATATTTTATGTACAGTATAAAATATATATTTGGTGTACTTTTATATTTTATGTACAGCATTTAATATTTATTTAGTGTAATTAGATATTTTATTTACAGCTTATCATATATATTTGGTGTACTTCCATATTTTATGTACAATGTATAATATATATTTGATATATTTTTATATTTTAAGTACAGTATATAATATATATTTGCTGTACTTTGATATTTTATGTAAAGTATATAATATATATTTAGCGTAATTTGATATTTTATGTACAGTTTATATTACATATTTGGTGTACCTTGATATTTTATGTATAGTATATAATATATATTTTGTATATTTTCATATAACTTGTACAGTATATAATACATATATGGTGTACTTTTGTATATAATGTACAGTATATAATATATATTTATTGTAATTTGATATTTTATGTACAGTTTATAATATATATTTGGTGTATTTTGGTATTTTATGTACAGTATATAATATATATTTTTTATATTTTCACATTTTATGTACAGTATACAATATATATTTGCTGTACTTTGATATTTTATGTACAGTATATAATATATATTTTGTATATTTTCATATTTTATGAAGAGTAAAAAATATATATTTGGTGTACTTTTATATTTTATGTACAGTATTTGATATTTGTTTAGTGTAATTTAATATTTTATGTACAGTTTATATTATATATTTGGTGTACCTTGATATTTTATGTACAGTATATAATATATATTTTGTATATTTTCTTATAACTTGTACAGTATATAATACATATTTGGTGTACTTTTGTATATAATGTACAGTATATAATATATATTTAGTGTAATTTGATATTTTATGTACAGTTTATAATACATATTTGGTGTACGTTGGTATTTTATGTACAGTATATAATATATATTTTGTATATTTTCACATTTTATGTACAGTAGATAATATATATTTGGTGTACTTTGATATTTTATATACAGTATATAATATATATTTTGTATATTTTCGTATTTTATGTACCGTATAAAATATATATTTGGAGTACTTTTATATTTTATATATGGTATTTGATATTTATTTAGTGTAATTTGATATTTAATGTACAGTTTATAATATATATTTGGTGACCTTTGGTATTTTATGTACAGTATATAATATATATTTTGTATATTTTCATATTTCATGTACAGTATAAAATATATATTTGGTGTACTCTTATATTTTATGTACAGCATATAATATTTATTTAGTGTAATTTGATATTTTATGTACAGTTTATAATATATATTTGGTGTACTTCCATATTTTATGTACAGTGTATAATATATATTTGATGTATTCTCATATTTAATGTACAGTATATAATATATGTTTGCTGTACTTTGATATTTTATGTACAGTATATTATATATTTTGTATATTTTCATATTTTATGAAGAGTAAAAAATATATATTTGGTGTACTTTTATATTTTATGTACAGTATATAATATTTATTTAGTGTAATTTGATATTTTATGTACAGTTTATATTATATATTTGGTGTACCTTGATATTTTATGTACAGTATATAATATATATTTTGTATATTTTCATATAACATGTACAGTATATTATATATTTGGTGTACTTTTGTATTTTAAGTATAGTATATAATATATATTTAGTGTAATTTGATATTTTATGTACAGTTTATAATATATATTTGGTATACTTTGATATTTTATGTAGAGTATATAATATGTATTTTGTATATTTTCACATTTTATGTACAGTACATAATATATATTTGGTGTACTTTGATATTTTATGTACAGTACATAATATATATTTTGTATAATTTCATATTTTATGTACAGTATAGAATATATATTTGGTGTACTTTTATATTTTATATATGGCATTAAATATTTATTTAATGTAATTTGATATTTTATGTACAGTTTATAATATATATTTGGTGATCTTTGGTATTTTATGTACAGTATATAATATATATTTTGTATATTTTCATATTTTATGTACAGTATAAAATATATATTTGGTGTACTTTTATATTTTGTATACAGCATATAATATTTATTTAGTGTAATTTCATATTTTATGTACAGTTTATAATATATATTTGGTGTACTTCCGTATTTTATGTACAGTATATAATATACATTTGATGTATTCTCATATTTTATGTACAGTATATAATATATATTTGCTGTACATTGATATTTTATGAACAGTTTATTATATATTTTGTATATTTTCATATTTTATGAAGAGTAAAAAATATATATTTGGTGTACTTCTCTATATTATGTACAGTATATAATATTTATTTAGTTCAATTGGATATTTTATGTACAGTTTATATTATATATTTGCTGTACCTTGATATTTTATGTACAGTATATAATATGTATTTTGTATATTTACATATAACTTGTACAGTATATAATATATATTTGGTGTACTTTTGTATTTTATGTACAGTATATAATATATATTTAGTGTAATTTGATATTTTATGTACAGTTTATAATATATATTTGGTGTAATTTGGTATTTTATGTATAGTATATAATATATATTTTGTACATTTTCACATTTTATGAACAGTGGATAATATATATTTGGTGTACTTTGATATTTTATGTACAGTATATAATATATATTTTGTATATTTAAATATTTTATGTACCATATAAACTATATATTTGGTGTACTTTCATATTTTATATATGGTATTTAATATTTATTTAGTGTAATTTGATATTTTAGGTACAGTTTATAATATATATTTGGTGTTCTTTGGTATTTTATGTACAGTATATAATACATATTTTGTATATTTTCATATTTTAAGAACAGTATAAAATATATATTTGGTGTACTTTTATATTTTATGTACAGCATATAATATTTCTTTAGTGTAATTTGATATTTTATGTACAGTTTATAATACATATTTGGTATGCTTCTGTATTTTATGTACAGTATATAATATATATTTGATGTAATTTCATATTTTATGTACAGAATATAATATATGTTTGCTGTACTTTTATATTTTATGTACAGTATAGTATATATTTTGTACATTTTCATATTTTATGAAGAGTAAAAAATATATATTTGGTGTACTTTTATATTTTATGTACAGTATATAATATTTATTTAGTGTAATTTGATATCTTATGTACATTTTATATTATATGTTTGGTGTACCTTGATATTTTATGTACAGCATATAATATATATTTTGTATATTTTCATATAACATGTATACTACATTATATATTTGTTGTACTTTTGTATTTTATGTACAGTATATAATATATATTTAGTGTAATTTTATATTTTGTACAGTTTATAATATATATTTCGTATACTTTGGTATTTTATGTAGAGTATATAATATGTGTTTTGAATATTTTCACATTTTATGTACAGTACATAATATATATTTGGTGTACTTTGATAATTTATGTACAGTATATAATATATATTTTGTATATTTTCATATTTTATGTACCGTATAAAATATATATTTGGTGTAATTTTATATTTTATATATGGCATTAAATATTTAATGTAATTTGATATTTTATGTACAGTTTATAATATATATTTGGTGATCTTTGGTATTTTATGTACAGAATATAATATATATTTTGTATATTTTCATATTTTATGTACAGTGTAAAATATATATTTGGTGTACTTTTATATTTTGTGTACAGCATTTAATATTTATTTAGTGTAATTTGATATTTTATGTACAGTTTATAATATATATTTGGTGTACTTCCGTATTTTATGTACGGTGTATAATATATATTTGATGTATTCTCATATTTTATGTACAGTATATAATATATATTTGCTGTACATTGATATTTTTTGTATAGTATATTATATATTTTGTATATTTTCTTATTTCATGAAGAGTAAAAAATATATGTTTGGTGTACTTTTATATTTTATGTACAGTATATAATATTTATTTAGTGTAATTTGATATTTTATGTACAGTTTATAATACATATTTGGTGTACATCCGTTATTTATGTACAGTATATAATATATATGTGATGGATTTTCATATGTTATGTACAGTATATAATATATATTTGCTGTACTTTTATATTTTATGTACAGTGTAATATATATTTTGTGAATTTTCATATTTTATGAAGAGTAAAAAATATATATTTGGTGTACTTTTATATTTTATGTACAGTATATAATTTTTATTTAGTGTAATTTGATATTTTATGTACAGTTTATATTATATATTTGGTGTACCTTGATATATTATGTAAAGCATATAATATATATTTTGTATATTTTCACATTTTATGTACAGTATATAATATATATTTGGTGTACTTTTGTATTTTATGTACAGTATATAATATATATTTAGTGTAATTTGATATTTTATGTACAGTTCATAATATATATTTGGTGTACTTTGGTATTTTATGTATAGTATATAATATATATTTTGTATATTCTCACATTTTCTGTACGGTAGAAAATATATATTTGGTGTGCTTCCCTATTTTCTGTTCAGTATATAATATATATTTTGTATCTTTTCACATTTTATGTACAGTAGATGATATATATTTGGTGTACTTCCGTATTTTATGTACAGTATCTAATATATATTTGATGTAGTTTCATATTTTATGTACAGCATATAATATATATTTGCTGTCCTTTTTATATTTTATGTACAGTATATAATATTTATTTAGTGTAATTTGATATTTTATGTACACTTTATATTATATATTTGGTGTACCCTGATATTTTATGTACAGTATATAATATATATTTTGTATATTTTCATATAACTTGTACGGTATATAATATATATTTGGTGTACTTTTGTATTTTATGTACTGTATATAATATATATTTAGTGTAATTTGATATTTTATGTACAGTTTATAATATATATTTGGTGTACTTTGGTATTTTATGTAGAGTATATAATATATATTTTGTATATTTTCACATTTTATGTACAGTAGATAATATATATTTGGTGTACTTCCGTATTTTCTGTACAGTATATAATATATACATTGTATCTTTTCACATTTTATGTACAGTAGATAATATATATTTGGTGTACTTCCGTATTTTATGTACAGTATCTAATATATATTTGATGTATTTTCACATTTTATGTACAGTATATAATATATATTTGCTGTACTTTTTATATTTTATGTACAGTATATTATATATTTTGTGTATTTTCATGTTTTATGAAGAGTGAAAAATATATACTTGGTGTACTTTTATATTTTATATATGGTACTTATTATTTACTTAGTGTAATTTGATATTTTATGTCCAGTTTATATTATATATTTGCTGTTCTTTGTTATTTTGTGTATAGTATATAATATATATTTTGTATATTTTCATATTTTACGTATATTATAAAATATATATTTGGTGTACTTTTATATTTCTGGTAGAAAATATAATATTCCTTTACTGTAATTTGATATTTTATGTGCAGTTTATAATATATATGTGGTGTACTTCTGTATTTTACGTACAGTGTATAATATATATTTGATGCATTTTCATATTTTATGTACAGTATATAATATATATTTGCTGTACTTTGATATTTTATGTACAGTATACTATATATTTTGTGTATTTTCATATTTTATGAAGAGTAAAAAATATATACTCGGTGCACTTTTATATTTTATGTACAGTATATAATTTTTTTTTAGTGTAATTTGATATTTTATGTACAGTTTATATTATATATTTGGTGTACCTTGATATATTATGTACAGTATATAATACATATTTTGTATATTTTCATATAACATGTACAGTATATAATATATATTTGGTGTACTTTTGTATTTTATGTACAGTATATAATATATATTTTGTATATTTTCACATTTTATGTACAGTACATAATATATATTTGGTGTACTTTGATATTTTATGTACAGTATATAATATATATTTTGCATATTTTCATATTTCATGTAGAGTATAAAATATATATTTGGTGTACTTTTATATTTTATATATGGTATTTAATCAATATTTAGTGTAATTTGATATTTCATGTACAGTTTATAATATATATTTGGTGTTCTGTGGTATTTTATGTACAGTATATAGTATATATTTTGTATATTTTCATATTTTATGTAAAATATAAAATATAAGTTTGGTGTACTTTTATATTTTGTGTACAGCATTTAATATTTCTTTAGTGTAATTTGATATTTTATGTACAGTTTCTAATACATATTTGGTGTACTTCCGTATTTTATGTACACTACAAAATATATATTTGATGTATTTTCATATTTTATGTACAGTATATAATATATATTTGCTGTACTTTGATATTTTATGTACAGTATATTATATATTTTGTGTATTTTCATAATTTTTGAAGAGTAAAAAATATATATTTGGTGTACTTTTATATTTTATGTGCGGTATATAATATTTATTTCATGTAATTTGATATTTTATGTACAGTTTATATTATATATTTGGTGTACCTTGATATTTTATGTACAGTATATAATATATATTTTGTATATTTTCATATAACATTTACAGTATGTAATATATACTTGGCGTACTTTTGTATTTTATGTACAGTATATAATATATATTTAGTGTAATTTGATATTCTATGTACAGTTTATAATATATACTTGGTGTACTTTTGTATTTTATGTTCAGTATATAATATATAATTTGTATATTTTCACATTTTATGTACAGTAGATAATATATATTTGGTGTACTTTGATATTTTATGTACAGTATTTAACATATATTTTGTATATTTTCATATTTTACGTACAGTATAAAATATATATTTGGTGTACTTTTATATTTTATATATGGTATCTAATATTTATTTAGTGTAATTTGATATTTTATGTACAGTTAATAATATATATTTGGTGTTCTTTGTTATTTTATGTACAGTATGTAATATGTATTTTGTATATTTTCATATTTTATGTAAAATATAAAATATATATTTGGCGTACTTTTATATTTTATGTAGAGCATATAATATTTCTTTAGTGAAATTTGATATTTTATGTGCAGTTTATAATATATATTTGGTGTACTTCCGTATTTTATGTACAGTATATAATGTATATTTGATGTATTTTCATATTTTATGTACAGTATATTATATATATTTGCTGTACTTTGATATTTTATGTACAGTACATTATATATTTTGTATATTTCCATATTTTATGAAGAGTGAAAAATATATATTTGGTGTACTTTTATATTTTATATATGGTATTTAATATTTATTTAGTGTAATTTGATATTTTATGTACAGTTTATAATATATATTTGGTGTTCTGTGGTATTTTATGTACAGTATATAACATATATTTTGTATAATTTCAAATTTTATGTAAAATATAAAATATATGTTTGGTGTACTTTTATATTTTATGAAGAGCATATAATATTTCTTTAGTGTAATTTGATATTTTATGTGCAGTTTATAACATATATTTGGTGTACTTCCGTATTTTATGTACAGTACTTAATGTATATTTGATGTATTTTCATATTTTATGTACAGTTTATAATATATATTTGCTGTTCTTTGATATTTTATGTACAGTATATTATATATTTTGTTTATTTTCATATTTTATGTAGAGTAAAAAATATATGTTTGGTGTACTTCTATATTTTATATACGGTATATAATATTAATTTAGTGTAATTTGATATTTTATGTACAGTTTATATTATATATTTGGTGTACCTTGATATTTTATGTACAGTATATAATATATATTTTGTATATTTTCATATAACATGTAGAGTATATTATATATTTGGTGTACTTTTGTATTTTATGTACAGTATTTAATATATATTTAGTGTAATTTGATATTTTATGTACAGTTGATAATATATACTTGGTGCACTTTGGTATTTTATGTACAGTATATAATATATATTTTGTATATTTTCACATTTTATGTACAGTACATAATATATATTTGGTGTACTTTGATATTTTATGTACAGTATATAATATATATTTTGTATATTTTCATATTTTATGTACAGTATAAAATATATATTTGGTGTACTTTTATATTTTATATTTGGTATTTAATCTTTAGTGTAATTTGATATTTTATGTACCGTTTATAATATAAATTTGGTGTACTTTGGTATTTTATATGCAGTATATAATATATATTTTGTATATTTTCACATTTTATGTACAGTACATAATATATATTTGGTGTACTTTGATATTTTATGTACAGTATATAATATATATTTTGTATATTTTCATATTTTATGTACAGTATAAAACATACATTTGGTGTACTTTAATATTTTATATATGGTATTTAATAATTATTTAGTGTAATTTGATATTTTATGTAAAGTTTATAATATATATTTGGTGTTCTGTGTTATTTTATGTACAGTATATAATATATATTTTGTATATTTTCATATTTTATGTAAAATATAAAATATATGTTTGGTGTACTTTTATATTTTATGTACTGCATACAATATTTCTTTAGTGTAATTTGATATTTTATGTACAGTTTATAATACATATTTGGTGTACTTCCGTATTTTATGTACAGTATATAATATATATTTGATGTATTTTCATATTTTATGTACAGTATATAATATATATTTGTTGTACTTTGATATTTTATGTACAGTATATGATATATTTTGAGTATTTTCATATTTTATGAAGAGTAAAAATTATATATTTGGTGTACATTTATATTTCATGTGCGGTATATAATGTTTATTTCGTGTTATTTGATATTTTATGTACAGTTTATATTATATATTTGGTTTACCTTGATATTTTATGTACAGTATATAATATATATTTTGTATATTTTCATATAACATGTACAGTATATTATGCATTTGGTGTACTTTTGTAATTTATGTACAGTATTTAATATATATTTAGTGTAATTTGATATTTTATGTACAGTTTATAATATATATTTGGTGTACTTTGTTTTTTTATGTACAGTATATAATATATATTTTGTATATTTTCACATTTTATGTACAGTACATAATAGATATTTGGTGTACTTTGATATTTTATGTACAGTATATAATATATATTTTGTATATTTTCATATTTTATGTACAGTATAAAATATATATTTGGTGTACTTTTGTATTTTATATATGGTATTAAATATTTATTTAGTGTATTTTGATATTTTATGTACAGTTTATAATATATATTTGGTGTTCTGTGGTATTTTATGTACAGTATATAATATATATTTTGTAAAATTTCATATTTTATGTAAAATATAAAGTATATGATTGGTGTACTTTTATATTTTATGTAGAGTATAATATATCTTTATTGTAATTTGATATTTTATGTACAGTTTGTAATATATATTTGGTGTACTTCCGTATTTTTTGTACAGTACATAATATATATTTGATGTATTTTCATATTTTATGTACAGTATATAATATATATTTGTTGTACTTTGATATTTTATGTACAGTATATTATATATTTTGTGTATTTTCATATTTTATGAAGAGTAAAAATTATATCTTTGGTGTACATTTATATTTTATGTGCGGTATATAATATTTATTTCGTGTAATTTGATATTTTATGTATAGTTTATATTATATATTTGGTGTACCTTGACATTTTATGTACAGTATATAATATATATTTTGTATATTTTCTTATAACATGTACAGTATATTATATATTTGGTGTACTTTTGTATTTTATGTACAGTATTTAATATATATTTAGTGTAATTTGATATTTTATGTACAGTTGATAATACATATTTGGTGTACTTTGATATTTTATGTACAGTATATAATATATATTTTGTATATTTTCATATTTTATGTACAGTATAAAATATATATTTGGTGTACTTTTATATTTTATATATGGTATTTAATATTTATTTAGTGTAATTTGATATTTTATGTACAGTTTATAATACATATTTAGTGTTCTGTGGTATTTTATGTACAGTATATAATATATATTTTGTATATTTTCATATTTTATGTAAAATATAAAATATATGTTTGGTGTACTTTTATATTTTATGTAGTGCGTACAATATTTCTTTAGTGTAATTTGATATTTTATGTACAGTTCATAATACATATTTGGTGTACTTCCGTATTTTATGTACAGTATATAATATATATTTGATGTATTTTCATATTTTATGTACAGTATATAATATATATTTGTTGTACTTTGATATTTTATGTGCAGTATATTATATATTTTGTGTATTTTAATATTTTATGATGAGTAAAAATTATATATTTGGTGTACATTTATATTTTATGTGCGGCATATAATATTTATTTCGAGTAATTTGATATTTTATGTACAGTTTATATTATATATTTGGTGTACCTTGATATTTTATGTACAGCATATAATATATATTTTGTATATTTTCATATAACATGTACAGTGTATTATATATTTGGTGTACTTTTGTACTTTATGTACAGTATTTAAAATATATTTAGTGTAATTTGATATTTTATGAACAGTTGATAATATATATTTGGTGTACTTTGGTTTTTTATGTACAGTATATAATATATATTTTGTATATTTTCACATTTTATGCACAGTACATAATATATATTTGGTGTACTTTGATATTTTATGTACAGTATATAATATATATTTTGTATATTTTCGTATTTTACGTACAGTATAAAATAAATATTTGGTGTACTTTTATATTTTATATATGGTATTTAATATTTATTTAGTGTAATTTGATATTTTATGTACAGTTTATAATATATATTTGGTGTTCTGTGGTATTTTATGTGCAGTATATAATATATATTTTGTATATTTTCATATTTTATGTAAAATATAAAATATATGTTTGGTGTACTTTTATATTTTATGTACAGCATACAATATTACTTTAGTGTAATTTGGTATTTTATATACAGTTTATAATACATATTTTGTGTACTTCCGTATTTTATGTACAGTAAATAATATATATTTGATGTATTTTCATATTTTATGTACAGTATAGAATATATATTTGCTGTACTTTTTAAATTTTATGTACAGTATATTATATATTTTGTGTATTTTCATATTTTATGAAGAGTAAAAAATATATATTTCGTGTACTTTTATATTTTATGTACAGTATATAATATTTATTTAGTGTAATTTGATATTTTATGTACAGTTTATATTATATATTTGGTGTACCTTGATATTTTATGTACAGTATATAATATATATTTTGTATATTTTCATATAACATGTACAGTACATAATATATATTTGGTGTACTTTTGTATTTTATGTACAGTATATAATATATATTTAGTGTAATTTGATATTTTATGTACAATTTATAATATGTATTTGGAGTACTTTGGTATTTTATGTACATTATATAATATGTATTTTGTATATTTTCAAATTTTATGTACAGTAGGTAATATATATTTGGTGTACTTCCGTATTTTATGTACAGTATATAAAATATATTTGAAGTACTTTCATATTTTATGTACAGTATATAATATATATTTGCTTTACTTTTTATATTTCATGTAGAGTATATAATATATATTTAGTGTAATTTGATATTTAATGTACAGTTTATAATATATATTTGGTGTACTTTGGTATTTTATGTACAGTATATAATATATATTTTGTATATTTTCACATTTTATGTACAGTAGATAATATATATTTGGTGTACTTTGATATTTTATGTACAGTATATAATATATATTTTCTGTATTTTCATATTTTATGTAAAGTATAAAATATATATTTGGTGTACTTTTATATTTTATATATGGAATTTAAAATTTATTTAGTGTAATTTCGTATTTTATGTGCAGTTTATAATATATATTAGGTGTTCTTTGTTATTTTATGTACAGTATATAATATATATTTTGAATATTTTCATATTTTATGTTCATTATAAAATATATATTTGGTGTACTTTTATATTTTAGGTAGAGCATATCATATTTCTTTAGTGTAATTTGATGTTTTATGTAGAGTTTATAATACATATTTGGTGTACTTCCGTATTTTATGTACAGTATATAATGTATATTTGATGCATTTTTATATTTTATGCACAGTATATAATATATATTTGCTGTACTTTGATATTTAATTTACAGTATATTATATATTTTGTGTATTTTCATATTTTATGAAGAGTAAAAAATATATATTTGGTGTACTTCTATATTTTATGTACGGTATATAATATTTATTTGTGTAATTTGATATTTTATGTACAGTTTATATTATATATTTGGTGTACCTTGATATTTTATGTACAGTATATAATATATATTTTGTATATTTTCATATAACATTTACAGCATATTATATATTTGGTGTACTTTTGTATTTTATGTACAGTATTTAATATATATTTAGTGTAATTTGATATTTTATGTACAGTTTATAATATATATTTGGTGTACTTTTGTATTTTATGTACAGTATGTAATATATATTTTGTATATTTTCACATTTTATGTACAGTAGATAATATATATTTGGTGCACTTTGATATTTTATGTACAGTATATAATATATATTTTCTATATTTTCATATTTTATGTAAAGTATAAAATATATATTTGGTGTACTTTTATATTTTATATATGGTATTTAAAATTTATTTAGTGTAATTTGGTATTTTATGTGCAGTTTATACTATATATTTGGTTTTCTTTGTTATTTTATGTACAGTATATAATATATATTTTGTATATTTTCATATATTATGTTCATTATAAAATATATATTTGGTGTTCTTTTATATTTTAGGTAGAGCATATCATATTTCTTTAGTGTAATTTGATGTTTTATGTACAGTTTATAATACATATTTGGTGTACTTCCGTATTTTATGTACAGTATATAATATATATTTGATGTATTTTCATATTTTATGTACAGTATATAATATATATTTGCTGTTCTTTGATATTTAATGTACAGTATATTATATATTTTGTGTATTTTCATATTTTATGAAGAGTAAAAAATATATATTTGGTGTACATTCATATTTAATGTGCGGTATATAATATGTATTTTGTGTAATTTGAAATTTTATATAGAGTTTATATTATATATTTGGTGTACCTTTATATTTTATGTACAGTATATAATATATATTTTGTATATTTTCATATTTTATGTACATTATAAAATATATATTTGGTGTACTTTTATATTTTATGTAGAGCATATAATATTTCTTTAGTGTAATTTGATATTTTATGTACAGTTTATAATATATATTTGGTGTTCTGTGGTATTTTATGTACAGTATATAATATATATTTTGTATATTTTCATATTTTATGTAAAATATAAAATATATGTTTGGTGCACTTTTATATATTATGTACTGCATACAATATTTCTTTAGTGTAATTTGATATTTTATGTACAGTTTATAATACATATTTGGTGTACTTCCGTATTTTATGTACAGTATGTAATATATATTTGATGTATTTTCATATTTTATGTACAGTATATAATATATATTTGTTGTACTTTGATATTTTATGTACAGTATATTATATATTTTGTGTATTTTCATATTTTATGAAGAGTAAAAATTATATATTTGGTGTACATTTATATTTTATGTGCGGTATATAATATTTATTTGGTGTAATTTGATATTTTATGTACAGTTTATATTATATATTTGGTGTACCTTGATATTTTATGTACAGTATATAATATATATTTTGTATATTTTCATATAACATGTACAGTGTATTATATATTTGGTGTACTTTTGTACTTTATGTACAGTATTTAATATATATTTAGTGTAATTTGATATTTTATGTACAGTTGATAATATATATTTGGTGTACTTTGGTTTTTTATGTACAGTATATAATATATATTTTGTATATTTTCACATTTTATGTACAGTACATAATAGATATTTGGTTTTCTTTGATATTTTATGTACAGTATATAATATATATTTTTTATATTTTCATATTTTATGTACAGTATAAAATATATATTTGGTGTACTTTTATATTTTATATATGGTATTTAATATTTATTTAGTGTAATTTGAAATTTTATGTACAGTTTAGAATATATATTTGGTGTTCTGTGGTATTTTATGTACAGTATATAATATATATTTTGTATATTTTCATATTTTATGTAAAATATAAAATATATGATTGGTGTACTTTTATATTTTATGTAGAGCATATAATATACCTTTAGTGTAATTTGATATTTTATGTACAGTTTGTAATACATATTTGGTGTACTTCCGTATTTTATGTACAGTATATAATATATATTTGATGTATTTTCATATTTTATGTACAGTATATAATATATATTTGTTGTACTTTGATATTTTATGTACAGTATATTATATATTTTGTGTATTTTCATATTTTATGATGAGTAAAAATTATATATTTGGTGTATATTTATATTTTATGTGTGGTATATAATATTTATTTCGTGTAATTTGATATTTTATGTACAGTTTATATTATATATTTGGTGTACCTTGATATTTTATGTACAGTATATAATATATATTTTGTATATTTTCATATAACATGTACAGTGTATTATATATTTGGTGTACTTTTGTACTTTATGTACAGTATTTAATATATATTTAGTGTAATTTGATATTTTATGTACAGTTGATATTATATATTTGGTGTACTTTGGTTTTTTATGTACAGTATATAATATATATTTTGTATATTTTCACATTTTATGTACAGTACATAATAGATATTTGGTGTACTTTGATATTTTATGTACAGTATATAATATATATTTTGTATATTTTCATATTTTATGTACAGTATAAAATATATATTTGGTGTACTTTTATAATTTATATCTGGTATTTAATATTTATTTAGTGTAATTTGAAATTTTATGTACAGTTTATAATATATATTTGGGGTTCTGTGGTATTTTATGTACAGTATATAATATATATTTTGTATATTTTCATATTTTATGTAAAATATAAAATATATGATTGGTGTACTTTTATATTTTATGTAGAGCATATAATATACCTTTAGTGTAATTTGATAATTTATGTACAGTTTGTAATACATATTTGGTGTACTTCCGTATTTTATGTACAGTATATAATATACATTTGATGTATTTTCATATTTTATGTACAGTATATAATATATATTTTTTGTACTTTGATATTTTATGTACAGTATATTATATATTTTGTGTATTTTCATATTTTATGAAGAGTAAATATTATATATTTGGTGTACATTTATATTTTATGGGCGGTATATAATATTTATTTCGTGTAATTTGATATTTTATGTACAGTTTATATTATATATTTGTTGTACCTTGTTATTTTATGTACAGTATATAATATATATTTTGTATATTTTCATATAACATGTACAGTATATTATATATTTGGTGTACTTTTGTATTTTATGTACAGTATTTAATATATATTTAGTGTAATTTGATATTTTATGTACAGTTGATATTATATATTTGGTGTACTTTGGTTTTTTATGTACAGTATATAATATATATTTTGTATATTTTCACATTTTAGGTACAGTACATAATATATATTTGGTGTACTTTGATATTTTATGTACAGTATATAATATATATTTTGTATGTTTTCATATTTTATGTACAGTATAAAATATATATTTGGTGTACTTTTATATTTTATATCTGGTATTTAATATTTATTTAGTGTAATTTGATATTTTATGTACAGTTTAAAATATATATTTGGTGTTCTGTGGTATTTTATGTACAGTATATAATATATATTTTGTATATTTTCATATTTTATGTAAAATATAAAATATATGTTTGGTGTACTTTTATATTTTATGTACTGCATACAATATTTCTTTAGTGTAATTTGATATTTTATGTACAGTTTATAATACATATTTGGTGTACTTCTGTATTTTATGTACAGTTTATAATATATATTTGATGTATTTTCATATTTTATGTACAGTATATAATATATATATGTTGTACTTTGATATTTTATGTACAGTATAATTTATTTTGTGTATTTTCACATTTTATGAAGAGTAAAAATTATATCTTTGGTGTACATTTATATTTTATGTGCGGTATATAATATTTATTTCGTGTAATTTGATATTTTATGTACAGTTTATATTATATATTTGGTGTACCTTATTATTTTATGTACAGTATGTAATATATATTTTGTATATTTTCATATAACATGTACAGTATATTATATATTTGGTGTACTTTTGTATTTTATGTACAGTATTTAATATATATTTAGTGTAATTTGATATTTTATGTACAGTTGATAATATATATTTGGTGTACTTTGGTATTTTATGTACAGCATATAATATATATTTTGTATATTTTCACATTTTATGTGCAGTACATAATATATATTTGGTGTACTTTGATATTTTATGTACAGTATATAATATATATTTTGTATATTTTCATATTTTATGTACAGTATAAAATATATATTTGGTGTACTTTTATATTTTATATCTGGTATTTAATATTTATTTAGTGTAATTTGATATTTTATGTACAGTTTATAATACATATTTGGTGTTCTGTGGTATTTTATGAACAGTATATAATATATATTTTGTATATTTTCATATTTTATGTAAAATATAAAATATATGTTTGGTGTACTTTCATATTTTATGTGCTGCATACAATATTTCTTTAGTGTAATTTGATATTTTATGTACAGTTTATAATACATATTTGGTGTACTTCCGTATTTTACGTACAGTTTATAATATATATTTGATGTATTTTCATATTTTATGCACAGTATATATTATATATTTGTTGTACTTTGATATTTTATGTACAGTATATTATATATTTTGTGTATTTTCATATTTTATGAAGAGTAAAAATTATATCTTTGGTGTACATTTATATTTTATGTGCGGTATATAATATTTATTTCGTGTAATTTGATATTTTAGGTACAGTTTATATTATATATTTGCTGTACCTTGATATTTTATGTAGAGTATATAATATATATTTTGTATATTTTCATATAACATGTAGAGTATATTATATATTTGGTGTACTTTTGTATTTTATGTACAGTATTTAATATATATTTAGAGTAATTTGATATTTTATGTACAGTTGATAATATATAATGGGTGTACTTTGGTATTTTATGTACAGTATATAATATATATTTTGTATATTTGCACATTTTATGTGCAGTACATAATAGATATTTGGTGTACTTTGATATTTTATGTACAGTATATAATATATATTTTGTATATTTTCATATTTTATGTACAGTATAAAATATATATTTGGTGTACTTTTATATTTTATATATGGTATTTAATATTTATTTAGTGTAATTTGATGTTTTATGTACAGTTTATAATATATATTTGGTGTTCTGTGGTATTTTATGTACAGTATATAATATATATTTTGTATAATTTCACATTTTATGTAAAATATGAAATATATGTTTGGTGTACGTTTATATTTTATGTAGAGCTTATAATATTTCTTTAGTGTAATTTGATATTTTATGTACAGTTTATAATATATATTTGGTGTACTTCCGTATTTTATGTACAGTACATAATGTATATTTGATGTATTTTCATATTTTATGTACAGTATATAATATATATTTGCTGTACTTTGATATTTTATGTACAGTATATTATATATTTTGTTTATTTTCATATTTTATGAAGAGTAAAAAATATATATTTGGTGTACTTCTATATTTTATGTACGGTATATAATATTTATTTAGTGTAATTTGATATTTTATGTCCAGTTTATATTATATATTTGATGTACCTTGATATTTTATGTACAGTATATAATATATATTTTGTATATTTTCATATAACATGTACAGTATATTATATATTTGGTGTACTTTTGTATTTTATGTACAGTATTTAATATATATTTAGTGTAATTTGATATTTTATGTACAGTTGATAATATATATTTGGTGTACTTTGGTATTTTATGTAAAGTATATAATATATATTTTGTATATTTTAACATTTTATGTACAGTACATAATATATATTTGGTGTACTTTGATATTTTATGTACAGTATATAATATATATTTTGTATATTTTCATATTTTATGTACAGTATAAAATATATATTTGGTGTACTTTTATATTTTATATATGGTATTTAATATTTATTTAGTGTAATTTGATATTTTATGTACAGTTTATAATATATATTTGGTGTTCTGTGGTATTTTATGTACAGCATATAATATATATTTTGTATATTTTCATATTTTATGTAAAATATAAAATATATGTTTGGTGTACTTTTATATTTTATGTACTGCATACAATATTTCTTTAGTGTAATTTGATATTTTATGTACAGTTTATAATACATATTTGGTGTACTTCCGTATTTTATGTACAGTATGTAATATATATTTGATGTATTTTCATATTTTATGTACAGTATATAATATATATTTCCTGTACTTTTTATATTTTATGTACAGTATATTATATATATTGTGTATTTTCATATTTTATGAAGAGTAAAAAATATACATTTGGTCTACTTTTATATTTTATGTACAGTATATAATATTTATTTAGTGTAATTTGATATTTTATGTACAGTTTATATTATATATTTGGTGTACCTTGATATTTTATGTACAGTATATAATATATATTTTGTATATTTTCATATAACATGTACAGTACATAATATATATTTGGTGTACTTTTGTATTTTATGTACAGTATATAATATGTATTTAGTGTAATTTGATATTTTATGTAAAATTCATAATATATATTTGGAGTACTTTGGTATTTTATGTAGAGTATATAATATGTATTTTGTATATTTTCAAATTTTATGTACAGTAGATAATATATATTTGGTGTACTTCCGTATTTTATGTACAGTATATAAAATATATTTGAAGTAATTTCATATTTTATGTACAGTATATAATATATATTTGCTTTACTTTTTATATTTCATGTAGAGTATATAATATATATTTAGTGTAATTTGATATTTAATGTACAGTTTATAATATATATTTGGTGTACTTTTGTATTTTATGTACAGTATATAATATATATTTTGTATATTTTCACATTTTATGTACAGTAGATAATATATATTTGGTGTACTTTGATATTTTGTGTACAGTATATAATATAAATTTTCTATATTTTCATATTTTATGTAAAGTATAAAATATATATTTGGTGTACTTTTATATTTTATATATGGTATTTAAAATTTATTTAGTGTAATTTGGTATTTTATGTGCAGTTTATACTATATATTTGGTTTTCTTTGTTATTTTATGTACAGTATATAATATATATTTTGTATATTTTCATATATTATGTTCATTATAAAATATATATTTGGTGTACTTTTATATTTTAGGTAGAGCATATCATATTTCTTTAGTGTAATTTGATGTTTTATGTACAGTTTATAATACATATTTGGTGTACTTCCGTATTTTATGTACAGTATATAATATATATTTGATGTATTTTCATATTTTATGTACAGTATATAATATAAATTTGCTGTTCTTTGATATTTAATGTACAGTATATTATATATTTTGTGTATTTTCATATTTTATGAAGAGTAAAAAATATATATTTGGTGTACATTCATATTTAATGTGCGGTATATAATATGTATTTTGTGTAATTTGAAATTTTATATAGAGTTTATATTATATATTTGGTGTACCTTTATATTTTATGTACAGTATATAATATATATTTTGTATATTTTCATATTTTATGTACAGTATAAAATATATATTTGGTGTACTTTTATATTTTATGTAGAGCATATAATATTCCTTTAGTGTAATTTGATATTTTATGTACAGTTTATAATATATATTTGGTGTTCTGTGGTATTTTATGTACAGTATATAATATATATTTTGTATATTTTCATATTTTATGTAAAATATAAAATATATGTTTGGTGCACTTTTACATATTATGTACTGCATACAATATTTCTTTAGTGTAATTTGATATTTTATGTACAGTTTATAATACATATTTGGTGTACTTCCGTATTTTATGTACAGTATGTAATATATATTTGATGTATTTTCATATTTCATGTACAGTATATAATATATATTTGTTGTACTTTGATATTTTATGTACAGTATATTATATATTTTGTGTATTTTCATATTTTATGAAGAGTAAAAATTATATATTTGGTGTACATTTATATTTTATGTGCGGTATATAATATTTATTTGGTGTAATTTGATATTTTATGTACAGTTTATATTATATATTTGGTGTACCTTGATATTTTATGTACAGTATATAATATATATTTTGTATATTTTCATATAACATGTACAGTGTATTATATATTTGGTGTACTTTTGTACTTTATGTACAGTATTTAATATATATTTAGTGTAATTTGATATTTTATGTACAGTTGATAATATATATTTGGTGTACTTTGGTTTTTATGTACAGTATATAATATATATTTTGTATATTTTCACATTTTATGTACAGTACATAATAGATATTTGGTTTTCTTTGATATTTTATGTACAGTATATAATATATATTTTTTATATTTTCATATTTTATGTACAGTATAAAATATATATTTGGTGTACTTTTATATTTTATATATGGTATTTAATATTTATTTAGTGTAATTTGAAATTTTATGTACAGTTCAGAATATATATTTGGTGTTCTGTGGTATTTTATGTACAGTATATAATATATATTTTGTATATTTTCATATTTTATGTAAAATATAAAATATATGATTGGTGTACTTTTATATTTTATGTAGAGCATATAATATACCTTTAGTGTAATTTGATATTTTATGTACAGTTTGTAATACATATTTGGTGTACTTCCGTATTTTATGTACAGTATATAATATATATTGGATGTATTTTCATATTTTATGTACAGTATATAATATATATTTGTTGTACTTTGATATTTTATGTACAGTATATTATATATTTTGTGTATTTTCATATTTTATGATGAGTAAAAATTATATATTTGGTGTATATTTATATTTTATGTGTGGTATATAATATTTATTTCGTGTAATTTGATATTTTATGTACAGTTTATATTATATATTTGGTGTACCTTGATATTTTATGTACAGTATATAATATATATTTTGTATATTTTCATATAACATGTACAGTGTATTATATATTTGGTGTACTTTTGTACTTTATGTACAGTATTTAATATATATTTAGTGTAATTTGATATTTTATGTACAGTTGATATTATATATTTGGTGTACTTTGGTTTTTTATGTACAGTATATAATATATATTTTGTATATTTTCACATTTTATGTACAGTACATAATAGATATTTGGTGTACTTTGATATTTTATGTACAGTATATAATATATATTTTGTATATTTTCATATTTTATGTACAGTATAAAATATATATTTGGTGTACTTTTATAATTTATATCTGGTATTTAATATTTATTTAGTGTAATTTGAAATTTTATGTACAGTTTATAATATATATTTGGGGTTCTGTGGTATTTTATGTACAGTATATAATATATATTTTGTATATTTTCATATTTTATGTAAAATATAAAATATATGATTGGTGTACTTTTATATTTTATGTAGAGCATATAATATACCTTTAGTGTAATTTGATAATTTATGTACAGTTTGTAATACATATTTGGTGTACTTCCGTATTTTATGTACAGTATATAATATACATTTGATGTATTTTCATATTTTATGTACAGTATATAATATATATTTTTTGTACTTTGATATTTTATGTACAGTATATTATATATTTTGTGTATTTTCATATTTTATGAAGAGTAAATATTATATATTTGGTGTACATTTATATTTTATGGGCGGTATATAATATTTATTTCGTGTAATTTGATATTTTATGTACAGTTTATATTATATATTTGTTGTACCTTGATATTTTATGTACAGTATATAATATATATTTTGTATATTTTCATATAACATGTACAGTATATTATATATTTGGTGTACTTTTGTATTTTATGTACAGTATTTAATATATATTTAGTGTAATTTGATATTTTATGTACAGTTGATAATATATATTTGGTGTACTTTGGTTTTTTATGTACAGTATATAATATATATTTTGTATATTTTCACATTTTATGTGCAGTACATAATATATATTTGGTGTACTTTGATATTTTATGTACAGTATATAATATATATTTTGTATATTTTCATATATTATGTACAGCATAAAATATATATTTGGTGTACTTTTATATTTTATATCTGGTATTTAATATTTATTTAGTGTAATTTGATATTTTATGTACAGTTTATAATATATATTTGGTGTTCTGTGGTATTTTATGTACAGTATATAATATATATTTTGTATATTTTCATATTTTATGTACAGTATAAAATATATGTTTGGTGTACTTTTATATTTTATGTACTGCATACAATATTTCTTTAGTGTAATTTGATATTTTATGTACAGTTTATAATACATATTTGGTGTACTTCCGTATTTTATGTACAGTATGTAATATATATTTGATGTATTTTCATATTTTATGTACAGTATATAATATATATTTCCTGTACTTTTCATATTTTATGTACAGTATATTATATATATTGTGTATTTTCATATTTTATGAAGAGTAAAAAATATACATTTGGTCTACTTTTATATTTTATGTACAGTATATAATATTTATTTAGTGTAATTTGATATTTTATGTACAGTTTATATTATATATTTGGTGTACCTTGATATTTTATGTACAGTATATAATATATATTTTGTATATTTTCATATAACATGTACAGTACATAATATATATTTGGTGTACTTTTGTATTTTATGTACAGTATATAATATATATTTAGTGTAATTTGATATTTTATGTACAATTCATAATATATATTTGGAGTACTTTGGTATTTTATGTAGAGTATATAATATGTATTTTGTATATTTTCATATTTTATGTACAGTAGATAATATATATTTGGTGTACTTCCGTATTTTATGTACAGTATATAAAATATATTTGAAGTAATTTCATATTTTATGTACAGTATATAATATATATTTGCTTTACTTTTTATATTTCATGTAGAGTATATAATATATATTTAGTGTAATTTGATATTTAATGTACAGTTTATAATATATATTTGGTGTACTTTTGTATTTTATGTACAGTATATAATATATATTTTGTATATTTTCACATTTTATGTACAGTAGATAATATATATTTGGTGTACTTTGATATTTTATGTACAGTATATAATATATATTTTCTATATTTTCATATTTTATGTAAAGTATAAAATATATATTTGGTGTACTTTTATATTTTATATATGGTATTTAAAATTTATTTAGTGTAATTTGGTATTTTATGTGCAGTTTATACTATATATTTGGTTTTCTTTGTTATTTTATGTACAGTATATAATATATATTTTGTATATTTTCATATATTATGTTCATTATAAAATATATATTTGGTGTACTTTTATATTTTAGGTAGAGCATATCATATTTCTTTAGTGTAATTTGATGTTTTATGTACAGTTTATAATACATATTTGGTGTACTTCCGTATTTTATGTACAGTATATAATATATATTTGATGTATTTTCATATTTTATGTACAGTATATAATATAAATTTGCTGTTCTTTGATATTTAATGTACAGTATATTATATATTTTGTGTATTTTCATATTTTATGAAGAGTAAAAAATATATATTTGGTGTACATTCATATTTAATGTGCGGTATATAATATGTATTTTGTGTAATTTGAAATTTTATATAGAGTTTATATTATATATTTGGTGTACCTTTATATTTTATGTACAGTATATAATATATATTTTGTATATTTTCATATTTTATGTTCATTATAAAATATATATTTGGTGTACTTTTATATTTTATGTAGAGCATATAATATTTCTTTAGTGTAATTTGATATTTTATGTACAGTTTATAATATATATTTGGTGTTCTGTGGTATTTTATGTACAGTATATAATATATATTTTGTATATTTTCATATTTTATGTAAAATATAAAATATATGTTTGGTGCACTTTTATATATTATGTACTGCATACAATATTTCTTTAGTGTAATTTGATATTTTATGTACAGTTTATAATACATATTTGGTGTACTTCCGTATTTTATGTACAGTATGTAATATATATTTGATGTATTTTCATATTTCATGTACAGTATATAATATATATTTGTTGTACTTTGATATTTTATGTACAGTATATTATATATTTTGTGTATTTTCATATTTTATGAAGAGTAAAAATTATATATTTGGTGTACATTTATATTTTATGTGCGGTATAGAATATTTATTTGGTGTAATTTGATATTTTATGTACAGTTTATATTATATATTTGGTGTACCTTGATATTTTATGTACAGTATATAATATATATTTTGTATATTTTCATATAACATGTACAGTGTATTATATATTTGGTGTACTTTTGTACTTTATGTACAGTATTTAATATATATTTAGTGTAATTTGATATTTTATGTACAGTTGATAATATATATTTGGTGTACTTTGGTTTTTTATGTACAGTATATAATATATATTTTGTATATTTTCACATTTTATGTACAGTACATAATAGATATTTGGTTTTCTTTGATATTTTATGTACAGTATATAATATATATTTTTTATATTTTCATATTTTATGTACAGTATAAAATATATATTTGGTGTACTTTTATATTTTATATATGGTATTTAATATTTATTTAGTGTAATTTGAAATTTTATGTACAGTTTAGAATATATGTTTGGTGTTCTGTGGTATTTTATGTACGGTATATAATATATATTTTGTATATTTTCATATTTTATGTAAAATATAAAATATATGATTGGTGTACTTTTATATTTTATGTAGAGCATATAATATACCTTTAGTGTAATTTGATATTTTATGTACAGTTTGTAATACATATTTGGTGTACTTCCGTATTTTATGTACAGTATATAATATATATTTGATGTATTTTCATATTTTATGTACAGTATATAATATATATTTGTTGTACTTTGATATTTTATGTACAGTATATTATATATTTTGTGTATTTTCATATTTTATGATGAGTAAAAATTATATATTTGGTGTATATTTATATTTTATGTGTGGTATATAATATTTATTTCGTGTAATTTGATATTTTATGTACAGTTTATATTATATATTTGGTGTACCTTGATATTTTATGTACAGTATATAATATATATTTTGTATATTTTCATATAACATGTACAGTGTATTATATATTTGGTGTACTTTTGTACTTTATGTACAGTATTTAATATATATTTAGTGTAATTTGATATTTTATGTACAGTTGATATTATATATTTGGTGTACTTTGGTTTTTTATGTACAGTATATAATATATATTTTGTATATTTTCACATTTTATGTACAGTACATAATAGATATTTGGTGTACTTTGATATTTTATGTACAGTATATAATATATATTTTGTATATTTTCATATTTTATGTACAGTATAAAATATATATTTGGTGTACTTTTATAATTTATATCTGGTATTTAATATTTATTTAGTGTAATTTGAAATTTTATGTACAGTTTATAATATATATTTGGGGTTCTGTGGTATTTTATGTACAGTATATAATATATATTTTGTATATTTTCATATTTTATGTAAAATATAAAATATATGATTGGTGTACTTTTATATTTTATGTAGAGCATATAATATACCTTTAGTGTAATTTGATAATTTATGTACAGTTTGTAATACATATTTGGTGTACTTCCGTATTTTATGTACAGTATATAATATACATTTGATGTATTTTCATATTTTATGTACAGTATATAATATATATTTTTTGTACTTTGATATTTTATGTACAGTATATTATATATTTTGTGTATTTTCATATTTTATGAAGAGTAAATATTATATATTTGGTGTACATTTATATTTTATGGGCGGTATATAATATTTATTTCGTGTAATTTGATATTTTATGTACAGTTTATATTATATATTTGTTGTACCTTGATATTTTATGTACAGTATATAATATATATTTTGTATATTTTCATGTAACATGTACAGTATATTATATATTTGGTGTACTTTTGTATTTTATGTACAGTATTTAATATATATTTAGTGTAATTTGATATTTTATGTACAGTTGATAATATATATTTGGTGTACTTTGGTTTTTTATGTACAGTATATAATATATATTTTGTATATTTTCACATTTTATGTACAGTACATAATATATATTTGGTGTACTTTGATATTTTATGTACAGTACATATTATATATTTTGTATATTTTCATATTTTATGTACAGTATAAAATATATATTTGGTGTACTTTTATATTTTATATCTGGTATTTAATATTTATTTAGTGTAATTTGATATTTTATGTACGGTTTAAAATATATATTTGGTGTTCTGTGGTATTTTATGTACAGTATATAATATATATTTTGTATATTTTCATATTTTATGTAAAATATAAAATATATGTTTGGTGTACTTTTATATTTTATGTACTGCATACAATATTTCTTTAGTGTAATTTGATATTTTATGTACAGTTTATAATACATATTTGGTGTACTTCTGTATTTTATGTACAGTTTATAATATATATTTGATGTATTTTCATATTTTATGTACAGTATATAATATATATATGTTGTACTTTGCTATTTTATGTACAGTATAATTTATTTTGTGTATTTTCACATTTTATGAAGAGTAAAAATTATATCTTTGGTGTACATTTATATTTTATGTGCGGTATATAATATTTATTTCGTGTAATTTGATATTTTATGTACAGTTTATATTATATATTTGGTGTACCTTGATATTTTATGTACAGTATGTAATATATATTTTGTATATTTTCATATAACATGTACAGTATATTATATATTTGGTGTACTATTGTATTTTATGTACAGTATTTAATATATATTTAGTGTAATTTGATATTTGATGTACAGTTGATAATATATATTTGGTGTACTTTGGTATTATATGTACAGCATATAATATATATTTTGTATATTTTCACATTTTATGTGCAGTACATAATATATATTTGGTGTACTTTGATATTTTATGTACAGTATATAATATATATTTTGTATATTTTCATATTTTATGTACAGTATAAAATATATATTTGGTGTACTTTTATATTTTATATCTGGTATTCAATATTTATTTAGTGTAATTTGATATTTTATGTACAGTTTATAATACATATTTGGTGTTCTGTGGTATTTTATGTACAGTATATAATATATATTTTGTATATTTTCATATTTTATTTAAAATATAAAATATATGTTTGGTGTACTTTCATATTTTATGTGCTGCATACAATATTTCTTTAGTGTAATTTGATATTTTATGTACAGTTTATAATACAGGTTTGGTGTACTTCCGTATTTTACGTACAGTTTATAATATATATTTGATGTATTTTCATATTTTATGCACAGTATATATTATATATTTGTTGTACTTTGATATTTTATGTACAGTATATTATATATTTTGTGTATTTTCATATTTTATGAAGAGTAAAAATTATATCTTTGGTGTACATTTATATTTTATGTGCGGTATATAATATTTATTTCGTGTAATTTGATATTTTAGGTACAGTTTATATTATATATTTGCTGTACCTTGATATTTTATGTAGAGTATATAATATATATTTTGTATATTTTCATATAACTTGTACAGTATATTATATATTTGGTGTACTTTTGTGTTTTATGTACAGTATTTAATATATATTTAGAGTAATTTGATATTTTATGTACAGTTGATAATATATAATTGGTGTACTTTGGTATTTTATGTACAGTATATAATATATATTTTGTATATTTGCACATTTTATGTGCAGTACATAATAGATATTTGGTGTACTTTGATATTTTATGTACAGTATATAATATATATTTTGTATATTTTCATATTTTATGTACAGTATAAAATATATATTTGGTGTACTTTTATATTTTATATATGGTATTTAATATTTATTTAGTGTAATTTGATATTTTATGTACAGTTTATAATATATATTTGGTGTTCTGTGGTATTTTATGTACAGTATATAATATATATTTTGTATAATTTCATATTTTATGAAAAATATGAAATATATGTTTGGTGTACGTTTATATTTTATGTAGAGCTTATAATATTTCTTTAGTGTAATTTGATATTTTATGTACAGTTTATAATATATATTTGGTGTACTTCCGTATCTTATGTACAGTACATAATGTATATTTGAAGTATTTTCATATTTTATGTACAGTATATAATATATATTTGCTGTACTTTGATATTTTATGTACAGTATATTATATATTTTGTTTATTTTCATATTTTATGAAGAGTAAAAAATATATATTTGGTGTACTTCTATATTTAATGTACGGTATATAATATTTATTTAGTGTAATTTGATATTTTATGTCCAGTTTATATTATATATTTGGTGTACCTTGATATTTTATGTACAGTATATAATATATATTTTGTATATTTTCATATAACATGTACAGTATATTATATATTTGGTGTACTTTTGTATTTTATGTACAGTATTTAATATATATTTAGTGTAATTTGATATTTTATGTACAGTTGATAATATATATTTGGTGTACTTTGGTATTTTATGTAAAGTATATAATATATATTTTGTATATTTTCACATTTTATGTACAGTAGATAATATATATTTGGTGTACTTTGATATTTTATGTACAGTATATAATATATATTTTGTATATTTTCATATTTTATGTACAGTATAAAATATATATTTGGTGTACTTTTATATTTTATATATGGTATTTAATATTTATTTAGTGTAATTTGATATTTTATGTACAGTTTATAATATATATTTGGTGTTCTGTGGTATTCTATGTACAGTATATAATATATATTTTGTATATTTTCATATTTTATGTAAAATATAAAATATATGTTTGGTGTACTTTTATATTTTATGTACTGCATACAATATTTCCTTAGTGTAATTTGATATTTTATGCACAGTTTATAATACATATTTGGTGTACTTCCGTATTTTATGTACAGTATGTATTATATATTTGATGTATTTTCATATTTTATGTACAGTATATAATATATATTTGTTGTACTTTGATATTTTATATATAGTATATTATATATTTTGTGTATTTTCATATTTTATGAAGAGTAAAAATTATATATTTGGTGTACATTTATATTTTATGTGCGGTATATAATATTTATTTCGTGTAATTTGATATTTTATGTACAGTTTATATTATATATTTGGTGTACCTTGATATTTTATGTACAGTATATAATATATATTTTGTATATTTTCATATTACATGTACAGTATATTATATATTTGGTGTACTTTTGTATTTTATGCACAGTATTTAATATATATTTAGTGTAATTTGATATTTTATGTACAGTTGATAATATATATTTGGTGTACTTTGGTATTATATGTACAGCATATAATATATATTTTGTATATTTTCACATTTTATGTGCAGTACATAATATATATTTGGTGTACTTTGATATTTTATGTACAGTATATAATATATATTTTGTATATTTTCATATTTTATGTACAGTATAAAATATATATTTGGTGTACTTTTATATTTTATATCTGGTATTCAATATTTATTTAGTGTAATTTGATATTTTATGTACAGTTTATAATACATATTTGGTGTTCTGTGGTATTTTATGTACAGTATATAATATATATTTTGTATATTTTCATATTTTTTGTAAAATATAAAATATATGTTTGGTGTACTTTCATATTTTATGTGCTGCATACAATATTTCTTTAGTGTAATTTGATATTTTATGTACAGTTTATAATACATGTTTGGTGTACTTCCGTATTTTACGTACAGTTTATAATATATATTTGATGTATTTTCATATTTTATGCACAGTATATATTATATATTTGTTGTACTTTGATATTTTATGTACAGTATATTATATATTTTGTGTATTTTCATATTTTATGAAGAGTAAAAATTATATCTTTGGTGTACATTTATATTTTATGTGCGGTATATAATATTTATTTCGTGTAATTTGATATTTTAGGTACAGTTTATATTATATATTTGCTGTACCTTGATATTTTATGTAGAGTATATAATATATATTTTGTATATTTTCATATAACATGTACAGTATATTATATATTTGGTGTACTTTTGTATTTTATGTACAGTATTTAATATATATTTAGAGTAATTTGATATTTTATGTACAGTTGATAATATATAATGGGTGTACTTTGGTATTTTATGTACAGTATATAATATATATTTTGTATATTTGCACATTTTATGTGCAGTACATAATAGATATTTGGTGTACTTTGATATTTTATGTACAGTATATAATATATATTTTGTATATTTTCATATTTTATGTACAGTATAAAATATATATTTGGTGTACTTTTATATTTTATATATGGTATTTAATATTTATTTAGTGTAATTTGATATTTTATGTACAGTTTATAATATATATTTGGTGTTCTGTGGTATTTTATGTACAGTATATAATATATATTTTGTATAATTTCATATTTTATGTAAAATATGAAATATATGTTTGGTGTACGTTTATATTTTATGTAGAGCTTATAATATTTCTTTAGTGTAATTTGATATCTTATGTACAGTTTATAATATATATTTGGTGTACTTCCGTATCTTATGTACAGTACATAATGTATATTTGAAGTATTTTCATATTTTATGTACAGTATATAATATATATTTGCTGTACTTTGATATTTTATGTACAGTATATTATATATTTTGTTTATTTTCAAATTTTATGAAGAGTAAAAAATATATATTTGGTGTACTTCTATATTTAATGTACGGTATATAATATTTATTTAGTGTAATTTGATATTTTATGTCCAGTTTATATTATATATTTGGTGTACCTTGATATTTTATGTACAGTATATAATATATATTTTGTATATTTTCATATAACATGTACAGTATATTATATATTTGGTGTACTTTTGTATTTTATGTACAGTATTTAATATATATTTAGTGTAATTTGATATTTTATGTACAGTTGATAATATATATTTGGTGTACTTTGGTATTTTATGTAAAGTATATAATATATATTTTGTATATTTTCACATTTTATGTACAGTACATAATATATATTTGGTGTACTTTGATATTTTATGTACAGTATATAATATATATTTTGTATATTTTCATATTTTATGTACAGTATAAAATATATATTTGGTGTACTTTTATATTTTATATATGGTATTTAATATTTATTTAGTGTAATTTGATATTTTATGTACAGTTTATAATATATATTTGGTGTTCTGTGGTATTTTATGTACAGTATATAATATATATTTTGTATATTTTCATATTTTATGTAAAATATAAAATATATGTTTGGTGTACTTTTATATTTTATGTACTGCATACAATATTTCTTTAGTGTAATTTGATATTTTATGTACAGTTTATAATACATATTTGGTGTACTTCTGTATTTTATGTACAGTTTATAATATATATTTGATGTATTTTCATATTTTATGTACAGTATATAATATATATATGTTGTACTTTGATATTTTATGTACAGTATAATTTATTTTGTGTATTTTCACATTTTATGAAGAGTAAAAATTATATCTTTGGTGTACATTTATATTTTATGTGCGGTATATAATATTTATTTCGTGTAATTTGATATTTTATGTACAGTTTATATTATATATTTGGTGTACCTTGATATTTTATGTACAGTATGTAATATATATTTTGTATATTTTCATATAACATGTACAGTATATTATATATTTGGTGTACTATTGTATTTTATGTACAGTATTTAATATATATTTAGTGTAATTTGATATTTTATGTACAGTTGATAATATATATTTGGTGTACTTTGGTATTATATGTACAGCATATAATATATATTTTGTATATTTTCACATTTTATGTGCAGTACATAATATATATTTGGTGTACTTTGATATTTTATGTACAGTATATAATATATATTTTGTATATTTTCATATTTTATGTACAGTATAAAATATATATTTGGTGTACTTTTATATTTTATATCTGGTATTCAATATTTATTTAGTGTAATTTGATATTTTATGTACAGTTTATAATACATATTTGGTGTTCTGTGGTATTTTATGTACAGTATATAATATATATTTTGTATATTTTCATATTTTATGTAAAATATAAAATATATGTTTGGTGTACTTTCATATTTTATGTGCTGCATACAATATTTCTTTAGTGTAATTTGATATTTTATGTACAGTTTATAATACATGTTTGGTGTACTTCCGTATTTTACGTACAGTTTATAATATATATTTGATGTATTTTCATATTTTATGCACAGTATATATTATATATTTGTTGTACTTTGATATTTTATGTACAGTATATTATATATTTTGTGTATTTTCATATTTTATGAAGAGTAAAAATTATATCTTTGGTGTACATTTATATTTTATGTGCGGTATATAATATTTATTTCGTGTAATTTGATATTTTAGGTACAGTTTATATTATATATTTGCTGTACCTTGATATTTTATGTAGAGTATATAATATATATTTTGTATATTTTCATATAACATGTACAGTATATTATATATTTGGTGTACTTTTGTATTTTATGTACAGTATTTAATATATATTTAGAGTAATTTGATATTTTATGTACAGTTGATAATATATAATGGGTGTACTTTGGTATTTTATGTACAGTATATAATATATATTTTGTATATTTGCACATTTTATGTGCAGTAGATAATAGATATTTGGTGTACTTTGATATTTTATGTACAGTATATAATATATATTTTGTATATTTTCATATTTTATGTACAGTATAAAATATATATTTGGTGTACTTTTATATTTTATATATGGTATTTAATATTTATTTAGTGTAATTTGATATTTTATGTACAGTTTATAATATATATTTGGTGTTCTGTGGTATTTTATGTACAGTTTATAATATATATTTTGTATAATTTCATATTTTATGTAAAATATGAAATATATGTTTGGTGTACGTTTATATTTTATGTAGAGCTTATAATATTTCTTTAGTGTAATTTGATATCTTATGTACAGTTTATAATATATATTTGGTGTACTTCCGTATCTTATGTACAGTACATAATGTATATTTGAAGTATTTTCATATTTTATGTACAGTATATAATATATATTTGCTGTACTTTGATATTTTATGTACAGTATATTATATATTTTGTTTATTTTCAAATTTTATGAAGAGTAAAAAATATATATTTGGTGTACTTCTATATTTAATGTACGGTATATAATATTTATTTAGTGTAATTTGATATTTTATGTCCAGTTTATATTATATATTTGGTGTACCTTGATATTTTATGTACAGTATATAATATATATTTTGTATATTTTCATATTACATGTACAGTATATTATATATTTGGTGTACTTTTGTATTTTATGCACAGTATTTAATATATATTTAGTGTAATTTGATATTTTATGTACAGTTGATAATATATATTTGGTGTACTTTGTTTTTTTATGTACAGTATATATTATATGTTTTGTATATTTTCACATTTTATGTGCAGTACATAATAGATATTTGGTGTACTTTGATATTTTATGTACAGTATATAATATACATTTTGTATATTTTCATATTTTATGTACAGTATAAAATATATATTTGGTGTACTTTTATATTTTATATCTGGTATTTAATATTTATTTAGTGTAATTTGATATTTTATGTACAGTTTATTATACATATTTGGTGTTCTGTGGTATTTTATGTACAGTATATAATATATATTTTGTATATTTTCATATTTTATGTAAAATATAAAATATATGTTTGGTGTACTTTTATATTTTATGTAGTGCATACAATATTTCTTTAGTGTAATTTGATATTTTATGTACAGTTTATAATACATATTTGGTGTACTTCCGTATTTTATGTACAGTATATAATATATATTTGATGTATTTTCATATTTTATGTACAGTATATAATATATATTTGTTGTACTTTGATATTTTATGTACAGTATATTATATATTTTGTGTATTTTCATATTTCATGATGAGTAAAAATTATATATTTGATGTACATTTATATTTTATGTGCGGTATATAATATTTATTTCGAGTAATTTAATATTTTATGTACAGTTTATATTATATATTTGGTGTACCTTGATATTTTATGTACAGTATATAATATATATTTTGTATATTTTCATATAACATGTACAGTGTATTATATATTTGGTGTACTTTTGTACTTTATGTACAGTATTTAATATATATTCAGTGTAATTTGATATTTTACGAACAGTTGATAATATGAATTTGGTGTACTTTGGTATTTTATGTACAGTATATAATATATATTTTGTATATTTTTACATTTTATGCACAGTACATAATATATATTTGGTGTACTTTGATATTTTATGTACAGTATATAATATATATTTTGTATATTTTCATATTTTATGTGCAGTATAAAATATATATTTGGTGTACTTTTATATTTTATATATGGTGTTTAATATTTATTTAGAAATATTTGATATTTTATGTACAGTTTATAATATATATTTGGTGTTCTGTGGTATTTTATGTACAGTATATAATATATATTTTGTATAATTTCATATTTTATGTAAAATATGAGATATATGTTTGGTGTACTTTTATATTTTATGTAGAGCATATAATATTTATTTAGTGTAATTTGACATTTTATGTGCAGTTTATAATATATATTTGGTGTACTTCCGTATTTAATGTACAGTATATAATGTATATTGGATGTATTTTCATATTTTATGTACAGTATATAATATATATTTGCTGTACTTTGATATTTTATGTACAGTATATTGTATATTTTGTATATTTCATATTTTATGAAGAGTAAAAAAAATATATTTGGTGTACTTCTATATTTTATATACGGTATATATTATTTATTTAGTGTAATTTGATATTTCATGTACAGTTTATATTATATATTTGGTGTACCTTGATATTTTATGTACAGTATATATTATATATTTTGTATATTTTCATATAACATGTACAGTATATTACATATTTGGTGTACTTTTGTATTTTATGTACAGTATTTTATATATATTTAGTGTAATTTGACATTTTATGTACAGTTGAAAATATATATTTGGTGTAATTTGGTATTTTATGTACAGTATATAATATATATTTTCTATATTTTCACATTTTATGTACAGTACATAATATATATTTGGTGTACTTTGATATTTTATGTACAGTATATAATATATATTTTGTATATTTTCATATTTTATGTACAGTATAAAATATATATTTGGTGTACTTTTATATTTTATATATGGTATTTAATATTTATTTAGTGTAATTTGATATTTTATGTACAGTTTATAATATATATTTGGTGTAATTTGGTATTTTATGTAGAGTATATAATATATATTTTGTATATTTTCACATTTTATGTACAGTAGAAAATATATATTTGGTGTACTTCCGTATTTTATGTACAGTATCTAATATATATTTGATGTATTTTCAAATTTTATGTACAGTATATAATATATATTTGATGTATTTTCAAATTTTATGTACAGTATATAATATATATTTGCTGTACTTTTTATATTTTATGTACAGTATATTATATATTTTGTGTATTTTCATGTTTTATGAAGAGTAAAAAATATGTACTTTTTGTAATTTTATATTTTATATAAGGTACTTAATATTTATTTAGTGTAATTTGATATTTTATGTCCAGTTTATATTATATATTTGGTGTACCTTGATATATTATGTACAGTATATAATATATATTTTGTATATTTTCATATAACATGCACAGTATATAATATATATTTGGTGTACTTTTGTATTTTATGTACAGTATATTATATATATTTAGTGTAATTTGATATTTTATGTACAGTTTCTAATATATATTTGGTGTACTTTGGTATTTTATGTATAGTATATAATATATATTTTGTATATTTTCACATTTTATGTACGGTAGATAATATATATTTGGTGAACTTCCCTATTTTCTGTACAGTATATAATATATATTTTGTATCTTTTCACATTTTATGTACAGTAGATAATATATATTTGGTGTACTTCCGTATTTTATGTACAGTATCTAATATATATTTGATGTAGTTTCATATTTTATGTACAGTATATAATATATATTTGCTGTCCTTTTTATATTTTATGTACAGTATATTATATATTTTGTGTATTTTCATATTTTATGAAGAGGAAAAAATATATATTTGGTGTACTTTTATATTTTATGTACAGTATATAATATTTATTTAGTGTAATTTGATATTTTATGTACAGTTTATATTATATATTTGTTGCACCTTGATATTTTATGTACAGTATATAATATATATTTTGTATATTTTCTTATAACATGTACAGTATATAGTATATATTTGGTTTACTTTTGTATTTTATGTACAGTGTATAATATATATTTAGTGTAATTTTATGTTTTATGTACAGTTTATCATATATATTTGGAATACTTTGGTATTTTATGTACAGTATATAATATATATTTTGTATATTTTCACATTTTATGTACAGTAGATAATATATATTTGGTGTACTTTGATATTTTATGTACAGTATATAATATATATTTTGTATATTTTCATATAACTGGTACAGTATAAAATACATATTTGGTGTCCTTTTGTATTTTATGTATAATATTTAATATATATTTAGTGTAATTTGATATCTTATGTACTGTTTATAATATATATTTGGTGTACTTTGGTATTTTATTTACACTATATAATATGTATTTTGTATATTTTCACATTTCATGTACACTAGATAATATATATTTGGTGTACTTTCGTATTTTCTGTACAGAATATAATATATATTTTGTATCTTTTCACATTTTATGTTCAGTAGACAATGTATATTTGGATTACTTCCGTATTTTATGTACAGTATATAATATATATTTGATGTATTTTCCTATTTTATGTACAGTATATAATATATATTTGCTGTACTTTTTATATTTTATGTACAGTATATTATATATTTTGTGTATTTTCATATTTTATGAAGAATAAAAAATATCTATTTGGTGTACTTTTATATTTTATGTAAAGTATATAATATTTATTTAGTGTAATTTGATATTTTATGTACAGTTTATATTATATATTTGGTGTGCTTTGATATTTTATGTACAGTATATAATATATATTTTGTATATTTTCATATAACATGTACAGTACAGAATATATATTTGGTGTACTTTGGTATCTTATGTACAGTATATAATATATATTTTGTATATTTTAACATTTTATGTACAGTAGATAATATATATTTGGTGTACTTTGATATTTTTTCTACAGTATATAATTTATATTTTGTATATTTTCATATTTTATGTACAGTATAAAATATATATTTGGTGTACTTTTATATTTTATATATGGTATTTAATATTTATTTAGTGTAATTTGATATTTTATGTACAGTTTATATTATATATTTGGTGTTCTTTGTTATTTTATGCACAGTATATAATATATATTTTGTATATTTTCATATTTTATGTACAGTATAAAATTTATATTTGGTGTACTTTTTTTTATGTAGAGCATGTAATATTTCTTTAGTGTAATTTGGTATTTTATGTGCAGTTTATAATATATATTTGGTGTACTTCCGTATTTTATGTACAGTATATAATGTATATTTGATGTATTTTCATATTTTATGTACAGTATATAATATATATTTGCTGTCCTTTGATATTTTATGTACAGTATACTATATATTTTGTGTATTTTCATATTTTATGAAGAGTAAAAACTATATATTTGGTGTACTTTTATATTTTATGTACACTATATAATATTTATTTAGTGTAATTTGTTATTTTATGTACAGTTTATATTATATATATGGTGTACCTTGATATTTTATGTACAGTATATAATATATATTTTGTATATTTTCATATAACATGTACAGTACATAATATATATTTGGTGTACTTTTGTATTTTATGTACAGTATATAATATATGTTTATTGTAATTTGATATTTTATGTACAGTTTATAATATATATTTGGTGTACTTTGGTATCTTATGTACAGTATATAATATATATTTTGTATATTTTCACATTTTATGTACAGTAGATAATATATATTTGGTGTACTTTGATATTTTTTCTATAATATATAATATATATTTTGTATATTTTCATATTTTATGTACAGTATAAAATATATATTTGGTGTACTTTTATATTTTATATATGGTATTTAATATTCATTTAGTGTAATTTGATATTTTATGTACAGTTTATAATATATATTTGGTGTTCTTTGTTATTTTATGTACAGTATATAATATATATTTTGTATATTTTCATATTTTATGTACATTATAAAATATATATTTGGTGCACTTTTTTTTATGTAGAGCATGTAATATTTCTTTAGTAGAATTTGATATTTTATGTACAGTTTATAATATATATTTGGTGTACTTTGGTATTTTATGTACACTATATAATATGTATTTTGTATATTTTCACATTTCATGTACAGTAGATAATATATATTTGGTGTACTTTCGTATTTTCTGTACAGTATATAATATATATTTTGTATCTTTTCACATTTTATGTACAGTAGACAATATAAATTTGGTGTACTTCCGTATTTTATGTACAGTATATAATATATATTTGATGTATTTTCATATTTTATGTACAGTATAGAATATATATTTGCTGTACTTTTTAAATTTTATGTACAGTATATTATATATTTTGTGTATTTTCATATTTTATGAAGAGTAAAAAATATATATTTGGTGTACTTTTATATTTTATGTACAGTATATAATATTTATTTAGTGTAATTTGATATTTTATGTACAGTTTATATTATATATTTGGTGTACCTTGATATTTTATGTACTGTATATATTATATATTTTGTACATTTTCATATAACATGTACAGTACATAATATATAGTTGGTGTACTTTTGTATTTTATGTACAGTATATAATATATATTTAGTGTAATTTGATATTTTATGTACAATTTATAAAATATATTTGGAGTACTTTGGTATTTTATGTACAGTATATAATATGTATTTTGTATATTTTCAAATTTTATGTACAGTAGATAATATATATTTGGTGTACTTCTGTATTTTATGTACAGTATATAAAATATATTTGAAGTACTTTCATATTTTATGTACAGTATATGATATATATTTGCTTTACTTTTTATATTTCATGTATAGTATAAAATATATATTTAGTGTAACTTGATATTTAATGTACAGTTTATAATATATATTTGGTGTACTTTGGTATTTTCCGTACAGTATATAATACATATTTTGTATATTTTCACATTTTATGTACAGTAGATAATATATATTTGGTGTACTTTGATATTTTATGTACAGAATATAATATATATTTTCTATATTTTCATATTTTATGTAAAGTATAAAATATATATTTGGTGTACTTTTATATTTTATATATGGTATTTAATATTTATTTAGTGTAAGTTGGTATTTTATGTACAGTTTATAATATATATTTGGTGTTATTTTTTATTTTATGTACAGCACATAATATATATTTTGTATATTTTCATATTTTATGTTCATTATAAAATATATATTTGGTGTACTTTTATATTTTAGGTAGAGCATATAATATTTCTTTAGTGTAATTTGATATTTTATGTACAGTTTATAATACATATTTGGTGTACTTCCGTATTTTATGTACAGTATATAATATATATTTGATGTATTTTCATATTTTATGTACAGTATATAATATATGTTTGCTGTACTTTGATATTCAATGTACAGTATATTATATATTTTGTGTATTTTGATATTTTATGAAGAGTAAATATATATATTTTGTGTACATTCATATTTAATGAGCGGTATATAATATGTATTTTGTGTAATTTGAAATTTTATATAGAGTTTATATTATATATTTGGTGTACCTTTATAATTTATGTACAGTATATAATATATATTTTGCATATTTTCATATTTTATGTATATTATAAAATGTATATTTGGTGTACTTTTATATTTTATGAAGAGCATATAATATTTCTTTAGTGTAATTTGATATTTTATGTGCAGTTTATAATATATATTTGGTGTACTTCCGTATTTTATGTACAGTATATAATGTATATTTGATGTATTTTCATATTTTATGTACAGTATATAATATATATTTGCTGTACTTTGATATTTTATGTACAGTATATTATATATTTTGTATATTTTCATATTTTATGAAGAGTAGAAAACATTTATTTGGTGTACTTTTATATTTTATGTACAGTATATAATATTTATTTAGTGTAATTTGATATTTTATGTACAGTTTATATTAAATATTTGGTGTACCCTGATATTTTATGTACAGTATATAATATATATTTTGTATATTTTCATATAACTTGTACAGTATATTATATATATTTGGTGTAATTTTGTATTTTAAGAACAGTATATAATATATATTTAGTGTAATTTGATATTTTATTTACAGTTTATAATATATATTTGGTGTACTTTGTTATTTTATGTAGAGTATTTAATATATATTTTGTATATTTTCATATTTTATGTACAGTAGATAATATATATTTGGTGTACTTCCGTATTTTCTGTACAGTATATAATATATATTTTGTATCTTTTCACATTTTATGTACAGTAGATAATATGTATTTGGTGTACTTACGTATTTTATGTACAGTATCTATTATATATTTGATGTATTTTCAAATTTTATGTACAGTATATAATAAATATTTGCTGTACTTTTTATATTTTATGTACAGTATACTATATATTCTGTGTATTTTCATATTTTATGAAGAGTAAAAAATATATATTTGGTGTACTTTTATATTTTATATATGGTACTTAACATTTATTTAGTGTAATTTGATATTTTACGTACAGTTTATATTATATATTTGGTGTTCCTTGATATTTTATGTACAGTATATAATATATATTTTGTATATTTTCATATAACATGTACAGTATATAATATATATTTGGTGTACTTTTGTATTTTATGTACAGTATATAATATATATTTAGTGTAATTTTATATTTTATGTTCAGTTTATCATATATATTTGGAGTACTTTGGTATTTTATGTACAGTATATAATATATATTTTGTATATTTTCACATTTCATGTACAGTAGATAATATATATTTGGTGTACTTTGATATTTTATGTACAGTATATAATATATATTTTGTATATTTTCATATTTTATGTAAAGTATAAAATATATATATGGTGTACCTTTATATATTATATATGGTATTTAATATTTATTTAGTGTAATTTGATATTTTATGTACAGTTTATAATATACATTTGGTGTTCTTTGGTATTTTATGTACAGTATATAATATATATTTTGTATATTTTCATATTTTTGTACAGTATAAAATATATATTTGGTGTACTTTTATATTTTATATACAGCATATAATATTTATTTAGTGTAACTTGATATTTTCTGTGCAGTTTATAAAATATACTTGTGTACTTCCGTATTTTATGTACAGTATATAATATATATTTGATGTATTTTCATACTTTATGTACAGTATATAATATATATTTGCCATACGTTGATATTTTATGTACAGTATGTTATCTATTTTGTATATTTTCATATTTTATGAAGAGTAAAAATCATAAATTTGGTGTACTTTCATATTTTATGTACAGTATATAATATTTATTTAGTGTAATTTGAAATTTTCTGTATAGTTTATATTATATATTTGGTGTACCTTGATATTTTATGTACAGTATATAATATATATTTTGTATGTTTTCATATAACATGTACAGTATATAATATATATTTGGTGTACTTTTGTATTTTATGTACAGTATATAATATGTATTTAGTGTAATTTGATATTTTATGTACAGTTTATCATATATATTTGGAGTACTTTGGTATTTTATGTACAGTATATAATATATATTTTGTATATTTTCACATTTTATGTACAGTAGAAAATATGTATTTGGTGTACTTTGATATTTTATGTACAGCATATAATATACATTTTGTATATTTTCATATGTTATGTAAAGTATAAAATATATATATGGTGTACCTTTACATTTTATATATGGTATTTAATATTTATTTAGTGTAATTTGATATTTTATGTACAGTTTATAATATATATATGGTGTTCTGTGGTATTTTATGTACAGTATATAATATATATTTTGTATATTTTCAAATTTTTGTACAGTATAAAATATATATTTGGTGTACTTTTATATTTTATATACAGCATATAATACTTATTTAGTGTAATTTGATATTTTTTGTGCAGTTTATAAAATATACTTGTGTACTTCCGTATTTTATGTACAGTATATAATATATATTTGATGTATTCTCATATTTTATGTAAAGTATATAGTATATGTTTGCTGTACTTTGATATTTTATGTACAGTATATTATCTATTTTGTATATTTTCATATTTTATGAAGAGTAAAAAACATATATTTGGTGTACTTTTATATTTTATGTACAGAATATTATATATTTTGCATATTTTCATATTTTATTTACAGTATAATATATGTATTTGGTGTACTTTTATATTTTATATACAGTATATAATATTTACTTAGTGTAATTTGATATTTTATGTACAGTTTATATTATATATTTGGTGTACCTTGATATTTCATGTACAGTATATAATGTATATTTTGTATATTTTTATATAATATGTACAGTACATAATATATATTTAGTGTACTTTTATCTTTTTTGTACTGTATGTAATATATATTTAGAGCAATTTGAAATTTTATGTACAGTTTATATTATATATTTGGTGTACTTTGGTATTTTATGTACAGTATGTAAGATATATTTTGTATATTTTCACATTTTATGTACAGTAGATATATATTTGGCATACATTGATATTTTATGTACAGTATATTATATATTTTGTATATTTTCATATTTTACTTACAGTATATAATATATATTTGGTGTACTTTTATGTTTTACTTACAGTAAATAATATTTATTTAGTGTAATTTGATATTTTATGTACAGATTACAATATATATTTCGTGTACTTTGGTATTTTATGTACTGTATATAATATGTAGTGTATATTTTCACATTTTATGTACAGTAGATAACAAATATTTGGTGTACTTTGATATTTTATGTACAGTATATTATATATTTTGTATATTTTCATATTTTATGAATAGTAGAAAATATATATTTGGTGTACTTTTATATTTTATGTACAGTATATAATATATATTTAGTGTAATTTGATATTTTATGTACAGTTTATAATATATATTTGGTGTACTTTGGTATTTTATGTACAGTGTATAATATTTATTTTGAATATTTTCGCATTTTATGTACAGTAGATAATATATATTTGGTGTACTTTGATATTTTATGTACAGTGTATTATATATTTTGTATAATTTCATATTTTATGTACAGTGTGAAATATATATTTGATGTAATTTTATATTTTATGTACAGTACATAATATTTATTTAGTTTAATTTGATATTTTATGTACAGTTTATAATATATATTTGGTGTACTTCGGTATTTTATGTACAGTATATACTATATATTTGATGTATTTTCATATTTTATGTACAGTATATAATATATATTTGGTGTACCTTGATATTTTATGTACATTATATTATATATTTTGTATATTTTCATATTTTATGAAGAGTAAAAAATATACGTTTGGTGTACTTTTATATTTTATGTACAGTATATAATATTTTTTAATGTAATTTGATATTTTATGTACAGTTTATATTATATATTTGGTGTACTTGGATATTTTATGTGCAGTACAAAATATATATTTTGTATATTTTCATATAATATGTACAGTATATAATATAAATTTGGTGTACTTTTATATTTTATGTACAGTACATAATATATATTTAGTGTAATTTGATATTTTATGTATAGTTTGTAATATATATTTGGTGTACTTTGGTATTTTATGTACAGTATATAATATATATTTCGTATATTTTCTCATTTTATGTACAGCATATAATATATATTTGCAGTACTTTTATATTTTATGTACAGTATATAATATTTATTTAGTGTACTTTGATATTTTATGTACAGTTTATATTATATATTTGATGTACCTTGATATTTCATGTACAGTATATAATATATATTTTGTATATTTTCATATAATATGTACAGTATATAATATATATTTAGTGTACTTTTGTATTTTATGTACAGTATATAATATATATTTAGTGTAATTTGAAATTTTATGTACAGTTTATAATATATATTTGGTGTACTTTGGTATTTTATGTACAGTATATAATATATATTTTGTATATTTTCATTTTTTATGTACAGTAGATAATATATATTTTGTGTACTTTGATATTTTATGCAGAGCATATAGTATTTATTTAGAGTAATTTGATATTTTATGCACAGTTTATATTATATATTTGGTGTACTTTGATATTTTATGTACATTATATAATATATATTTTGTATATTTTCATATATTATGTACAGCATATAATATATGTTAGGTGTACTTTTATATTTTATGTACAGGATATAATATTTATTTACTGTAATTTTATATTTTATGTGCAGTCTGTATTATATATTTGGTGTACCTTGGTATTTCATGTACAGTATATAATATATATTTTGTATATTTTCATATAATATGTAGAGTATATAATATATACTTGGTGTACTTTTATATTTTATGTACAGTATACAATATATATTTCGGGTAATTTGAAATTTTATGTACAATTTATAATATATATTTGGTGTACCTTGGTATTTTATGTACAGTATGTTATATATTTTGTATATTTTCATATTATATGTACAGTAGATAATATATATTGGGTGTACTTTGATAGTTTATGTACAGTATATTATATACGTTGTATATTTTCATATTTCATGTACAGTATATAATATGTATTTGGTGTACTTTGATATTTTATGTACAGTATATGATATGTATTTGGTGTACTTTGATATTTTATGTACAGTATATGATATATATTTGTTGAAGTTTGATATTTTATGTACAGTATATAATATATATTTGGTGAAATTTGGTATATTATGAACAGTATATCCTACATATTTGGTGAAACTGGATATTTTATGTACAGTATATAATATATATTTGGTGAAATTTGATATTTTTTGTACAGTATATAATATATATTTGGTGTACTTTGATATTTTATGTACAGTATAAGATATATATTTGGTGAACTTTGATATTTTATATACAGTATATAATATATATTTGATGGAATTTGATATTTTATGTACAGTTTATATTATATAATTGGTGTACCTTAATATTTTATGTACAGTATATAATATATATTTTGTATATGTTCATATAATATGTTTACTATATAATACATATTTTGTGTAATTTCATATTTTATGTACAGTATATAATATATATTTAGTGTAACTTGATATTTTATGTAGAGTTTATAATATATATTTGGTGTACTTTGATATTTTATGAACAGTGTATATTATATATTTTGTGTATTTTCATATTTTATCTACAACATATAATACATTTGGTGTACTTTGATATTTTATGTATGGTATATAAAACATACTTTGTATATTTTCGTATTTTATGTACAGTGTATAAGATATATTTGGTGTACTTTTATATTTTTTGTACGGCATATAATGTATATTTGGTGTAATTAGATATTTTATGTACAGTATATAGTATATATTTGGTGTGCTTTGATATTTTATGTACAGCATATAATATATATTTGGTTTACATGTATATTTTATGTACTGCATATAATATTTATTTAGAGTAGTTTGATATTTTATCTACAGTTTATAATATATATTTGGTGTACTTTGGTATATTATGTACAGTATACAATAAGTATTTCATGGTTTTTCATTTTTTATGTATAGTATATAATATATATTTGGTGTACTTTTATATTTTATGTATAGTATATTATATATTTTGTATATTTTCATATTTTATGAAGAGTGTAAAATATATCTTTGTTTTACTTTTATATATAACGTGCAGTATATAATATTTATTTAGTGTCATTTGATGTTTTATGTGCAGTTTTTTTAAGTTATAATATCTATTTGGTGTACTTTATTTTATGTACAGTATATAGTATATTTTGTGTATTTTCATATTTTATGTACAGTGTAATATATATATTTGGTGTACTTTTATATTTTATGTACAGTATATAATATTTATTTGGTGTAATTTCATAATTTATGTACAGTTTATAATACATATTTGGTGTACTTTTGTATTTTATGTACAGTATATAATATATATTTTGTATATTTTCATACTTTATGTACAGTATATAACATATATTTGGTGTACTTTGATATGTTATGTACAGTATATTATATATTTTGTATATTTTCATATTTTATGTAGAGTATAAAATATATTTTTGGTGTACTTTTATATTTTATGTACAACATATAATATTTATTTAGTGTAATTTGATATTTTATGTACATTTCATATTATATATTTGGTGTACTTTGATATTTTATGTACAGCATATAATATATATTTTGTATATTTTCATATATTATGTACAGTATATAGTATATATTTGGTGTACTTTTATATTTTATGTACTGTATAAAATATTTATTTAGTGTAATTTGATATTTTATGTACAGTTTATAATATATATAAGGTGTACTTTGGTATTTTATGTACAGTATATAATATATATTTTGTGTATTTTCATATTTTATGTACATGTGTTAATATATATTTGTTGTACTTTGGTATTTTAAGTACAGTATATTGTATATTTTGTGTATTTTCATATTTTATGTAGTGTATAAAATATATATTTGGTGTACTTTTATATTTTATGTTCAGTATTTAATATTTATTTAGTGTAATTTGATATTTTATGTACAGTTTATAATATATATTTGGTGTACTTTGATATTTTAAGTACTGTATATAATATATATTTTGTATATTTTCATACTGCTTTTCAGTATATGATATATATTTGGTGTACTTTTTATTTTAGGTACAGTGTATAAGATTTATTTAGTGTAATTTGATATTTATTTTACACTTTATAATATATATTTTGTGTACTTTGGTATTTTATGTACAGTATATAATATATATTGTACATTTCCATATTTTATGTGCAGTATATAATATATCTTTGGTGTACTTTTATATTTTATGCACAGTATATTATGTATATGTATATTTTCATATTTTATGTACAGTATAAAATATATCTTGGTGTAATTTTATATTTTATGTACAGTATATAATATTGATTTAATGTAATTTGATATTTTATGTACTGTTTACAATATATATTTGGTTTACTTTGATATTTTATTTATAGTATATAATATATATTTTGTATATTTTCATATTTTATGTACAGTATATAATATATATTTTGTGTACTTTAAAATTTTTTGTACAGTATATAATATTTATTTAGAGTAATTTGATATTTTATCTACAGTTACAATATATATTTGGTGTACATTGGTATTTTATGTACAGTATTTAATATATAATTGTATGTTTTCTTATTTAATGCACAGTACTTCGTGTACTTTTATATTTTATGTACAGTATATAATATTGATTTAGTGTAATTTGATGTTTTGTGTAAAGTTTATACTACATATTTGGTTTACTTTGATGTTTTATGTACAGTATAAGATATATATTTTGTGTATTTTCATATTTTATGTACAGTATGTGATATATATTTGGTGTAATTTGATATTTTATGTACAGTATATAATATATATTTTCTATACTTTCATATTTTATGTACAGTATATTATATATCTGTATATTTTCTTATTTTATGTTCAGAGTAAAATATATATTTAGAGAACTTTTATATTTTATGTATTGTATTTAATATTTATTTATTGTAATTTGATATTTTATGTACAGTTTATATTATATATTTGGTGTACCTTGGTATTTCATGTACAGTATATAATATATATTTTGTATATTTTCATATAATACGTAGGGTACATAGTATATATTTGGTGTACTTTTACATTTTATGTACAGTATATAATATATATTGAGTGTAATTTGAAATTTTATGTACAATTTATAATATATATTTGTTGTACTTTGGTATTTTATGTCCAGTATATAATATATACTTTGTATATTTTCACATTTTATGTACTGTATAAAATATATATCTGGGGTACTTTGATATTTTATGTACAGTATATTATATATGTTGAATATTTTCATATTTTATGTACAGTATATAATGTATATTTGGTGTACTTTTATATTTCATGTACAGTATATAATACATATTTAGTGTAATTTTATATTTTATGTACTGTTTATGATATATATTCGGTGTACTTTGGTATTTTATGTACTGTATATAATATATATTTTGTATATTTTCACATTTTATGTACAGTAGATAACATATATTTGGTGTACTTTGATATTTTATGTACAGAATATTATATATTTTGCATATTTTCATATTTTATTTACAGTATAATATATGTATTTGGTGTACTTTTATATTTTATGTACAGTATATAATATTTATTTAGTGTAATTTCATATTTTATGTACAGTTTATATTATATATTTGGTGTACCTTGATATTTCATGTACAGTATATAATGTATATTTTGTATATTTTCATATAATATGTACAGTACATAATATATATTTAGTGTACTTTTATCTTTTTTGTACTGTATATAATATATATTTAGTGTAATTTGAAATTTTATGTACAGTTTATATTATATATTTGGTGTACTTTGGTATTTTATGTACAGTATGTAATATATATTTTGTATATTTTCTCATTTTATGTACAGTAGATAATATATATTTGGCATACATTGATATTTTATGTACAGTATATTATATATTTTGTATATTTTCATATTTTACATACAGTATAGAATATATATTTGGTGTACTTTTATGTTTTACGTACAGTATATAATATTTATTTAGTGTAATTTGATATTTTATGTACAGTTTACAGTATATATTTCGTGTACTTTGGTATTTTATGTACTGTATATAATATATATTGTGTATATTTTCACATTTTATGTACAGTAGATAACATATATTTGGTGTACTTTGATATTTTATGTACAGTATATTATATATTTTGTATATTTTCATATTTTATGAATAGTGAAAAATATATATTTGGTGTAGTTTTATATTTTATGTAAAGTATATAATATATATTTAGTGTAATTTGATATTTTATGTACACTTTATAATATATATTTGGTGTACTTTGGTATTTTATGTACAGTGTATAATATTTATTTTGTATATTTTCACATTTTATGTACAGTAGATAATATATATTTGGTGTACTTTGATATTTTATGTACAGTGTATTACATATTTTGTATAATTTCATATTTTATGTACAGTGTGAAATATATATTTGATATACTTTTATATTTTATGTACAGTATATATTTTATGAAGAGTAAAAAATATATATTTTGTGTACTTTAATATTTTATGTACAGTATATAATATTCATTTAGTGTAATTTGATATTTTATGTACAGTATAAATTATATATTTGGTGTACTTTGATATTTCTTGTGCAGTATATAATATATATTTTGTATATTTTCATATATTATGTTCAGTATGTAATATGTATTTGGTGTACTTTTATGTTTTATGTGCAGTATATAATATTTATTTAGGGTAAACTGATATTTTATGTACAGTTTATAATATATATTTGGTGTTCTTTGGTATTTTGTGTACACTATATAATATATATTTTGTATATTTTCACTTTTATTGCACAGTACTTGGTGTACTTTGATATTTTATGTGTAGCATATAATATTTATTTAACGTAATTTGATGTTTCTTGTGCAGTTTTTTACTTTATAATATGTATTTGGTGTACTTTGTTATTTTATGTACAGTATATGATATATTTTGTATATTTTCATATTTTATGTACAGTGTATAATATATATTTGGTGTACTTTTATATTTTATGTACAGTATATAATATTTATTTAGTGTAATTTGATATTTTATGTACAGTTTATAATATATATTTGGTGTACTTTAGTATTTTATGTACGATATATAATATGTATTTTGTATATTTTCATGTTTTATGTACAGTATATCATATATATTTGGTGTAGTTTTATATTTTATGAACCGTGTGTAATATATATTTTGTATACTTTCATATTTTATGTGCAGTATATAATATTTATTTGGTGTACTTTGATATTTTATGTACAATATATAAAACTTATAGTGTTTACTTTGATATTTTGTGTACAATATATAATATATATTTTATGTACTTTGATATTTTATGAACAATGTATTATATATTTTTTCTGTACATTGATATTTTATGTACAATATAAAATACACATATTATTTAGTCTGATATTTTATGTACAATATGTAATATATGTTTTGTGTACTTTGATATTTTATGTACAATATATAATATGTCTTTTGTGTACTTTGATATTTTATGTACAATATATATGTTTCGTGTACTTTGATATTTTATGTACAATATAAAATATATGTTTTGTGTTGTTTGATATATTACGTACAATACATAATATATGTTTTGTGTATGTTGATATTTTAGGTACAATATATAATAAATGTTTTCTATACTTTTATATTTTATGTACAATTTATAAAATATTGTGTACCTTGATATTTTATGTACGATATTCATATATCATATATTATATATAATATGTATCATACATTACCTATGTTACACATTTTATGTTATACATATTGTATATGATAGGTTATATATCTTAAATATATTTTCTATATTATATATCATATGTATCATATATATTGTGTAGTTTGATATTTTATGTACAACATATAAGATACATTTTGTGTAGTTTGATATTTTATGTACTATATATGATATAATTTGTGTACTTTGGTATTTTAGATAGAATATATAAGATATATATTGTGTACTTTGATGTTTTATGTACAATATATAAGATGTGTTTTGTGTACTTTTTAATTTTATGCACAATATATAAGATATATTTTGTGAACTTTGCTATTTTATATACATTATATAAGATATACTTTGTGTACTTTGATGTTTTATGTACAATACAGTAATTATAGTTTTGTACTTTGATATTTCATGTACAATATATCAGATATAGCTTGTGTGCTTTGAAATTTTATGTACAACATATAAGATATGGTTTGTGTACTGTCATATTTTATGAACACTATATGATATAGTTTGTTCACTTTGATATTTTATGCACAATATGTAAGATATAGTTTGCCTACTTTGATATTTTATGTACAATATATAAGATATAGTTTGTGTACTTTGATATTTTATTTACAATATATAAGATATGGTTTGTGTACTTTCATATTTTGTGTACAATATATCAGAAATATTTTGTGTACTTTGGTATTTTATGTACTGTATATAAGATATAGTTTGTGTACTTTGAAATTTTATGAACAATATATAAGATATGGTTTGTGTACTTTGATATTTTATGTAAAATATATAACATATAGTTTGTGTACTTTCATATTTTATGTACAACATATAATATATATTTTTTTCTTTGATATTTTATGTACAATATAATACCTATTTTGTGTACTTTGATATTTTATGTACATCATATAACATATATTTTGTGTAATTTGATATGTTATGTACAATATACAGTATATGTTTTGTGTACATTGATATTTTTTGTAAGATATATGAATATCATGTAATATATAATGTGTATAATATATTACATATATCATAAATTTTATGTAATATCTGTCATATATATTATGTTATATATCATATATTATCAATAATATATATCATATGTTCAAGGTAAAATTTATCATACATTGTATAATATATAGCTTATGGTATATATATATAATATATTATATAATATATAGCATGGATTACATAATATATATCATATATCATACTATATACCACATATCATATAATAGACATCATACATTATATTATATATATCTAATGTTATATAATATATGTCACAGATTATATTTTTTATAGTCGTTATATATTACCTATTGTATACTTTTTACTCATCATATAATCTATAATTTAAATATTATATAATATATTATATATTTTGTTATACGTATAATATATATAAAGTATATTTTATATATTTTATATATGATATATTTAATATATAATATATATAATCTGTTATATACAATATATGTATAATATATATAATATATATATCTTATATATATGAAACATATAATAATATATATAATATAATATATATATAAAAATATACATGATATGAAATATAATATATTTTATAGATCATTGTACAATACACATATTATATATTAGATAAAATACATAATATATATTATATGTTATATATTATATAAATAATATATAATATGTAATATATAATGTCATACAATATATATTATATATTACATGTAATATGTAATATATATAATATATAATATATGTAATATGACATGATATTTTTTATGTGTATTATGAGATATTATATATTATATATTATATATTACAGATATAATATATTATACACTACGTAATGCATATATATAATATATATTATATATATAATTGTTTTTAGACAGAGCCTTGTTCTGTTGCACAAACTGGGGTGCATTGGCACCATCTTCGCTCACTGCAATCTCCGCCTCACGGGTTCAAGTGATTGTCCTGCCTCAGCCTCCCAGGTAGCTGGGAGTACACCATACTGGGACTACTCCAGCTGCCACCATACGTGGCTGAATTTTTAGTTTTAGTAGAGACAGGATTTCACTGTATTGGCCAGGATGGTCTTGATCTCCTCACGTTGTGACCCTCTTGCCTTGGCCTCCCGAAGAGCTGGGATTAGAGGCCTGAACCAAGATACATCTTTTTTAAATGAAGAAAAATTTCAAAGTTACTCTGTTTGGTACAACAATCAAACATATAATTTGAGGAATAAAACATAACCATGAAACATATTGATAACTGCATATGGAAAATACAGAAGATAATGTTTTAAATAACATATTTGGAAAGCTCTGACTAATAATTTGAAGAGTTTGCATTTGACAGGCCAGTTTGAACATACCTTGAATGCAGCAACACAGGTTCCACATGAGAAAAATCAAAATCAGGGAAAATGAAACCAAGAAAGATTCAATCTGATCTGAGCTTTGAAAAACTCAGCACAGACAGTGGCACTTAGGACCAAGGGCAGGAGATCCCTAATCCCATCACCACGGTGATAGGGCACAAACATTCCAGGGTGAAGGCACAATCCACATTGTGAGGTCCAACTGCTGCCAGGCAGTCAGGAGTGCTTTTACATGTACAGGAAGGTCATTCAAGGCTCAGTGTTTTATTTAAAAACTGAATCCCAAGCCTACACATTACTACGCTGTACTTCTTAAAATAAGTTATGAGATGGGAAATAGGGCACCCCCAAATGTATATATATATGTGTGTATATATATATATTATTTATATAATGTAATATATATAACTTATATAATATGTTTAACATATATATAATTTTATTTTACATCCTGAATCTTTATAGTATATATAATGTATTATGTATAATATAATATAAAATGATATGTTATTATTATATACTATATAATGCATTTAATAATATATAATTATTTCATATAACATAATATATAATTATACACATAATTATACAGTTATATATAATTATAAGAATATAATAATATACAGTATATATAATATATAATATCTAATATATCATACGTTATATAATGTAGAATATCATATGTATAACACAGTATATAATATATAATATATACTATATGATATAATATATAATGTATTATACATTACATGTAATATGTAACATATTATGCATAATATGTAATATGTTAGATATTACATAACATATAATGTGTTATATATTAGACGTTATATATTATGTAACATATTATATATTATATCATATTATAATATATATTATAATATATAAGACATAGATTAAATGTTATATAATATATTACATTATATATAATAATACAATATAATATATAATATATAGTGATATATATAATATATTATGATATATTATATATTAGATATTAAGATATTTTACATATAATATGTAATATAATCATATATAATAGAATGTAATATACAATATATAATATATAACATATATAATATATATTATAGATCGTATATAATATATATCATGTATTATATATTATAGATCGTATATAATATATATCATGTATTATATATAATATATTATATAATATGTATCATATATTACATATATCATACATTATATGTAATACTTACCATATATTATACGTTATATATCATATACTATCTGTTATATATCATATATTATCAATAATATATATAATACGTTCAATGTAATATATATCATGCACTACATAATATTAGCATATGTTATATAATACATATAATATATTATATAATATATAGCATGTATCATACAATATATCTCATATGTCATAGTATATATCATACAACTCATATATAACAGAATTTTATATATTATATGTACTATATAAAATATTTTATATATTATATACACTATATAACATATTTTATATATTATATATACTATATAACATATTTTATATTTTATATATACTATATAACATATTTTATATATTATATATAATATATAAACTATATAATATATTTCATAAATCATATATAATATATATCATGTATTATATATAACATGCATCACATATTACATTTATCATACATTATATGTAATATATATCATTTATTATATGTTACGTATCATATACTATATGTTATATATCATATATTATCAATAATATATATCAAATGTTCATTGTAATATATATCATACATTATATAATATATAGCATATGTTATAAAATATATCTAATACATTATATAATATATAGCATACATTATATAATGTATATCATATATCATATTATATACCATATATCATATAATATATACCATACATTATATTATATATATGATATGCTATATATGTCACATATTATATTTATCATAGATGGTATATATTACCTATACTACATTATTTACATAGCATACAGTATATTATTTAAATATTATATAATATAATACATATTTTGTTTAACATACAATATGTATAATGTATATATTGTATATTTTATATAGGATATATTTGATATATCTTATATATAATCTCTTATATATATAATATATAAGAGATTATATATTATATACATGTCACAAAATATAATACATATTATAGATCATGATGTAATACACATATTATGTATTTGATAAAATATATAATATATAGATTATATAAATTACATATAATATAAATAATATATATTAGATGTAATATATAGTGTCATATAATATATATTACATATTATATATTACATGTAATATATAATAAATATAACACATATTATATATAATATGTCATTATATTTTTATGTATATTATGTGATATGATATATTATATATATTATACATTACAGATATAATATATTATATAATATATAATACATATTATATATATATTTGTTTTTAGACACAGTCTTGTTCTGTTGCACAGACTGTTGTGCAATGGCACCGTCTTTACTCACTGCAATCTCTGCCTCACGGGTTCAAGCGATTGTCCTGCCTTAGCCTCCCAGGTAGCTGGGACTACACCATACTGGGACTTCTCCAGCTGCCACCATGCCTGGCTAATTTTTTTAGTGCTAGTAGAGACAGGATTTCACTGTATTGGCCAGGATGGTCTTGATCTCCTCACGTTGTGATCCTCTTGCCTTGGCCTCCCAAAGTGCTGGGATTAGAGGCCTGAGCCAAGATACATCTTTTTTAAATGAAGAAAAATTTCAAAGGTACTCTGCTTGGTACAATAATCAAATATATAAATTGAGGAATAAAACATAACCATGAAACATATTGATAACTGCATATGGAAAATACAGAGGATAGTGTTTTGAAAAACATATTTGGAAAGCACTAACTAATAATTTGAAGAGTTTGCATTTGACAGGCCAGGATGAACATACCTTGAATGCAGCAACACAGGTTCCACATGAGAAAAATCAAAATCAGGGAAAATGAAACCACAAAGGTTCAATCCGCTCTGAGCTTTGAAAAACTCAGCACAGACAGTGGCACTTAGGACCAAGGGCGGGAGATCCCTAATCCCATCACCACGGCGATAGGGCATAAACATTCCAGGGTGAAGGCACAATCCACAATGTGCGGTTTAACTGCTGCCAGGCAGTCAGGAGTGCTTTCACATGTACAAGAAAGTCATTGAGGGCTCAGTGTTTTCTTTCAAAAACTGAATCCCAAGCCCACACATTACTATGCTGTACTTCTTAAAATAAGTTATGAGATGGGAAACAGGGCACCCCCAAACATATATATATATATATGTCTGTATATATATATATAATTTATATAATGTAATACATATAACTTATATAGTATGTATAACATATGTATAATTTTCTTTTACATCCTGCATCTGTATATTATATACAATATCTTATGTATAATATAAAATATAACCATATGTTATTATTATATACAATATAACACATGCAATAATATATAATTTTTACATATAACATAAAATATAATTATATACAAACTTATACAGTTTTATACATAATTATATATAATATAATAATATATAGTATATATAATATATAATATCTAATATATAATATGTTATATAATATAGAATATCAAATGTATAACACAGTATATAATATATAATATTTACTATATGATATAATGTATAATGTATTACATATTACAAATAAAATGTAACATATCATACATAATATGTAATATATTAGCTATTATATAACATATAGTGTAGTATATATTAGATGTTATATATTATTTACCATATTATATATTATATCGCCTTATAATATATATTATAACATTATATATGACATATATGAGATTAAATGCTTATAATATATTACATTACATATAATAATATAATATAATATAAAATATATTGTGATATATTACATATACTATATGATGATACAATATATATAAAGATATTTTATATATAATATGTAATATAATCATATATAATAGAAAATTATATACAATATATAATATATAACATATATAAAATATATCATATATCATATATTATATATCATGTATTATATATCATATATTATATAAAATATGTATCATATATTACATATATCATACATCATATGTAATATATGTCATATATTATATGTTATATATCATACACTGTATGTTATTTATCATATATTATCAATAATATATATCATGTGTTCAATGTAATATATATCATATATTACTTAATATATAGCATATGATATATAATATATAATATATTACATAATATATAGCACATATCATATAGTATATATTTCATAGTATATACCATACAACTCATATATAACAGAATTTTATATATTAGATATAATATATAACATATATAATATATTTCTAAAACATATCTAACATATATCATGTATTATATTTCTTGTATTATATGTAACGTGCATCACATATTACATTTATCTTACATTATATGTAATACATATCATATATTATATGTTATACATCATATATTATATGTAATATATCATATATTATCAATAATATATATCAAATCTTCCATGTTATATATATCATACATTATATAATATATAGCATAACTTATAAAATATATAAAATATATCATATAATATATAGCATATATTATATAATGTATATCATATATCATATTATATACCATATATGATATAATATACACCATACATTATATTATATATATCACATGCTATATAATATATGTCATGTATTATATTTATCATAGATTGTATATATTACCTATAATACATTATTTACGTAGCATATAGTATATAACTTAAATATTATCTAATCTATTATTTATTTTGTTTAACATATACTATGTACACTGTATATATTATATATTTTACATAGGATATATTTAATATATCATATATATAATCTACTATATATAATATATGAGAGATTATATATATTCTATACAAGTCATAAAATATAATATATATTATAGATCATTATGTAATACACATATTATATATTAGATAAAATATATAATATATAGATTATATATATTACATATAATATAAATAATATATATTATATGTAACATATAGTGTCATATAATATATATGACATATTATATATTATATGTAATATATAATAAATATAACACATATTATATATAATATGACCTTATATTTTTATGTATATAATGAGATATGATATATTATATATATTATACATTACAGATATAACGTATTATATAATATATCATGCATGTATATAATTCATATTTTATATATAATTGTTTTTAGACAGGGTCTTGTTCTGTTGCACAGACTGTTGTGCAATGGCACCGTCTTGGCTCACTGCAATCTCTGCCTCTCCGGTTCAAGCGATTGTCCTGCCTTAGCCTCCCAGGTAGCTGGGACTACACCATACTGGGACTAATCCAGCTGCCACCATGCCTGGCTAATTTTTTTAGTGTTAGTAGAGACAGGATTTCACTGTATTGGCCAGGATGGTCTTGATCTCCTCACGTTGTGATCCTCTTGCCTTGGCCTCCCAAAGTGCTGGGATTAGAGGCCTGAGCCAAGATACATCTTTTTTAAATGAAGAAAAATTTCAAAGGTACTCTGCTTGGTACAATAATCAAATATATAAATTGACGAATAAAACATAACCATGAAACTTATTGATAACTGCATATGGAAAATACAGAGGATAATATTTTAAAAAACATATTTGGAAAGCACTAACTAATAATTTGAAGAGTTTGCATTTGACAGGCCAGGATAAACATACCTTGAATGCAGCAACACAGGTTCCACATGAGAAAAATCAAAATCAGGGAAAATGAAACCACAAAGGTTCAATCTGCTCCGAGCTTTGAAAAACTCAGCACAGACAGTGGCACTTAGGACGAAGGGCAGGAGATCCCTAATCCCATCACCACGGCGATAGGGCATAAACATTCCAGGGTGAAGGCACAATCCACATTGAGAGGTCCAACTGCTTCCAGGCAGTCAGGAGTGCTTTCACATATACAGGAAGGTCATTGAAGGCTCAGTGTTTTCTTTCAAAAACTGAATCCCAAGCCCACACATTACTATGCTGTACCTCTTAAAATAAGTTATGAGATGGGAAACAGGGCACCCCCAAATATATACATACATATATGTGTGTATATATATATATAATTTATATAATGTAATATATATATAACTTATATAATATGTATAACATATGTATAATTTTCTTTTACATCCTGCATCCTTATATTATATACAATATCTTAGGTATAATACAAAATATAATGATATGTTTTTATTATATACAATATAGTACATGTAATAATATATATTACATATAACATAATATATAATTATAAACTTAATTGTACGGTTATATATATAATTATATACAATATAATAATATATAGTATATATAATATATAATATCTAATATATCATATGTTATATAATATAGAATATCATATGTATAACACAGTATATAATATATGATATTTACTCTATGATATAATATATAGTGTCTAATATATTACATATAATATGTAACATGTTATACATACGTAATATATCAGATATTATATAACATATAATGTATTATATATTAGATGTTATACATTATATAATGTATTATATATTATATCTATTATAATAAATATTATAATATTATATATGACATGTATTAGATTAAACATTATATAATGTATTACATTATATATAGTAATACAGTATAATATATAATATATTGTGATATATTATATATACTATCTTATGATATAATATATATTATATATTAAGATATTTTACATATAATATGTAATGTAATCATATAGAATAGAATATTATATACAATATATAATATATAACATATAAAATATATGTCATATATAATATATATAATGTAATATATATCTTGTATTACATAATATGTATCATATCTTACATATATCATACATTATACGTAATACATATCATATATTATATGTTTTCTATCATATACTATATGTTATATATCACGTATTATCAATAATATATATCATATGTTCAATGTAATATATAACATACATTACATAATATATAGCATATGTTATATAATATATAATATATTATATAATATATAGCATATATCATATAATATATATCATATGTCATAGTATATACCATACAACTTATATATAACAGAATTTTATATATTATATATAATATATAACATATATAATATATTTCATATATCATATATAATATGTATCATGTATTATATATCATATATTATATATAACTTGCATCACATTTCATTCATCATACATTTTATGTAATATATATCATTTATTATGTTACATATCATATATTATATTTAATATATCATATATTATATGTTATAAATCATATACTATATGTTATATGTCATATATTCTCAATAATATGTATCAAATGTTCAATGTAATATATATCATACATTATATAATATATAGCATGTTATAAAATATATTTAATATATTATATAATATATAGCATATATTATATAACGTATATCATGTATCATATTATATACCATATATCATATAATATACACCATACATTATATTATATATCATATGCTATAGAATATATGTCATATATCATATTTATCATAGACAGTATATATTACCTATAATACATTATTTTCATAGCTTACAGTATATAATTTAAATATTATATAATATATTATGTATTTTGTTTAACATATAATTTGCATAATGTATATATTATATATTTTATATTGGATATATTTGATATATCATATATATAATCTATTATATACATAATATATAAGAGATTATATATATTATATACGTGTCATGAAATATATTATATATTATAGATCATGTTGTAATACACATATTATATATTAGATAAAATATATAATATATAGATTATATATACTACATATAATATAAATAATATATATTATATGTATTATATAGTGTCATATAATATATATGACATATAATATATTATATGTAATATATAATCAATATAACACATATTATATATAATGTGACATTATATTTTTATGTATATTATGAGATATGATATATTATATATATTATACATTAGAGATATATTATATAATATATAAGGCATATATATAATACATATTATATATGTAATTGTTTTTAGACAGGGTCTTGTTCTGTTGCACAGACTGTTGTGCAATGGCACCGTCTTGGCTCACTGCAATCTCTGCCTCACGCGTTCAAGCGATTGTACTGCCTCAGCCTCCCAGGTAGCTGGGACTGCACCATACTGGGACTACTCCAGCTGTCACCATGCCTGGCTAATTTTTTTAGTGTTAGTAGAGACAGGATTTCACTGTATTGGCCAGGATGGTCTTGATCTCCTCACGTTGTGATCCTCTTGCCTTGGCCTCCCAAAGTGCTGGGATTAGAGGCCTGAGCCAAGATACATCCTTTTTAAATGAAGAGAAATTTCAAAGGTACTCTGCTTGGTACAATAATCAAATATATAAATTGACGAATAAAACATAACCATGAAACTTATTGATAACTGCATATGGAAAATACAGAGGATAATGTTTTAAAAAACATATTTGGAAAGCACTAACTAATAATTTGAAGAGTTTGCATTTGACAGGCCAGGATGAACATACCTTGAATGCAGCAACACAGGTTCCACATGAGAAAAATCAAAATCAGGGAAAATGAAACCACAAAGGTTCAATCTGCTCCGAGCTTTGAAAAACTCAGCACAGACAGTGGCACTTAGGACCAAGGGCGGGAGATCCCTAATCCCATCACCACAGCAATAGGGCATAAACATTCCAGGGTGAAGGCACAATCCACATTGTGAGGTCCAACTGCTTCCAGGCAGTCAGGAGTGCTTTCACATGTACAGGAAGGTCATTGAAGGCTCAGTGTTTTGTTTCAAAAACTGAATCCCAAGCCCACACATTACTATGCTGTACCTCTTAAAATAAGTTATGAGATGGGAAATAGGGAACCCCCAAATATATATATATATGTGTGTATATATATATATAATTTATAAAATTTAATATATATAACTTATATAATATGTATAACGTATATATAATTTTTTTTACATCCTGCATCCTTATATTATGTGCAATATATTATGTATAATATAAAATATAATGATAAGTTATTATTATATACAATATAATACATGTAATAATATCTAATTTTTACATATAACAAAATATATAATTATATACACAATTATACAGTTATATATAATTATATAGTAAATAATAATATACAGTATATATAATATATAATATATAATATATCATATGTTATATAATATAGAATATCATATGTATAACACAGTATATAATATATAATGTTTACTATATGATATAATATATAATGTATTATATAGTTCATACAATATGTAACATATTATACATAATATGTAATATATTAGATATTATATAATATATAATGTATTATGTATTAGATGTTATATATTATATAACATATTATATATTATATCATGGAAATAGGGAATAAACAAATATATATATATGTGTGTGAATATATATAAATATATATAATGTAATATATATAAGTTATATAATATGTATAACATATATACAATTTCCTTTTACATCCTGCATCCTTATATTATATACAATATATTACGTATAATATAATATATAAAGATACATTTTTATTATACACAATATAATTCATGTAAAATATATAATTATTATATATAACATAATATGTAATTATATATTGCATAAAATTATGTACATAATTACATATCATATATTAATATATATTATATAATATATATTATATTACATAAATTATATAACATTTTATATAATACAGAATATCATATGTATAACATATGATATATTATGTAATATCTAATATATAATATAACATATAATGTATTATGTATTACATATAATATATAATATATTATATATTACGTGCAATATATAATATATTATTCATAATAGATACTATATTAGATATTATAAATTATACAGTATATTGTATATTATATATTATGTGTTATATAACATATCATATATTATATAGGAATATATTATATATTATATACTTTACATATATTACATTAAATATTATATAATATATTACATTATGTACAGTAATATAATAAAATATATAATATACTATGATATGTTATATATAATATATCAAGATATATTACATATAATATTATGGTAAAATATATATTATATATTAAGATATATCATATATAATATACAGTATAATCATATATTATAGAATATTATGTAATTATGTATAATATATAACATATGTAATGTATGTCATAAGTCATGTATAATAGATATTTTATGTACAGTATAGAATATATATTTACTCTATATTGATATTTTATGGACAGTATAGAATACATATTTTGTGTACTTGGATATTTAATATACATTATAGAACATATATTTGGTGTACATTTGTATTTTATGTACAGTATAGAATATATATTTGGTGGACTTTGATATTTTCTGTACAGTATAGGATATATATGGTGTAATTTGATATTTTATTTACAGCATACAGAATATATTAGTTGTACTTTGATATTTTATGTACAGTATATGATACCATTGTGGTGTGTTTTGATATTTTATCTACAGTATGTGATACATATTTGGTGTATTTTGATATTTTATGTAGAGTATAAGATGCATATTTGTTGTACTTTGATATTTTATGTACAGTATATGATACATATTTGCAGTACTTTGATATTTTATGTAAAGTATATGATACATATTTGGTGTATTTTGATATTTTATCTACAGTATGTGATACATATTTGGTGTATTTTGATATTTTATGTACCGTATATAATATATATTTGGTGTAATTTGACATTTTAATTACAGTATATAATATATATTTGGTTTACTTTGATATTTTATATACAGTATATAATTTATGTATTGTGTACTTTGATACTTTATGTTCTGTATATAATATATATACAGTGTAGTTTGATATTTTATGTACGGTATATGGTGCGTGTTTAGTGAAATTTGGTATTTTATGTATAGTATATTATATATGTTTGGTGTACTTTGATATTTTATATACAGTATATGATACTTATTTGGTGTAATTTGATATTTAAGTACAATATATTGTACGTATTTTGTGTATTTTTTTATTTTATGTACGGTATATGATACATATTTGGTGTACTTTGATGTTTTATGTACAGTATATGATAGATATTTGGCATATTTTGATATTATATGTACAGTAAATGATACATATTTTGGGTACTTTGATATTTTATGTACAGTATATGATACATATTTGGTGTACTTTGACATTTTATGTGCACTATACGATAAATATTTGATGTACTTTGATATTTTACGTACAGAGTATACTATAAACATTGTGTAGTTTGATATTTTATGTACAGTATATATTAGGGGTACTTTGATATTTTCTGTACAGTATATGAAATATATTTGGTGTACATTGATATTTTACGTACAGAATATAATATATATGTGGTGTACTTTGATATTTTATGTACAGTATATAAAACATATTTTGTGTACTTTGATATTTTATGTACAGTATATGATACATCTTTGGTGTACTTTGATATTTTATGTCCAGTATACAATACATATTTGGTGTACCTTTATATTTTATGTACACTATATGATACATATTTGGTGTACTTTGACATTTTTTGTACAGTATATGATACATATTTGCTGAATTTTGATATTTTATGTACAGTACCTGATACATATTTGGTGAAATTTGATATTTTATGTATGGTATATGATACATATTTGGTGCACTTTGATAGTTTATGTACAGTATGACACATATGTGGTGTACTTTTATAATTTAGGTGCAGTGTATAATACATATTTGGTGTGCTTTGATATTTTATGTACAGAATATGATACGAATTTTTTGTACTTTTATATTTTATGTGCAATATATGATTCATCTTTGGTGTAGTTTGATATTTTATGTATAATATATGATACAAATTTGGTGTACTTCGATATGTTATGTACAGTATATAAAATATATTTGGTGCACTTTGATATTTTATGTTTAGTATAAAATATATGTTTGGTGTTATTTGATACTTTATGTAAAGTATATAATATATGTTAGGAGTACTTTGATATTTTATGTATAGTATATAATACATGTTTGGTGTACTTTGATATTTTAAGTACAGTCTATGATACATATTTGGTGTACCGTGATATTTTATGTACAGTATATAAAATATATTTGGTGTATTTTGATATTTCATGTACAGCATATAATATATATTTCGTTTACTTTGATATTTTATGAACTGTATATAATATATATTTGGTGTTCTTTGACATTTCATGTAAAGTATATAATACATATTGGTTGTGCTTTGATATTTTATGTATGGTATATTATATATATTTGGTGTGATTTGATATTTTATATACAGTATGTAATCTATTTTTGGTGTGCTTTGATATTTTGTATTCAGTATATAATATATATTTGGTGTGCTTTGATATTTTTTCTACAGTTTATATGTTTGGTGTGCTTTGATATTTTATGTACAGTATATTATATATATTTGGTGTTCTTTGATATTTTAGGAACAGTATATGATAAACATTTAGTGTGCTTTGGTATTTTACGTACAGTAAATGATTCATATTTGCTGTGCATTGATATTTTAGGTACAGACTATGATACACATTTGGTGTACTTTTATATTTTACATACAGTATATGATACATATTTGGTGTACTTTTATATTTCATATACAGTTTATAATACATATTTTGTGTACTTTGATATTTTATGTACAGTACATGATACATATTTGGTGTAGGTTGATATTACATGTAAAATATATGATACATATTTGGTGTACTTGGTATTTTATGTACAGTGTATAATATATATTTTGTGTACTTTGATATTTTATGTACAGTATATGATACATATTTTGTGTACTTTGATATTTTATGTACAGTGTATAATACATATTTGGTGTACTGTGATATTATGTGTACTGTATACTATTTATATTTGGTGTACTTTGATATTTCATGTACAGTATATATTATACATTTGGTGTACTTTGATATTTTATGTACAGTATATGATACATATTTGGTGCACTTTGATATTTTATGTGCAGTATATAGTATATATTTGGTGTACTATGATATTTTAGGTACAGTATAAAATATATATTACGTGAACTTTTATATTTTATCTACAGTATATAATATTCATTTGGTGTAACTTGATACTTTATATACAGCATATAATATATATTTGGTGTAGTTTGATATTTTATGTATAGTATATAATATCTATTAGGTACACTTTTATATATTATGTATAGTATATAATATATATTAGGTGTACTTTGATATTTAATGTGCAGTACATAATATATATTTGGTGTAGTTTGATATTTTATGTATGGTATGTATTATATATTTTGTATACTTTGGTATTATAAGCATGGTATATAATACGTATTCGGTGTACTTTGATATTTTAAGTACGGTATCTAATACATAATCGGTGTACTTTCATATTTTATGTACAGAATATAATATATATTTGCTGCAATTTGATATTTTATGTACAGTATATACTATATATTTGTGTACTTTGATATTTTATGTACAGTATATTATATTTGGTGTACTTTGAGATTTTATACACAGTATAAAATATATACTTGGTGTACTTTGATATTTTTTGCACAGTATAAAATATATACTTGGTGTACTTTGATATTTTATGTGCAGTATATAATATGTATTTTGTGTACTTTGATTTTTTATTTGCAGTATATATTATTTATTTGGTGTAGTGTGATATTTTATGTACAGTATAAATTATATATTAGGATTTATTAGTTGTACTTTGATATTTAATGTACAGTATATAATATTCATTTGGTGTGTTTTGATATTTAATGTACAGTATATAATATATATTTGGTGTAATATTTGGGACTCTCCTGTCTGTCCCAGCTACTCTCCAACAGCGCCCACATTTCAGCTGGAAGCAGTTCCTTGCACCCCGGAATCAACACCAAACTCACCAATTTCACTCAATTACTCTCCAGTCTCTCTCATGTCTTCAACAGCCCTCTGGGACTCTCCTGTCTGTCCCAGCTACTCTCCAACAACGCCCAGATTTCATCTGGAAGCAGTTCCTTGCACCCCGGAATCAACACCAAACTCACCAATTTCACTCAATTACTCTCCAGTCTCTCTCATGTCTTCACCAGCCCTCAGGGACTCTACTGTCTGTCGCAGCTACTCTCCAACTACGCCCAGATCTCAGCTCGAAGCAGTTCCTTGCACCCCAGAATCGCCACCAAACTCACCAATTTCACTCAATTACTCTCCAGTCTCTCTCATGTCTTCACCAGCCCTCGGGGACTCTCCTGTCTGTCCCAGCTACTCTCCAACCACCCCCACATTTCAGCTGGAGTCAGTTCCTGGCACCCCGGAGTCACCACCAAACTCTCCAGTTTCACTGAGTTACTCCCCGGTCTCTCTCATGTCTTCACCCCCAGCCCTCAGGGACTCTCCTGTGTGTCCCAGCTACTCTCCAACCATGCCCAGATTTCAGCGGGAGTCAGTTCCGGGCTCCCAGGTATCACCTACAAACTCAGCAGTTTCACTGAGTTACTCCCCAGTCTCTCTCATGTCTTCACCCCCAGCCCCCTGGGACTCTCCTGTCTGTCCCAGCTACTCTCCCACCACGCCCAGATTTCAGCGGGAGTCAGCCTCCCACACTCCGGAATCACCTACAGACTCACTGACTTCACTGAGGTCCTCCCTGGTCTCTCTCAGGTCTTTGCCCTCAGCCCACAGGGACTCTTGTGTCTCTTTCAGCTACTGTCAAAACTTCTCTAGATTCCAGCTGGAGTCAGTTCCAGGCGCCCACGATACACCACCGAACTCGCGAATTTCACTGACTTACTCCCCAGTCTCCCTCATGTTCTCACCCCCAGCCCTCAGGGACTCTTCTGTCTCTCTCAGCTACTCTCCAGCCATCTCCAGATTTCACCTGGAGTCAGCTTCCCACACCCAGGAATCACCTACAAACTCACGGACCTTACTGCAACCCTCCCCCATTTCTTTCACCTCTTCACCCCCTGCCTTCAGGGACTCTCCTGTGTCTCCCAGCTTCTCTCCAGCCCTCCCCAGATTTCTGCCACAGTCAGCCCCAGGCAGCCAGGACATCCCTAGACACCCACAGGCCTCACGAGCCTATCTCCCTATGACCTGGACCTACACAGGGATGGCTCCCACGCATCCCTCAGTGACCCCAAACCCATCTCCACATACACTCAGACACTCCCAGGGCCTGACAGCTACTCCCAGTTATTGTCCTTCAGTTCAAAGCCCTGGCCAATCTACTAGCCCACGTGACGCAGTTACCTGGCCATTTCTCCACAGTTCCGGTGAGGTCTCCACACCCAGCCGCAGAAGAGCCCCTCCTGCATTCCGTCCTCACACGCAGGCCTGTCCCTCTACTTGCTACTGTCACACTCCTGCCAGCAGAAGAGGCCCCTGTCATGGCCGATATCACCACCCAGTCTATCCTCACCCCACAGCTGTGCAGCGGGACCCTCCTGCTGGCCCATGTGGCTGCCAGAGCCCATGCTGGCACGACACTCCAGCATGTCGGCATCCCTGCGGGCCACACTACCGGTGACATGGCTAGCATGACCCTCCTTCCTGGCAGTGACACTGTTGATGTGAACCCCAGTTTCACATCTGTCATTTGTAAATAGGACCATTTGCCCTTTTCGCTCTCCCTTCCATTCACAGGGGTTCTCATTCTCTCTGTTTCTGCCTCCGTTTCAGATATTTACTCACCTTTTTCTCTCTCACTATGTCTGCCGTGGTCTCGATGAGAGTGCGCCACATAAGATTCCCCCATTAAAAGTCATGAATTGCGTGGCTTTTGTATATTGGGTGTACTTAGATAGTTTTTGTACAGTATATAATGTATTTTACGAGTACTTTTTTATTTTATGTACAGGATATAATATATATTTGGTGTAATTTGAAATTTTCTGTACAGTATTTAACATATATTTGGTGTGCTTTTATAATTTATGTGCAGTATATAATATATATTTGGTGTACTGTAATGTTTATATACAGTATATAATATATCTTTGGTGTTCTTTCATATTTTATGTACAGTATGTAATATTCATTTGGTGTAGATTGACATTTTATGTACAGTAGATAATATTTAATGGGTGTACTTTGATATTTTATGTACTGTGTATAATATATATTTGCTATACTTTGATATTTCATGTACAGTATATAATATATATTTGGTGTACCTTGATATTTTATGAACGGTGTATAATATATATTTAGTGTACTTTGATATTTTATGTACATTATATAATATATATTTGGTGTAACTTGATATTTTATATACAGTATATCACATTCATTTGGTGTACTTTGATATTTTATGTACAGTATATAGTATACTTTTGGTGTATTTTGATATTTCATGTACAGCATATAATATGTATTTGGTGTACTTTTATATTTTATGTACAGTATATAATATATATTTGGTGTACTTTCATATGTTATGTACAGAATATAATATACATTTGCTGTAATTTGATACCTTATATACATTTTATAATATATATTTGGTGTAATTTTATAGTTTATGTACAGTATATAATATATATTTGGTGTAATTTGATATTTTGTGTACAGTATATAAAATATATTTGGTGTACTTTGATATTTTATGTACACTATATAATAAATATTCGGTGCAGATTGATATATTACTTACAGTGTATAATATATATTTGGTGTTCTTTGATACTTTATGTATACTATATAGTACATATGTCGTGTACTTTGATATTTTATTTAGAGTACATAATATGTATTTTGTGTATTTTGACATTTTATGTACAGTATATAATATACAATTGGTGTACTTTGAAATTTTATGTACAGTATATAATATACATTTGGTGTAGTTTTATATTTTATGTACCGTATATAATACATATTTTGTGTACTTGATTTATACAGTATATAAAATACATTTGGTGTACTTTTATATTTTATATATTGTATATAATATATATTTCATGTACTTTGATATTTATTGTACAGTATGTAATATATTTGGTGTACTTTGATATTTTATGTACTGTATATAATATATATTCCGTGTACTTTGATATTTTATGTACAGTATACAACATATATTTGGTGTAGTTTGATACCTTATGTATACTATATAATATATATTTGGTGTAGTTGAATATTTTATGAGCAGTATATAGTGTATATTACGTGTAATTTGATATTTTATATGCAGTATACAGTATATATTTGGTGTACATTGATATTGTGTGTACAGTATATAATATATATTAGGTGTACTTTGATATTTTATGTACTATATATAATACATACTTGGTGTACTTTGATATTTTATGTATAGTATATAAGATATGTTTTGTGTACTTTGATATTTTGTGTAAAGTATATAATACATATTTGGTGTACTTTGATATTTTATGTACACTGTATAGAATATATTTGGTGTACTTTGGTATTTTATGTACACTGTATAATATATATTCGGTGTATTTTTATATTTTATGTACAGCATATAGTGTACGCTTGGTGTACTTTGATATTTTGTTTACGTTATATAATATATATTTAGTGTAGTTTGACATTTTATGTACGGTATATAATATATATTTGGTGTACTTTGATATGTACAGTATATAATATACATTTGGCATACTTTGATATTTTATATACAGTATATAATTTATATTCCCTGTACTTTGATATTTTATGTACAGTATATAGTATATTTTATGTAATTTGATATTTTATGTAGAGTATACAGTATATATTTTGTGTACTTTGATATTTTATGTACAGTATATCATATATATTTGATGTACTTTGATACCTTATGTACACTATATAATACATATTTGGTGTACTTTGATATTTTATGTACAGTATATAATGTATATTAGGTGTAGTTTGATATTTTAACTGTACTGTATAATACATATTTGGTATACATTGATATTGTAAGTACACTATATTATATAGATTAGGTGTACTTTGATATATTATGTACTGTATATAATATATATTTGGTGTAATTTGATACTTTATGTACAGTATATAATATATATTTGGTGTACTTTGATATTTTATGTACAGTACATTATATATATTTGGTGTACCTTGTTATATTATGTACAGTATATAATATATATATTTGGTGTACTTTTATATTTTATGTGCAGTATATAACATATGTTTTGTGTGCTTTGATATATTATGTACAGTATATAAATATAATTGGTGGACTTTGATATTTTAGGTACAGTATATAATATATATTTGCTGTAATTTCATATTTTATGTACAGTATATAAAACATATTTGGTGTACTTTGATATTTTTTGTACATTGTATAGTATATTTAGTGTGCTTTGATATTTTATGTATAGTATATAATATATTGTGTACTTTCTTATTTTATGTAGAGTGTATAATATATATTTGCTCTATTTTATATTTTATGTACAGTATATAATAGATATTTGGTGTACTTTGATATTTTCTGTACACTATATAATCTATATTTGGGTACTCTGATATTTTATGTACAGTATATAATGTATATTAGGTGTACTATGATATTTTATGTACAGTATATATTTTTGGTTTACTTTGATATTTTATGTAGAGTATATAATGTATATTTGGTGTACTTCGATATTTTATGTGCAGTACATAATATATGTTTGGTGTACTTTGATATTTGATGTGCAATATATGAAATATATTTGGTGTACTGTGATATTTAATGTACAGTATATAGTATATATTTGTTGAAATTTGATATTTAATATACAGTATATAATATTCATTTGGTGTACTTTGATATTTTATGTACAGTATATCATATGAATTTGGTGTACTTTGACACTTTATGTACAGTATTTAACCGGTTTGGTGTGCTTTGATATTTTATCTACAGTATAAAATAAATATTTGATGTAGTTTGATATTTTATGTACATTTTATAATATATATTTGGTGCCCTTTGATTTTTTATGTTCAGTATATAATATATATGTGTTGTACTTTGATATTTTATGTGCAGTATATAATACATCTTTGGTGCACTTTGATATTTCATGTACAGTATATAATATATATTAGGTGTACTTTGATACTTTATGTTCACTATATAATATATATTTGGTGCAACTTGATATTTTATAAACAGTATGTAATATATATTTGGTGTACTTTGATACTTTATGTAGACTATATAGTATATATTTGGTGTACTTTGATATTTTATGTACAGTATATTATATACTTTTGCTGTACATTGATATTTTATTTACAGGATATAATATACATTTGGTGTACTTTGATAATTTATGTGCTGTATAAAATATAAATTTAGTGTACTTTGATATTTTATGTACAGTATATAATATATATTTCAAGTACTTAGATATTTTATGTAGCGTATATAATAAATATTTCATGTACTTTGATATTTTATGTACAGTACACAATATACATTTGGTGTATTTTGATATTTTATGTACAGTATATAATATATTTGGTGTTCTTTGAAATTTTTTCTACAGTACGTAATAAATATTTGGTGTTCTTTTATATTTTATGTACAGTATATAAGTTATATTTGGTGTATTTTGATATTTTATGTGCAGTACATAATATATATTTGGTTTACTTTGATATTTTATGTACAATATATGATATATATTTGGTGTGCTTTGATATTTTATGTGCAGTATATAATATGTATTTGTTGTACTTCGATAATTTATGTGCAATATATAAAATATATTTGCTGTACTGTGATGTTTTATGTACAGTATATAATATATATTTGGTGTAATTTGATATTTTATGTCTGTGATCTGTCTAAGGGGTCACTGTGACGTCATAACTCAGCACTGGTCAACCAGGTGACAGACCCATGTCTGTGATCTGCCTGAGGGGCATTGTGACATCATAACTGTGCAGTGGTCACCCAGGTGACGGTCCCTTGTCTGTGATCTGCCTAAGGTGGCATTGTGACATCATTACTCTGCACTGGGCACCCAGGTGACAGGCCCTTGTCTGTGATGTGCCTAAGGAGGCAATGTGACATTACAACTCTGCAGTGGTCCCCCAGGTGACATGCCCTTGTCTGTCATCTGGTTAAGGTGGAATTGTGACATCATAACTCTGCACTGGGCACCCATGAGACAGGACCTTGTCTGTGATCTGCCTAAGGGGGCATTGTGACATCATAACCCTGCACTGGGCACCCATGTGACAGGACCCTGTCTGTGATCTGCCTAAGGGGGCATTGTGACATCACAACTCTGCATGTGCCACACAAGTGACAGGCCCTTGTCTGTGACCTGCCAAAGGGGCATTGTGACATCATAACACTGCACACATAACTCAGGTGACAGGCCCTTGTCTGTGATCTGCCTAAGGTGGCATTGTGACTTCCTAACACTGCACGGGTAACCCTGGTGACAGACCGTTGTCTGTGATCTGACTAAGGGGGCATTCTGACATCATAACTCTGCATGAGTCACCCATGTGACACACGCTTGTCTGTGATCTGCCTAAGGGGCCATTTTGACATCATAACTCTGCACTGGTCACCCAGGTGACAGACGCTTGTCTTTGATCTGCCTAAGGGGGCATTGTGACATCATTATTCTCCACGGGTCACCCAGGTGAGAGACCCTTGTCTGTGATCTGCCTAAGGGGCCATTGTGACATCATAACTCTGCACTGGTCAACGGGGTGACAGACCCTTCTCTGTGATCTGTCTAAGGGGCCATTGTGACATCATAACCCTGCACTGGTCACCCAGGTGACAGACCCTTTTCTGTGATCTGCCTAAGTGGGCAATGTGACATCATAACTCTGCACTGGTCACCCAGGTGACAGACCCTTGTCTGTGATCTGCCTCAGGGGGCATTGTGACATCATAACTCTGCTCGTGTCACCCATTATACAGGCCCATGTCTCTGATCTGCCTAAGGGGTCATTGTGACATCATAACTCTGCACTGGACACCCAGGTGACAGACCCTTGTCTGATCTGACTAAGTGGGCATTGTGACATCATAACTGTGCACTGGGCACCCAGGTGACAGACCCTTGTCTGTGATCTCACTAAGGGGACTTTGTGACGTCATAACTCTGCACTGGTCACCCAGGTGGCAGACCCTTGTCTGTGATCGGCCTAAGGGGGCATTGTGACATCATAACTCTGCAGTGGGCACATAGGTGAAAGGCCCTTGTCTATGATCTGCCTAAGGGGTCATTGTGACATGATAACTCTGCACGGGTCAACCAGGTGACAGGCCCTTGTCTGTGATCTGCCTAAGGGGGCATTGTGACATCAAAACTCTGCACTGGTCACCTAGGTGACAGACCCTTGTTTGTGATCTGCCTAAGGGGGCATTGTGACATCATAACTCTGCACGGCTCACCCAGGTGACACACCCTTGTCTGTGACCTGCCTACGTGGGCATTGTGACATCATAACTCTGCACTGATCACCCAGGTGTCAGACCCTTGCCTTTGATCTGCCTAAGGGGGCAACGTGACATCATAACACTGCATGGGTCACAAAGGTGACAGGCCCTGGTCTGTGATCTCCCTAAAGGGGGAATTGTGTCATCATAACACTGCACGAGTCACCCAGGTGACAGACCCTTGTCTGTGATCTTATTAAGGGCCATTGTGACATCATAACACTGCACTGGTCACCGTGGTGAGAGACGCTTGTCTGTGATCTGCCTAAGGGGCTATTGTGACATCAAAACACTGCCCTGCTCACCCTGGTGACCGACGATTGTCTGTGATCTGCGTAAGGGGGCAATGTGACATCATAATTCTGCACTGGTCACCCAGGTGACTGACTCTTTTCTGTGGTCTGCCTAAGGCGACATTGTGACATCATAACTCTGCGCTGGACACCCAGGTGACAGACCCTTGTCTGTGATCTGCCTAAGGGTGCATTGTGACATCATAACTCTGCACTGGTCACCCAGGTGACAGACCTTTTTCTGTGATCTGCCTAAGGGGCATTGTGACATCATAATTCTGCACTGGTCACACAGGTGACAGACCCATGTCTTTGATCTGCCTATGTGGGCATTGTGACATCATAACTCTGCACTGGTCACCCAGGTGACAGACCCTTGTCTGTGATCTGCCTAAGGGGGCATTGTGACTTCCTAACACTGCACGGGTAACCCAGGTGACAGACCGTTGTCTGAGATCTGCCTAAGGGCGCATTCTGACATCGCAACTCTGCATGGATCACCCAGGTGACACACCCTTGCCTGTGATCTGCCTAAGTTGGCATTGTGACATCATAACTCTGCACTGGTCACCCAGGTGACAGAGCCTTGTCTTTGATCTGCCTAAGGGGGCATTGTGACATCATTATTCTCCACGGGTCACCCAGTTGACAGACCCTTGTCTGTGATCTGCCTAAGGGGCCATTGTGACATCATAACTCTGCACTGGGAAACGGGGTGACAGATCCTTGTCTGTGATCTGCCTAAGTGGCCATTGTGACATCATAACTCTGCACTGGTCACCCAGGTGACAGACCATTGTCAGTGATCTGCCGAAGGGGCATTGTGACATCATAACTGTGCACTGGTCACACAGGTGACATATGCTTGTTTGTGTTCACCCTAAGTTGGCATTGTGACATCATAACTCTGCACTGATCACCCTGGTGACAAACCCTTTTCCGTGATTTGCCTAAGGGACCACTGTGACATCATAAGTCTGCACTGTTCACCCAGGTGAAAGACACTAGTCTGTGATATGCCTAAGTGGGCATTGTGACATCTTAACTCTGTGCTGGTCACCCAGGTGACAGACCCTTGTCTGTAATCTGCCTAAGGGGGCATTCTGACATCATAACTCTGTATTGGTCACCCAGGTGACAGACCCTTGTCTGTGATCTGCCAAAGGGGGCATTGTGACATCATAACTGTGCACTGGTCACCCAGGTGACAGACATTTGTCTGTGATCTGCCTAATGGGGCATTGTGACATCATAACCCTGCACTGGTCACCCTGGTGACAAACCCTTGTCCGTGATCTGCCTTAGGGGCCATTGTGACATCATAAGTCTGCACTGGTCACCCAGATGAAAGACACTTGTCTGTGATCTGCCTAAGTGGGCATTGTGACATCATAATTCTTTACTGGTCACCCAGCTGAAAGACCCTTGTCTTTGATCTTACTAAGGGGGCATTGTGACATCGTTATTCTCCACGGGTCACCCAGGTGACAGAAGCTCGTCTGTGATCTGCCTAATGGGCCATTGCGACATCATAACTCTGCACTGGTCAACGGGGAGACAGGCCCTTGTCTGTGATCTGCCTAAGGGGCCATTGTGACTTCATAAGCCTACACTGGTCACCCTGGTGATAGACCCTTTTCTGTGATCTGCCTAAGGGGGCATTGTGACATCATAATTCTGCACTTGTCACCCAGGTGACTGACCCTTGTATTTGATCTGCCTAAGTGGGCATTGTGACATCATAACTCTGCACTGGTCACCCAGGTGACAGACCCTTGTCTGTGATCTGCCTAAGGGGGTATTGTGACATCATAACTCTGCACTTGTCACCCAGGTGACAGACCCTTGTCAGTAATCTGCCTAAGGGAGTATTGTGACATCATAACACTGCACTAGTCAACGTGGTGACAGACCCTTGTCTATGATCTGCCTGAAGGGGCACTGGGACATCATAACTCTGCACGGGTCACCAAGGTGACAGGCCCTGGTCTGTGATCTGATTAAGGACCATTGTGACATCATAACACTGCACTGGTCACAGTGGTGACAGATCCTTGTCTGTGATCTGCCTAAGGGGCTATTGTGACATCACAACTCAGCCCTGGTCACCCAGGTGACAGACTTTGTCTGTGATCTGCCTAAGGGGGCATTGTGACATCATAATACTGCACTGGTCACCAAGGTGACAGTCCCTTTTCTGTTATCTGCCTAAGGGGGCACTGTGACATAATAAGTCTGCGCTGGACACCCAGGGGACAGACCCTTCTCTGTGATCTGCCTTAGGGGGCATTGTGACATCACAACACTGCAGTGGTCACACAGGTTACAGACTTTTGTCTGTGATCTGCCTAAGGGGCATTGTGACATCATAATTCTGCACTGGTCACCCTGGTGACAGACCCTTTTCTCTGATCTGCCTAAGTGGGCAATGTGACACCATTACTCTGCACTGGTCACCGTGGTGACAGACCCTTGTCTGTGATCTGCCTAAGGGGGCATTCTGACATCATAACTGTGCACTGGTCACCCAGGTGACGGACCCTTGTCTGTGATCTGCCTAAGGGGCCATTGTGACATCATAAGTCTGCACTGGTCACCCAGGTGAAAGACCCTTTTCTGTGTTCTGCCTAAGTGGGCATTGTGAAATCATAACACTGCACTGGTCACCCAGGTGACAGACCCTTGTCTGTGATATTCCTTAAATGGGCATTGTGACATCATAACTCTTCACGGGAAACCCAGGTGACAGACCCTTGTCTGTGATCTGCCTAAGGTTGCAATGTGACACCATAACTCTTCACTGGTCACCCAGGTGACAGGCCCTTCTCTGTCATCTTCCTCAGGGGACATTGTGACATCATAAATATGCGCTGGTCACACAGGTGACAGAGCAGACCCTGGACTTTGATCTGCATAAGCGGGCATTGTGACATCATAACTCTGCACGGGGCACCCAGGTGACAGACCCTTGTCTGTGATCTGCCTAAGGGGGCATTGTGACATCATAACTCTGCTCGTGTCACCCATGTGAAAGGCCCTTGAATGTGATATGCCTAAGGGGTCATTGTGACATCATAACTCTGCACTGGTCACCCAGGTGACAGGCCCTTGTCTGTGATGCGCTAAAGAGGGCAATGTGACTTCATAACTCTGCACTAGCCACACAGGTGACAGGCCCTTGTCTGTGATCTGCCTAAGGGGGCATTGTGACATCATAACCCTGCATTGGGCACACAGGTGAAAGGCCCTTGTCTGTGATCTGCCTAAGGGGGCATTGTGATATCATAACTCTGCACTGGGCACCGCGGTGACAGGCCCTTGTCTGATCTGACTAGGGGGGCATTGTGACATCACAACTCTGCACTGGGCACCCAGCTGACAGGCCTTTGTCTGTGATCACCCTAAGGGGGCATTGTGACACCATAACACTGCACTGGGCACCCAGGTGACAGGCCCTTGTCTGTGATGTGGTTAAGTGGGCACTGTGACATTATAACTCTGCAGTGGGCCCCCAGGTGACATGCCCTTGTCTGTCATCTGCCTAAGGAGGCGTTGTAACATCACGACTCTGCACTGGGCACCCAGGTGACAGGACCTTGTCTGTGATCTGCCTAAGGGGGCATTGTGACCTCATAACTCTCCATTGGGCACCCAGGTGACAGGACCATGCTGTGATCTGCCTAAGGGGACATTGTGACATCATAACACTGCATGCGTCACTCAGGTGACAGGCCCTTGTCTGTTCTCTGCCTAAGGGGGCATTGTGAATTCCTAACACTTCACGGGTAACTCAGGTGACAGACCGCTGTGTGTGATCCGCCTAAGGGGGCATTCTGTCATCATAACTCTGCATGGGACACCCAGGTGACACACCCTTGTGTGTGATCTGCCTAGGTGGGCATTGTGACATCATAACTCTGCACTGGTCACCCAGGTGACAGACCCTTGTCTTTGATCTGCCTAAGGGGGCATTGTGACATCATTATTCTCCACGGGTCACCCAGGTGACAGACCCTTGTCTGTGATCTGCCAAAGGGGCCATTGTGACATCATAACTCTACACTCATCACCGAGGTGACAGACCCTTTTCTGTGATCTGTCTAAGGGGGCCTTGTGACATCATAACTGTGCACTGGTCACCCTGGTGATAGACCTTTGTCTGTGATATGCCTAAGGGGCATTGTGATATCATAATTCTGCACTGGCCACCCAGGTGACAGACCCTTTTCTGTTATCTGCCTAAGGGGGCATTCTGACGTCATAACTGTGCACTGGTCACCCAGGTGACGGACCCTTGTCTGTGGTCTGCCTAAGGGGCCGTTGTGACATCATAAGTCTGCGCTGGTCACCCAGGTGAAAGACCCTTGTCTGTGATCTTCCTAAGGGGGCAATGTGACATCATAACACTACACTGGTCACCCAGGTTGTGGACCCTTGTCTTTGATCTGCATAAGCGGGCACTGTGAATTCATAACTCTGCACGGGGCACCCAGGTGACAGACCCTTGTCTGTGATCTGCCTGAGGGGGCATTGTGACATCATAACTCTGCTCGTGCCACCCATGTGACAGGCCCTTGCATGTGATCTGCCTAAGGGGGCATTGTGACATCATATCTCTACACTGGTCACCCAGGTGACAGATGCTTATCTGTGATCTGCCTAAGGGGGAATTGTGACATCATAACGCTGCACGGTCACCCAGGTGAAAGACCCTTGTCTGTGATCTGCCTAAGTGGGTATTGTGATATCATAACACTGCAATGGTCACCCAGGTGACAGACCCTTGTCTGCGATCTGCGTAAGGGGGCATTGTGACATCATAAGTCTGCACGGGTCACCCAGGTGACAGACCCTTGTCTGTGATCTGCCTAAGGGGGCAATGTGACATCAGAACTCTGCACTGGTCACCCAGGTGACAGGCCTTTGTCTGTCCTCTGCCTAAGGGGGCATTGTGACATCATAACTCTGCACTGAACACCCAGGTGACAGGCCCTTGTCTTTGATTTGCCTAAGAGGGCAATGTGACTTCATAACTCTGCACTAGTCACACAGGTGACAGGCCCTTGTCTGTGATCTGCCTAAGGGGGCATTGTGAAATCATAACTCTGGACTGGGCACACAGGTGAAAGGCCCTTTGCTGTGATCTACCTAAGGGGGCATTGTGACATCATGACTCTGCACTGGGCACCCAGGTGAGAGGCCCTTGTCTCATCTGACTAACGGGGCATTGTGACATCATAATTCTGCACTGGGCACCCAGGTGACAGGCCGTTGTCTGTGATCTCCCTAAGGGGGCATTGTGACATTATAGCTCTGCAGTTGTCCCCCAGGTGACATGCCCTTGTCTGTCATCTGCCTATGGAGGCATTGTGACATGACAACCCTGCACTCGGCACCCAGGTGACAGGACCTTGTCTGTGATCTGCCTAAGGGGGCACTGTGACATCATAGTTCTGCACTGGGCACCCAGGTGACAGGACACTGTCTGTGATCTGCCTAAGGGGGCATTGTGACATCATAACTCTGCACTGGTCAACCAGGTGAAAGGCCCTTTTCTGTGATCTGCCTAAGGGGGCATTGTGACATCATAACTCTGCACTGGTCAGCCAGATGACAGACCCTTGTCTGTGCTCTGCCTAAGGGGGCATTGTGACATCATAACTCTCCACTGGTCACCCAGATGACAGGCCCATGTCTGTGATCTGCCTAAGGGGGCATTGTGGCATCATAACACTGCATGCGTCACTCATGTGACAGGCCCTGGTCTGTGATCTGCCTAAGGGGGCATTGTGACTTCCTAACACTGCACGGGTAACTCAGGTGACAGACCGCTGTCTGTGATCTGCTTGAGGGGGCATTCTGACATCATAACTCTGCATGGGTCACCCAGGTGACACACCCTTGTGTGATCTGCCTAAGTGGGCATGGTGACATCATAACTCTGTACTGGTCACCCAGGTGACAGGCCCATGTCTGTGATCTGCCTAAGGGGGCATTGTGACATCATAACACTGCATGTGTCACTCAGGTGACAGGCCCTTGTCTGTGATCTGCCTATGGGGGCATTGTGACTTCCTAACAATTCACGGGTAACTCAGGTGACAGACCCTTGTCTGTGATCTACCTAAGGGGGCATTGTGACATCAAAACTCTGCACTCGACACCCGGGTAAGAGACCCCTTTCTTTGATCTGCCCAAGGGGGCATTGTGACATCATAATTCTGCACTGGTCACCCAGGTGACAGAACCTTGTCTTTGATCTGCCTAAGGGGGCATTGTGACATCTTTATTCTCCATGGGTCACCCAGGTGACAGACCCTTGTCTGTGATCTGCCTAAGGGGCCATTGTGACATCATAAGGCTGCACTGGTCACCAAGGTGACAGACCATTGTCTGTGATCTGCCCAAGGGGCCATGGTGACATCATAACCCAGCACTGGTCACCCAGGTGACAGACCCTTGTCTGTGATTTGCCTAAGGGGGCATTGTGACATCATAATTCTGCACATGTCACCCAAGTGACAGACCCTTGTCTTTGATCTGCCTAAGTGGGCATTGTGACATCATAACTCTTCACTGGTCAACCAGGTGAAAGGCCCTTTTCTGTGATCTGCCTAAGGGGGCGTTGTGACATCATAACTCTCCACTTGTCACCCAGGTGACAGGCCCTTGTCTGTGCTCTGCCTAAGGGGGCATGGTGACATCATAACTCTCCACTGGTCACCCAGGTGACAGGCCCTTGTCTGTGATCTGCCTAAGGGGGCATTGTGACATCATAACACTTCATGCGTCACTCATGTGACAGGTCCTTGTCTGTGATCTGCCTAAGGGGGCAACGTGACAACAAAACCCTGCACTGGTCACCCAGGTGACAGCCCCCTGTCTGTGATCTGCCTAAGGGGTCATTGTGACATCATAACTCTGCACTGGTCAAACAGGTGACAGGCCCTTGTCTGTGATCTGCCTAAGGGTGCATTGTGACATCAAACTCTGCCCTGGTCTCCCAGGTGACAGGCCGTTGTCTGTGATCTCCCTAAGGGGGCACTGTGACATCATAACACTGCACTGGTCACCCAGTTGACAGGCCCTTGTCTGTGATCTTCCTAAAGGGGCATTGTGACATCATAACCCTGCACTGGTCACCCAGGTGACAGGACCTTGTCAGTGATCTGCCTAAGGGGTCATTGTGGCATCAAAACTCTGCACTGGTCACTCAGGTGACAGGCCCTTGTCTGTGATCTGCCTAAGGGGGCATTGGGACGTCATAACTCTGCACTGCTCACCCAGGTGACAGGCCCCTGCCTGTGATCTGCCTTAGGGGGCAATGTGACATCGTAACTCTTCCCTGGTCTCCCAGGTGGCAGGCCCTTGTCTGTGATCTCCCTAAGGAGGTATTGTGACATCATAACTGCGCACTGGGCACCCCGGTGACAGTCCCTTTTCTGTGATCTTCCTAAGGGGTATTGTGACATCATAACCCTGCACTGGTCACCCAGTTGACATGCCCTTGTCTGTGATCTGCCTAAGGGGGTATTGTGACATCATAACTCTGCACTGGGCACCCAGGTGACAGTCCCTTGTCTGTGATCTTCCTTAGGGGGCATTGTGACATCATAACCCTGCACTGGTCACCCAGTTGACAAGCCCTTGTCTGTGATCTGCCTAAGGGGGCGTTGTGACATCATAACAACGCACTGGTTACCCTCTTGACAGGCCCTTCTCTGTGATCTGCCTAAGGGGGAATTGTGGCATCATAACCCTGCAAGGGTCACCCAGGTGACAGACCCTTGTCTGTGATCTGCCTAAGGGGCATTGTGACATCATAACTCTGCACTAGGCACCCAGGTGACAGGTCTTTGTCTGTGATCTGCCTTAGGGGGCATTGTGACATCATAACCCTGCACTGGTCACCCAGTTGACAGGTCCTTGTCTGTGATCTGCCTAAGGTGGCATTGTGACATCATAACTCTGCCCTGGTAACCCTGGTGACAGGCCCTTCTCTGTGATCTGCCTAAGGGTCATTGTGACAAGATAACCCTGCACTCGTCACCCAGGGAACAGACCATTGTCTGTGATCTGCCTAAGGGGGCATTGTGACATCATAACTCTGCTCTGCTCACCGAGGTGTCAGGCCCTTGTCAGTGATCTGCCTAAGGGTACATTGTGACATCATTACTCTGCCCTGTTCTCCTAGGTGACGGGCCTTTGCCAGTAATCTCCCTAAGGGGACATTGTGATATCATAACACTGCACTGCTCACCCAGTTGACATGCCTTTGTCTGTGATCTTCCTAAGGGGGCATAGTGACATCATAACTCCGCTCTGGTCACCGAGGTGACAGACCATTGTCTGTGATCTGACTAAGGGGACATTGTGACAACATAACTCTGCACTGTTCACCCTGATGACAGAACCTTATTTGTGATCTGCCTAAGGGGGCATTGTGACATCATAACACTACACTGGTAACACAGGTGACAGGTCCTTGTCTGTGATCTGCCTAAGTTGGTATTGTGTCATCATAAACCTGCACTGGGCACACAGGGGATCTGCCCTTGTCTTTGATCTGCCTAAGGTGGCGTTGTGACATCATAACTCTGCACTGCTCACCCAGTTAACAGGCCCTTGTCTGTGATCTGCCTAAGGGGGCTTTGTGACATCACAACACCGCACTGGTCACCCTGTTGACAGGCCCTTGTCTGTGAGCTGCTTAAGGGTGCATTGTGACATCGTAACTCTGCACTGCTCACCCAGGTGACAGGCCCTTGTCTGTGATCTGCCGAAAGGGGCATTGTGACATCATAAATATGCCCTGGTCTCCCAGGTGACAGGCCCTTGTCTGTGATCTCCCTAAGGGGGTATTGTGAGATCATAACACCGCATTGGGCACCCAGGTGACAGTCCCTTGACTGTGAACTGCCTCAGGGGTCATTGTGACGTCATAACTCAGCATTGGACACCCAGATGACACGCCCTTGTCTTTGATCTGCCTAAGGGTGCATTGCGACATCATAACTCTACACTGGGCACAGCGGTGAACGGCCATTGCCTTTGAACTGCGTAAGGGGGAATTGTGACATCATAACTCTGCACTGGGCACCCAGGTGACAGGCCATTTTCTGTGATCTGCCTAAGGGGGCATTGTGAAATCATAGCTCTGCACTGGGCACCCAGATCACAGGCACTTGTCTGTGTTCTGCCTAAGGGTCATTGTGACATCATAAGTCTACACTGCTCACCCAGGTGACAGGCCCTTGTCTCGGATCTGCCTAAGGGGGTATTGTGACATCTTAACTCTGCCATGGTCTCCCAGGTGACAGGCCATTGTCTGTGATCTGCATAAGGGGCACTGTGACATCATAACTCTGCACTGGTCACCCAGGTGACAGGCCGTTGCCTGTGATCTGCCTAAGGGGGCATTGTGACATCACAACTCTGCACTGGTCACCGAGGGGACAGACCCTTGTTTGTGATCTGCCTAAGAGGGCACTGTGGCATCATAACACTGCACTGGTCACCCAGTTGACAGTCCCTTGGCTGTGATCTCCCTAAGTGGGTATTGTGACATCATAACACCGCATTGGGCATCCAGGTGACAGTCCCTTGACTGTGATCTTCCTAAGGGGGCATTGTGACGTCATAACTCAGCATTGGGCACCCAGATGACAGGCCCTTGTCTTTGATCTGCCTTAGGGGGCATTGTGACATCATAACTCTGCACTGGTCACCCAGGTGACAGGCCCTTTTCTGTGATCTGCCTAAGGGGGCATTGTGACATCATAACTCTGCACTGCTCACCCAGGTGACAGGCCTTGTCTGTGATCTGCCTAAGGGGGTATAACTACATCATAACTCTGCACTGCTCACCCAGGTGACAGGCCCTTGTCTTTCATCTGCCTTAGGGTGCCTTCTGAAATCATAACCCTGCACTGGTCACCCAGTTGACAGGCCCTTGTCTGCGATCTGCCTAAGGCGGCATTGTGACATCATAACTCCGTACTGGTCACCCAGGTGACAGACCCTTCTCTGTGATCTGCCTAAGGGTACATTGTGACATCATTACTCTGCCCTGTTCTCCTAGGTGACGGGCCATTGCCTGTAATCTCCCTAAGGGGACATTGTGACATCATAACACTGCACTGCTCGCCCAGTTGACTTGCCTTTGTCTGTGATCTTCCTAAGGGGGCATTGTGACATCATAACTACGCTCTGGTCACCGAGGTGACAGACCATTGTCTGTGATCTGGCTAAGGGGACATTGTGACAACATAACTCTGCACTGTTCACCCAGATGACAGAACCTTATCTGTGATCTGCCTTCGGGGGCATTGTGACATCATAACACTACACTGGTAACACAGGTGACAGGTCCTTGTCTGTGATCTGCCTAAGGGGACATTGTGACATCATAACTCTGCACTGGGCACCCAGGTGACAGACCCTGGTCTGTGATCTGCCTAAGGGGGCATTGTGACATCATCACTGTGCACTGGCCACCCAGGTGACAGGCCCTTGTCTGTGATCTGCCTAAGGGGGCATTGTGACATCATAACTCTGCATTGGTCACCCAGGTGACAGGTCGTTGTCTGTGATCTGCCTAAGGGGGCATTGTGACATCATAACTCTGCACTGGGCACACAGGTGACAGGCCCTGCTCTGTGATCTGCCTAAGGGGGCACTGTGACATCATAACTCTGCACTACTCAAACAGGTGGCAGGCCTCGTCTGTGATCTGCCTAAGGGGGTATTGTAACATCATAACTCTGCACTGCTCAACGAGGTGACAGGTCCTTGTCTTTGATCTGCCTAAGGAGGCATTGTGACTTCATAACACTGCACGGGTTACCCAGGTGACAGACCCTGGTCTGTGATCTGCCTAAGGGGGCTTTATATCATCATAACTCCGCAGTGGGCACCCAGGTGTCAGGCCCTTGTCTGTGATCTGCATAAGGGGTCATTGTGACATCATAACCCTGCACTGGTCACCCAGGGGACAGAACCTTGTCTGTGATCTTCCTAAGGGGGTATTGTGACATCATAACAACGCATTGGGCACCGAGGTGACAGTCCCTTGACTTTGATCTTCCTTAAGGGGCATTGTGACGTCATAACTCAGCATTGGGCACCCAGATGACAGGACCTTGCCTTTCATCTGCCTTAGGGTGCCTTCTGAAATCATAACTCTGCACTGGGCACCCAGATGACAGGCCCTTGTCTGTGATCTGCCTAAGGGGGCATTGTGACATCATAACACTGCACTGCACACCTAGGTGACAGGCCTTTTTCTGTGATCTGCCTAAGGGGGTATTGTGACATCATAACTCTGCCATGGTCTCCCAGGTGACAGGCCATTGTCTGTGATCTGTCTAAGGGGCATTGTAACGTCACAACTCTGCACGGGTTACCCAGGTGACAGCCCATTGTCTGTGATCAGCCTAAGGTGGTATTGTGACATCATAGCTCTGCCGTCGTCACCCAGGTGACTGGGCCTTGTCTCTGATCTGCCTAAGGGTCATTGTGACATCATAACTCCGTACTGGTCACCCAGGTGACAGACCATTGTCTGTGATCTGCCTATGGGGACATTGTAACCTCATAACCCTGCACTGGTCACCCAGGTGACAGGCCCTTGTGTGTGATCTGCCTTCGGGCGCATTGTGACATCATAACTCTGCACTAGGCACCCAGGTGACTGGTCTTTTTCTGTGATCTGCCTAAGGGGACATTGTGACATCATAACTCTGCACTGGGCACCCAGGTGACAGGCCCTTTTCTGTGATCTGCCTAACGGGGCATTGTGAAATCACAACTCTTCACTGGGCACCCAGGTGACAGTCCCTTGACTGTGATCTTCCTAAGGGGGCATTGTGACATCATAACTCAGCATTGGGCATCCAGATGACAGGCCTTTGTCTTTGATCTGCCTAAGGGGGCATTGTGACATCATAACTCTGCACTGGTCACCCAGGCGACAGGCCCTTCTCTGTGATCTGCCTAAGGGGCATTGTGACATCACAACTCTGCACTGCTCACCCAGGTGACAGGCCTTGTCTGTGATCTGCCTAAGGGTGTATTGCGACATCATAACCCTGCACTGCTCACCCAGGTGACAGGCCCTTGTCTTTGATCTGCCTAAGGGGGCATTGTGACTTCATAACACTGTACGGGTCACCCAGGTGACATGCCGTGGTCTGTGATCTGCCTAAGGGGGCATTGTGACATCATAACTCCGCACTGCTCACCCAGGGGACAGGCCTTGCCTGTGATATGCCTAAGAGGGCATTGTGACATCATAACTCTGCCATGGTCTCCCAGGTGGCCGGCCCTTGTCTGTGATCTCCCTAAGGGGGCATTGTGACATCATAACACCGCACTGGGCACCCAGGTGACAGTCCCATATCTGTGATCTTCCTAAGGGGGCATTGTGACATCATAACGCATCATTCGGAACACAGGTGACAGGCCCTTGACTTTGATCTGCCTAAGGGGGCATTGTGACATCATAACTCTGCGCTATTCAACGATGTGAAGGGCCATTGTCTTTGATCTGCCAAAGGAGGCATTGTGACATCATAACTCTGCACTGGGCACCCAGGTGACAGGCTGTTTTCTGTGATCTGCCTAAGGGGGCATTGTGACATCAAAACTATGCACTGGTCACCCAGGAGACAGGCCCTTGTCTGTGATCTGCCTATGGGGGCATTGTGACATCGCAACTCTGCTCTGGTCACCCAGGTGACAGACCCTTGTCTGTGATCTGTCTAACGGGGCATTGTGACATCATAACTCTGCACTGCTCACCCAGGTGACAGGCCCTTGTCTTTGATCTGCCTTAGGGGGCATTGTGACATCATAACTCTGCAATGGGCACCCAGGTGACAGGCCCTTGTCTTTGATCTGCCTTAGGGGGCATTGTGACATCATAACTCTGCAATGGGCACCCAGGTGACAGGCCCTTGTCTTTGATCTGCCTAAGGGGGAATTGTGCCATCATAAGCCTGCACTGGTCACCCAGGTGTCAGGCCCTTGTCTGTGATCTGCCTAAGGGGCATTGTGACATCCCAACTCTGCACTGGGCTCCCAGGTGACAGGCCCTTTTCTGTGATCTGCCTAACGGGTCATTGTGACATCATAACACTGCGCGGGTCACCCAGGTGACAGACCCCGGTCTGTCATCTGCCTAAGGGGGCATTGTGAGAACATAAGTCCGCACTGGGCACCCAGGTGACAGGCCCTTTTCTTTGATCTGCCTAAGGGGGCATTGTGACATCCTAACTCTGCACTGTTCACCCAGGTGACAGGCCCTTGTCTGTGATCTACCTAATTGGGCATAATGACATCATAACACTGTACTGGTCACCCAGTTGACAAGCCCTTGTCTGTGATCTGCCTAACGGTGCATTGTGACATCATAACCCTGCACTGGTTAACCAGGGGACAGGCCCTTGTCTGTGATCTGCCTAAGGGGGCATTGTGCCATCATAACTCTGCCCTGGTCTCCCAGGTGGCAGGCTTTTTCTGTGATCTCCCTAACGGGGGCATTGTGACATCATAACTCCGCACTGGTCACCCTGTTGGAAGGCCCTTGTCTGTGATCTGCTAAGGGGGCATTGTGACATCATAACACTGCACTGGTAACCCAGGTGAGAGGCTGTTGTCTGTCATCAGCCTAAGGGGGCATTGTGACATCATAACTCTGCACTGGGCACCCAGGTGACACGCCCTTGTCTGTGATCTGCCTAAGGGGGCATTGTGACATCATAACTTTGCACTGCTCAACCAGGTGACAGGCCCTTGTCTGTGATCTACCTACGGGGCATTGTGACATCATAACTCCGCATTGGGCGCCCAGGTGACAGTCCCTTGTCTGTGATCTGCCTAAGGGGGCATTGTGACATCATAACTCTGCACGAGCCACCCAGGTGACAGACCATTGTCTGTGATCTCCATAAGGGGCATTGTGACTTCATATCTCTGCACTGCTCACCCAAGTGACAGGCCCTTGTCTGTGATCTGCCTAAGGGGGCATTGTGACATCATAACTCCGCACTAGGCACCCAGGTGACAGGTCTTTGTCTCCGATCTGCGTAAGTGGACATTGTGACATCGTAACTCTGCACTGGGCACCCAGGTGACAGGCCCTGGTCTGTGATCTGCCTTAGGGGGCATTGTGACATCATAACACTGCACTGGTCACCCAGTTGACAGGCCCTTGTCATTGATCTGCCTAAGGGGGCGTTGTGACACCATAACACTGCACTGCTCACCCTGTTGAAAGGCCCTTGTCTGTGATCTGCTAAGGGGGCATTGTGACATCATAACCCTGCACTGGTCACCCAGGTGACAGACCCTTGTCTGTGATCAGCGTAAGGGGGCATTGTTACATCATAACTCTGCACTGCTCAACCAGGTGACAAGCCCTGGTCTGTGATCTGCCTAAGGCGGCATTGTGACATCATAACTGTGCACTGGTCACCCATTTCACAAGTCTTTGTCTGCGATCTGCCTAAGGGGGCATTGTGACATCATAACTCTGCACTGGGCACCCAGGTGACAGGCCCTTCTCTGTGATCTGCCTAAGGGGGCATTTTGAAATCAGAACTCTGCACTGGGCACCCAGGTGACAGGCCCTTTTCTGTGATCTGGCTAAGTTGGAATTGTGACATCATAACACTGAACTGGTCACCCAGTTGACAGGCCCTTGTCTGTGATCTGCCGAAGGGGGCATTGTGACATAATAACCCTGCACTGGTCTCCCAGGTAGCCGGCCGTTGTCTGTGATCTCCCTAAGTGGGCATTGTGACATCATAACACCGCACTGGGCACCCAGGTGACACTCCCATATCTGTGATCTTACTAAGGGGTCATTGTGACAACATAACTCAGCATTGGGAACCCAGGTAGCAGGGCTTTGACTTTGATCTGCCTAAGGCTGCATTGTTACTAGATAGCTCTGCACTGGGCACCGATGTGAAAGGCCATTGTCTTTGATCTACCTAAGGTGGAATTGTGACATCATAACTCTGCACTGGGAACCGAGGTGACAGGCCCTTTTCTGTGATCTGCCTAAGGGGCATTGTGAAATCATAACTCTGCACTGGGCACCCAGGTGACAGGCCCTTGTGTGTGATCTGCCTAAGAGGGCATTATGACATCATAACACTGCACTGGTCACCCAGTTGACAAGCCCTTGTCTGTGATCTGCCTAAGGGGGCATTGTGACATCCTAACCCTGCACTGGTCACCCAGGGGACAGGCCCTTGTCTGTGATCTGCCTAAGGGGGCATTGTGACATCATAACTCCGCCCTGGTCTCCCAGGTGGCCGGCCCTTGTCTGTAATCTCTCTAAGGGGGCATTGTGACATCATAACACTGCACTGGGCACCCAGGTGACAGGCTCTTGTCTGTGATCTCCCTAAGGGGGCATTGTGACATCATAACTCCGCACTGGGCAGCTAGGTAACAGTCCCTTGTCTATGATCTGCCTAAAGGGTCATTGTGACATCATTACTCAGCATTGGGAACCCAGGTGACAGGCCCTTGTCTTTGATCTGCCTGAGAGGACATTGTGACACCATAACCCTGCATTGGTCACCTTGGTTACAGGCGCTTGTCTGTGATGTGCCTAAGGGGCATTGTGACATTACAACTCTGCAACGGTCACCTAGGTGAGAGACCATTGTCTCTGATCAGCCTAACGGGGCATTGTGACATCATAACTCTGAACGGGTCACCCAGGTGACAGACCCTTGTCTGTGATCTTCCTAAGGGGGCATTGTGACATCATAACTCTGCACTGGTCACCCAGGTGACAGGCCCTTGTCTTTGATCTGTCTAAGGGGGCATTGTGAGATTATATCTCTGCACTGGGCACCCAGGTGACTGGCCCTTGTCTGTGGTCTGCCTAAGGTTGCATTGTGACATCATAACTCTGCACTGGTCTCCTAGGTGACAGGCCCTTGTCTCTGATCTGCCTAAGGGGGCATTGTGACAACATAACTCCGCTCTGGTCACCCAGGTGACAGACCGTTGTCTGTGATCTGCCTAATGGGGCATTGTGACATCATAACACTGCACTGCTCACCCAGGTGACAGGCCCTTGTCTGTGATCTGCTTAAGGGTGCATTGTGACATCATAACTCTGCACTAGGCCCCCAAGTGACAGGTCTTTGTCTGTGATCTGCATAAGGGGACATTGTGACATCGTATCTCTACACTGGGCACCGAGGTGACAGGCCCTTGTCTGTGATCTGCCTAAGGGGGCATTGTGACATCATAACACTGCACTGCTCACCCAGTTGACAGGCCCTTGTCAGTGATATGCCTAAAGGGGCGTTGTGACACCATAACACTGCACTGGACACCCTGTTGAAAGACCCTTGTCTGTGATCTGCTAAGGGGGCATTGTGCCATAATAACCCTCCACTGGTCACCCAGGTGACAGACCCTTGTCTGTGATCTGCCTAAGGGGCATTGTGGCATCATAACACTGCACGTGTCACACAGGTGACAGGCCCTGGTCTGTGATCTGCCTAAGGGGGCATTGTGACAACATAGTTGTGCACTGGGCACGCAGGTGACAGGCCCTTTTCTTTGATCTGCCTAATGGGGCATTGTGACATCATAACTCTGCACTGCTCCCCAGGTGTCAGGCCCTTGTCTGTGATCTGCCTAAGGGGGCATTGTGACATCAGAAGTCGGCACTGCTCACACAGGTGAGAGGCCCTAGCCCTTGATCTGCCTAACGGGGCATTGTGACTTCATAACACTGCACAGGTCACCCAGGTGACAGGCCCTGGTCTGTGATCTGCCTATGGGAGCATTGTGACATAGTGACTCTGCACTGGTCACCCAGGTGACAGGCCCTTGTCTGTGATCTGCGTAAGGGTGCATTGTGACATCATAACTCTGCACTAGGCACTTAGGTGACAGGTCTTTGTCTGCGATCTCCCTAAGGTGACATTGTGACTTTATAACACTGCACGGGTCACCCAGGTGGCATGCCCTGGTCTGTGATCTGCCTTAGGGGGCATTGTGACATCATAACTGTGCACTGGTCACCCAGGTGACAGGCCCTTGTCTGTGATCTGCCTAAGGGGGCATTGTAACATCATCACTGTGCACTGGTCACCCAGGTGACACGTCCTTGTCTGTGATCTGCCTAAGGGGGCATTGTGACATCATAACTCTGCACTGGTCACCCAGGTGACAGGCCCTTGTCTGTGATCTGCCTAAGGGAGCATTGCGACATCATAACTCTGCACTAGGGACCCAGGTGACAGGTCGTTGTCTGTGATCTGCCTAAGGGGACATTGTGACATCATAACTCTGCACTGGGCACCCAGGTGACAGGCCCTGCTCTGTGATCTGCCTAAGTGGGCATTTTGAAATCAGAACTCTGCACTCACACCCAGGTGACAGTCCCTTGTATGTGAGCTGGATAAGGGGGCACTGTGACATCATAACCCTGCATTGGTCACCCATGTGACAGACCCTTGTCAGTGATGTGCCTAAGCGGCATAGTGGCGTCATAACTCTGCACTGGTCACCCAGGGGACAGGCCGTTGTCTGCGATCTGCCTAAGGGGGCATTGAGACATCATACCACTGCATTGGTCACCTTGGTGACAGGCCCTTGTCTGTGATCTGCCTAAGGGGCATTGTGACATCACAACACAGCAAGGGTCACCCAGGTGGCAGACCGTTGTCTGTGATCAGCCTAAGGCGGCACTGTGACATCATAACCCTGAACGGGTCACCCAGGTGACAGATCCTTGTCTGCGATCAGCCGAAGGGGGAATTGTGACATCATAACCCTGAACGGGTCACCCAGGTGACAGATCCTTGTCTGCGATCAGCCGAAGGGGGCATTGTGACATCATAACTCTGCACGGGCCACCCAGGTGACAGACCCTTGTCTGTGATCTGCCTAAGGGGGCATTGTGACATCATAACTCCGCTCTGGTCACCCAGGTGACAGACCATTGTCTGTGATCTGCCTAAGGTGTCATTGTTACATGATAACTCTGCACTGTTCAGCCAGGTGACAGGCCCTTGTATTTTATCTGCCTAATGGGGCATAGTGACATCATAACACTGTACTGGTAACCCAGGTGAGAGGCCGTTGTCTGTGATCAGCCTAAGGGGGCATTGTGACATCATAAATCTGCACTGGGCACCCAGGTGACAGGCCCGTTCATGTGATCTGCCTAAGGGGGCATTGTGAAATCATAACCCTGCACTGGGCACCCAGGTGACAAGCCCTTGTCTGTGATCTGCCTAAGGGGGCATTGTGACATCATAACCCTGCACTGGTCACCCAGGGGACAGGCCCTTGTCTGTGATCTGCCTAAGGGGGCATTGTGACATCATAACTCTGCCCTGGTCTCCCAGGTGGCCGGCCCTTGTCTGTGATCTCCCTAAGGGGGCATTGTGACATCATAACACCGCACTGGGCACCCAGGTGACATTCCCATATCTGTGATCTTCCTAAGGGGGCATTGTGGCATCATAACGCAGCATTCGGAACACAGGTGACAGGCCCTTGACTTTGATCTGCCTAAGGGGGCATTGTGACATCAAAACTCTGAACGGGTCACCCAGGTGACAGACCCTTGTCTGTGAACAGCCAAAGGAGGCATTGTGATATCATAACTCTGCACGGGCCACCCAGGTGACAGACCCTTGTCTGTCATCTCCCTAATGGGGCATTGTGACGTCAAACCTCTGCACTGGTCACCCAGGAGAAAGGCCCTTGTCTGTGATCTGCCTAAAGGGGCATTGTGACATCATAACTCTGCTCTGGTCACCCAGGTGACAGACCCTTGTCTGTGATCTGCCTAATGGGGCATTGTGACATCATAACTCTGCACTGCTCACCCAGGTGACAGGCCCTTGTCTGTGATCTGCCTTAGGGGGCATTGTAACATCATAACTCTGCAATGGGCACCCAGGTGACAGGCCCTTGTCTTTGATCTGCCTAAGGGGGAATTGTGCCATCATAAGCCTGCACTGGTCACCCAGGTGTCAGGCCCTTGTCTGTGATCTGCCTAAGGGGCATTGTGACATCCCAACTCTGCCCTGGGCTCCCAGGTGACAGGCCCTTGTCTGTGATCTGCCTAAGGGGGCATTGTGACATCACAACACTGCACTGGTAATCCAGGTGAGAGGTCGTTGTCTGTCATCAGCCTAAGGGGGTATTGTGACATCATAACTCTGCACTGTTCACCCAGGTGACAGTCCCTTGGCTTTGATCTGCCTAAGGGGGCATTGTGACATCATAAAACTGCACTGGTAACCCAGGTGAGAGGCCGTTGTCTATCATCAGCCTAAGGGGGCATTGTTACATCATAACTCTGCATTGGGCACCCAGGTGAATAGGCCCTTTTCTGTGATCTGCCTAATGGGACATTGTGACATCATAACTCTGCACTGCTCACACAGGTGACAGGCCCTTTTCTGCGATATGCCTTAGGCGGCATTGTAACATCATAACTCTGCACTGGGCACCCAGGTGACAGGTGCTTGTCTTTGATCTGCTTAAGGGGGCATTGTGACATCCTAACTCTGCACTGGGTACCCAGGTGACAGGCCCTTTTCTGTGATCTGCCCAAGGGGTCATTGTGACATCATAACACTGCACGTGTCACGCAGGTGACAGACCCTGGTCACTGATCTGAATAATGGGGCATTGTGACAACATAGGTGTGTACTGGGCACGCAGGTGACAGGCCCTTTCCTTTGATCGGGCTAATGGGGCATTGTGACATCATAACTCTGCACTGCTCACCCAGGTGTCAGGCCCTTGTCTGTAATCTGCCTAAGGGGGCATTGTGACATCATAACTCTGCACTGCTTACACAGGTGAGAGGCCCTATCCCTTGATCTGCCTAAGGGGGCATTGTGACTTCATAACTCTGACTTTGTCTGCCAGGTGTCCGGCCCTTGTCTGTGATCTCCCTAAGGGGGCATTGTGGCATCATCACACCGCACTGGGCACCCAGTTGACAGTCCCATATATCTGATCTTCCTAAGGGGGCATTGTGACATCATCACACCGCACTGGGCACCCAGGTGACAGTCCCATATATCTGATCTTCCTAAGGGGGCATTGTGACATCATAACTCAGCATTGGGAACCCTGGTGACAGGCCCTTGTCTTTGATCTGCCTAAGGGGGCATTGTGACATCATAACTCTGCACTGTTCACCCAAGTGACAGGACCTTGTCTTTGATCTGCCTAAGGGGGCATTGTGACATCATAACACTGCACTGGTAATCCACGTGAGAGGCCGTTGTCTATCATCAGCTTAAGGGGGCATTGTTACATCATAACTCTGCATTGGGCACCCAGGTGAACAGGCCCTTTTCTGTGATCTGCCTAAGGGGGCATTGTGACATCATAATTCTGCACTGGACACCCAGATGACAGGCCCTTGTCTGTGATGTGCCTAAGGGGGCATTATGACATCATAACTGTGCACTGCTCACCCAGGTGACAGTCCCTTGTCTGTGATCTGCCAAAGGGGGCATTGTGACATCATAACTCTGCACTGGGCACCCAGGTGACAGGCCCTTCTCTGTGATCTGCCTAAGGTGGCATTTTGAAATCAGAACTCTGCACTGGGCACCCAGGTGAGAGGCCCTTGTCTGTGATCTGGCTAAGGGGGAATTGTGACATCATAACACTGAACTGGTCACCCAGTTGACAGGCCCTTGTCTGTGATCTGCCGAAGGGGGCATTGTGACATCATAACCCTGCACTGGTCTCCCAGGTAGCCAGCCGTTGTCTGTGATCTCCCTAAGGGGGCACTGTGACATCATAACCATGCACTGGTCACCCAGGTGACAGGCCCTTGTCTGCGATCTGCCTAGGGTGGCATTGTGACATGATAACTCTGCATTGGTCACCCTGGTGACAGGCCGTTGTCTGTGATCTGCCTAAGCAGCATTGTGACGTCACAACTCTGCACGGGTCAGCCAGGTGACAGCCCCTTGTTTGTGATCAGCCTAAGGGTGTATTGTGACATCATAACTCTGCACTCGTCACCCACGTAACAGGCCATTGTCTCTGATGTGCCTTAGGGGGCATTGTGACCTCATAACTCCGTACTGGACACCCAGGTGACAGACCATTGTGTGTGATCTGCCTAAGGGGGTATTGTGACATCATAACTGTGCAATGGTCACCCAGGTGACAGACCCTTGTCTATGATCTGCCTAAGGTGGCATTGTGACATCATAACACTGCACTGGTTACCCAGGTGAGAGGCCGTTTTCTGTGAGCAGCCTAAGGGGGCATTGTGACATCATAATTCTGCACCGGGAACCCAGGTGACAGGCCCTTGTCTGTGATCTGCCTAAGGGGGCATTCTGACATCATTACACTGCACTGGTAGCCCAGTTAACAGGCCCTTGTCTGTGATCTTCCTAAGGGGGCATTGTGACATCATAACCCTGCATTGGTCCCCCAGGTGACAGACAATTGTCAGTGATCTGCCTAAGGGGGCATAGTGGCATCATAACGCTGCACTGGTCACCCAGGTGACAGTCCCTTGTGTGTGATCTGCCTTAGGGGCATTGTGACATAACACCACATTGGGCACCCAGGTGACAGTCCGTTGTCTGTGATCTGCCTAGGGGGCATTGTGACATCATAACTCTGCACTGGGCACCGAGGCGAAATGCCATTGTCTTTGATCTGCCTAATGGGGCATTGTGATATCATAACTCTGCACTGCTCACCCAGGTGACAGACCCTTGAGTGTGATCTTCCTTACGGGGCATTGTGACATCATAGCTCTGCACTGGGCACCCAGGAGACAGGCCCTTGCCTTTGATCTGCCTAACGGGGCACTGTGAAATCATAACCATGCACTGGTCACCCAGGTGACAGCCCCTTGTCTGCAATCTGCCTCGGGTGGCATTGTGACATCATAACTCTGCATTGGTCACCCTGGTGACAGGCCCTTGTCTGTGATCTGCCTAAGGAGCATTGTGATGTCACAACTCTGCACGGGTCACCCAGGTGACAGCCCCTTGTTTGTGATCAGCCTAAGGGGGTATTGTGTCATCATAACTCTGCACTCGTCACCCACGTAACAGGCCATTGTCTCTGATGTGCCTTAGGGGGCATTGTGACCTCACAACTCCGTACTGGTAACCCAGGTGACAGGTCTTTGTCTGCGATCTGCCTAAGGGGGCATTGTGACATCATAACTCTGCACCGGGCACCCAGGTGACATGCCCTTGTCTGTGATCTGCCTAAGGGGGCATTGTGACATCATAACACTGCACTGCTATCCCAGTTGACAGGCCCTTGTCTGTGATCTTCCTAAGGGGGCATTGTGACATCATAACCCTGCATTGGTCACCCAGGTGACAGACCCTTGTCAGTGATCTGCCTTAGGGGGCATAGGGGGGTCATAACTCTGCACTGGTCACCCAGGTGACAGGCCATTGTCTGCGATCTGCCTAAGGGGGCATTGTGACATCATAACACTTCATTGGTCACCTTGGTGACAGGCCCTTGTCTGTGATCTGCCTAAGGGGCATTGTGACATCACAACACAGCAAGGGTCACCCAGGTGACAGACCCTTGTCTGTGATCTCCATAAGGGGGCATTGTGACATCATAACTCCGCTCTGGTCACCCAGGTGACAGACCATGGTCTGTGATCTGTCTTATGGGGCATTGTGACATCATAACTCTGCTCTGCTCACACAGGTGTCATGCCCTTGTCTGTGATCTGCCAAAGGGGGCATTGTGACATCATAAGTCTGCACTGCTCACACACGTGAGAGGCCCTAGCCGTTGATCTGCCTAAGGGGGCATTGTGACTTCATAACACTGCACCGGTCACCCAGGTGACAGACCCTTGTCTGTGATCTCCGTAAGGGGGCATTGTGACATCATAACTCCACACTGGTCACCCAGGTGACAGGCCCTTGTCTGTGATATGCCTAAGGAGCATTGTGACATCATAACCCTGCACTTCTCACCCAGGTGACAGACCCTTGTCTGTGATCTGCCTAAGGGGGCATTGTGACATCATAACTCTGCACTGATCACCCAGGTGACAGGCCCTGGTCTGTGATCTGCCTAAGGGAACATTGTGACATAATGACTCTGCACGGGTCACCCAGGTGACAGGCCCTTGTCTGTGATCTGTGTAAGGGGGCATTGTGACATCATAACTCTGCACTGGGCACCTAGGTGACATGTCTTTGTCTGCGATCTCCCTAAGGTGACATTGTGACTTTATAACACTGCACGGGTCACCCAGGAGACATGGCCTGGTCTGTGATCTGCCTTAGGGGACATAGTGACATCATAACTGTGCACTGGTCACCCAGGTGACAGGCCCTTGTCTGTGATCTGCATAAGGGGGCATTGTGACATCAACACTGTGCACTGGTCACCCAGGTGACAGGCCCTTGTCTGTGATCTGCATAAGGGGGCATTGTGACATCAACACTTTGCACTGGTCACCCAGGTGACAGGCCCTTGTCTGTGATCTGCCTAAGGGAACATTGCGACATCATAACTCTGCACTAGGCACCCAGGTGACAGGTCTTTGTCTGCGATCTGCCTAAGGGGGCATTGTGACATCATAACTCTGCACTGGGCACCCAGGTGACAGGCCCTGCTGTGTGATCTGCCTAAGTGCGCTTTTTGAAATCAGAACTCTGCACTCGCTCCCAGGTGACAATCCCTTGTATGTGACCTGGATAAGGGGGCATTGTGACATCCTAACACTGCATTGGTCACCCAGGTGACAGACCTTTGTCAGTGATCTGCCTAAGGGGGCATAGTGGCATCATAACTCTGCACAGGTCACCAAGATGACAGGCCGTTTTCTGCGATCTGCCTAAGGGGGCATTCTGACATCATAACACTGCTTTGGTCACCTTGGTGACAGGCCCTTGTCTGTGATCTGCTTAAGGGGCATTGTGACATCACAACACAGCAAGGGTCACCCAGGTGGCAGACCGTTGTCTGTGATCAGCCTAAGGGGGCATTGTGACATCATAAACCTGAACGGGTCACCCAGGTGACAGATCCTTGTCTGTGATCAGCCTAAGGGGGCATTGCGACATCATAACTCTGCACGGGCCACCAAGGTGACAGACCCTTGTCTGTGATCCCCGCAAGGGGCATTGTGACATCATAACTCTGCACTGGTCACCCAGGTGACAGGCCCTTGTCTGTGATCTGCCTAAGGGGGCATTGTGACATCATAACTCCGCTCTGGTCACCCAGGTGAGAGACCATTGTCTGTCATCTGCCTAATGGGGCATTGTGACATCATAACTCTGCACTGGTCACCCAGGTGACAGACCCTTGTCTGTGATCTGCCTAAGGGGGCATTGTGACATCATAACACTGCAATGGTAACACAGGTGACAGGCCCTTGTCTGTGATCTGCCTAAGGTGTCATTGTTACATCATATCTCTGCACTGTTCACCCAGGTGACAGGCCCTTGTATTTCATCTGCCTAATGGGGCATTGTGACATCATAACACTGCACTGGTAACCCAGGTGTGAGGCCGTTGTCTGTGATCAGCCTAAGGGGGCATTGTGACATCCTAACTCTGCACTGGGAACCCAGGTGTCAGGCCCTTTCCTGTGATCTGCCTAAGGGGTTATTGTGACATCATAACTCTGCACTGGGCACCCAGGTGACAGGCCCTTGTCTGTGATCTGCCTAAGGGGGCTTTGTGACATCATAACTCTGCAGTGCTCACCCAGATGACAGGCCCTTGTCTTTGATCTGCCTAAGGGGGCATTGTGAGATCATAACTCTGCCATGGTCTCCCAGGTTACAGGCCGTTGTCTATGATCTCCCTAAGGGGGCATTGTGACATCATAACTCCCCACTGGGCACGCAGCTGCCAGTCCCTTTTCTGTGATTTCCCTAAGGTTGCATTGTGACATCATAACTCTGCACGGGGTACCCAGCTGACAGGCCCTTGTCTGTGATCTGCCTAAAGGGTCATTGTGACATCATAACTCTGCCATGATTTCCCAGGTGACAGGCCATTGTCTGTGATCTGCCTAAGGGGGCATTGTGACATCATAACTCAGCACTGGGCACCGAGGTGAAAGGCCATTGTCTTTGATCTGCCTAAGTGGGCATTGTGACAACATAAATCTGCACTGCTCACCCAGGTGACAGGCAATAGTCTGCGATCTGCCTTAGGGGGCATTGTGAAATCATATCTTTGCATTGGTCACCCTGGTGACAGGCCCTTGTCTGTGATCTGCCTAAGGGGCGTTGTGACGTCACAAATCTACACTCCTCACCCAGGTGACAAGCCCTTTTCTCTGATCTGCCTAAGGGGGCATTGTGACATCATAACTCTTCACTGGGCACACAGGTGACAGACCATTGCCTGTGATCTCCCTAAGGGGGCATGGTGACATCCTAACTCTGCACTGCTCACCCGGGTGACAGACCCTTTTCTGTGATCTGCCTAAGGTGACATTGTGACATCATAACAGTGCACTGGTAATCCAGGTGTGAGGCCGTTGTCTGTGAGAAGCCTCAGGGGTCATTGTGACATCATAACTGCACTGGTCACTCAGATGACAGGCCCTTCTCTGTGATGTGCCTAAGGGGCATTGTGACATTATAACACTGCACTAGGCACCCATTTGACACTCCCTTGTCTGTGACCTCTCTAAGGGGGCATTGTGACATCATTGCTCTACACAGGTCTGCCAGGGGACAGGCCCTTGTCTGTGGTCTGCCTAAGGGTCAATGTGACATCATAATTCTTCCCGGGTCTCCCTGGTGACAGGCCGTTGTCTGTGTTCAGCCTAAGGGCATTGTGACATCATAACTCTGCAAGGGTCACCCAGGTGACAGACCCTAGACTTTGATCTGCCTAAAGGGGCATTGTGACATCAGAACTCAGCACGGGTCACCGTGGAGACAGGCCCTTGTCTGTGATCTGCCTAAAGGGGCATTGCGACAACATAACCCTGCACTGGTCACCCAGGTGACAGACCCTTGTCTGTGATCTGCCGAAGGGGGAGTTGTGACATCATAACACTGCACTGGTCAGCCGGGAGACAAACCCTTTTCCGTCATCTGCCTAAGCGGGCATTGTGACATCATAGCTCTGCACTGGTCACCCTGGTGACAGGCCGTTGTCTGTGTTCTGCCTAAGGGGCATTGTGACATCATAAATTTGCACTGGTCACCCAGGTTGCAGATCCTTGTCAGTCATCTGCCTAAGGGAGCATTGTGACATCATCACTCTGCACTGGTCACCGTGGTGACAGACCTGAGTCTGTGATCTTCATTAGGGGGCATTTTGTCATCAGGACAGTGCACTGGTCAAACAGGTGACAGACTCTTGTCCGTGATCTGAGTAAGGGGGCATTGTGACATCATAGCTCTGCACTGGTCACCCAGGTAACAGGAACTTGGGTGTGTCACAATGCCCCCTTAAGCAGATCAAAGACAGTAGTCAGTAACCTTGGTGACCAATGAAGAGTTATGATGTCCTAATGCCCCCTTAGGAAGATCACAGACAAGGGTCTGTCACCTGGGTGCCCAGTGTAGAGTTATGTTGTCACAATGCACCCTTTGGTAGATCACAGATAAGTGCTTGTAACCAGGGTGCCCAGCGCAGAGTTATGAAGTCACAATACCCCTTAGGCAGATCAAAGACAATGGCCTGTGACCTGGGTGACCAGTGCAGAGTTATGAAGTCACAATTCCCCCGTACGCAGATCACAGACAAGGGTGTGTCACCTGGGTGACGCGTGCAGATGTATGATGTCACAATGCCCCCTTAGGCAGATCACAGACAAGTGTCTGTCACCTGGGTGACCCATGCAGAGTTATGGTGTCACAATGTCCCCGTAGGCAGATCACAGACAAGGGTCAGTCACCTGGGTGACAAGTTCAGATTTATGATGTCACAATGCTCCCTTAGGCAGATCACAGACAAGGGAATGCCACCTGGGTGCCCAGTGCAGAGTTATAATGTCACAATGCCCCCTTATGCACATCACAGACTAGGGACTGTCACCTCAGTGCTCAGTGCCGAATTATGATGTCACAATGCCCCCTTAGGCGGATCACAGAGAAGGGTCTGTCACCTGGGTGACCAGTGCAGTGTTATGAGGTCAAAATGCCCCCTTACGCAGAGCAGATACAATGGTCGTTCACATGGGTGCCCAGTGCATAGTTATGATGTCACAATGCCGCCCTAGGCAGATCACAGGCCAGGGTCTGTCACCTGGGTGACGAGTGCAGAGTTATGATGACACAATGATCCCTTAGGCAGATCCCAGATAAGGGCCTGTCACCTGGGTGTCCAGTGCAGACTTATGAAGTCACAATGCCCCCTTAGGCAGATCACAGACAAGGGTCTGTCACCTCGGTGACCAGTGCAGAGTTATGATATCACAATGACCCGTTAGGCAGATCACATTCAAGGGCCTGTCACATGGGTGACACGAGCAGAGTTATGATGTCACAATGCCCCCTTAGGCAGATCACAGACAAGGGCCTGCCACCTGGGTGCCAAGTGCAATGTTATGATGTCACAATGCCCCCTTAGGCAGATCACAGACAAGGGCCTGTCACCTGGGTGCCCAGTGCATAGTAATGACGTCACAATGCCCCCTTAGGCAGATTACAAACAAGGTTCTGTCAGGTGGGTGACCAGTGCAGAGTTATTAAGACACAATGCCCCTTAGTCAGATCACAGACAAGGACCTGTCACCTGGGTGACCAGTGCAGAGTTATGAAGTCACAATGACCCCTTAGGCAGATCACAGGCAATGGCTTGTCACCTGGGTGACCAGTGCAGAGTTATGATGTCATAATGCCCCCTTAGGCAGATGACAGAGAAGGGTCTCTCTCCTGGGTGAGAAGTGCAGAGTTAGGTTGTCACAATGTTCCCTTAGGCAGATCACAGACAAGGGCCTGTCACCTGAGTGCCCAGTGTAGAGTTATGATGTCACAATGCCCCCTTAAGCAGATTACAAACAGGGGTCTGTCACGTGGGTGACCAGGGCAGAGTTATGAAGTCCCAATGCCCGCTTAGTCAGAAGACAGACAAGCGCCGGTCACCTGGGTGACCAGTGCAGAGTTATGATGTCACAATGCCCCCTTAGGCAGATCACAGACAAGGGCCTGTCACCTTGGAGTCCAGTGGAGAGTTATGGTGTCACAATGCCCCCTAAGCAGATCACAGACAAGGGCCTGTCAACTGGGTGATTAGTGCAGTGTTATGATGTCACAATGCCCCCTTAGGCAGATCACAGACAAGGGCCTATCACCTGGCTACCCAGTGTAGATTTATGATGTCACAATGCCCCGTTAGGCAGATCACAGATCAGGGTCTGTCACCTGTGTGACCAGTGCAGAGTTATAATGTCACAATGCCCCCTTAGGCAGATCAGAGATAAGGGTCTGTAAACACAGTGACCAGTGCAGAGTTATTGTGTCACAATGCCCCCTCAGGCAGATCACAGACAAGGGTCTGTCACCTGGGTGTGCAGTGCAGAGTTACGATGTCACAATGCACCCAAGGCAGATCACAGACAAGGGTCTCTCACATGGGTGATGAGTGCAGAGTTATGATGTCACAATGCCCCCTTAGGGAGATCACAGACAAGGGCCTGTCACCTGGGTGCCCCATGCAGAGTTATGATGTCAAATGCCCCCTTAGGCAGATCACAGACAGGGGCATGTCACCTGGGTGCCAAGAGCAGAGTTATGATGTCACAATGCCCCGTTAGGCACATCACAGACAAGGGTCTGTCACCTGGGTGACCAGGGCAAAGTTATGATGTCACAGTGCCCCCTTAGGCAGATCACAGACAAGGGTCTTTCAACTGGGTGACCAGTGCAGAGTTATGATGTCACAATGCCCCCTTAGGCAGATCACAGAGAAGGTTACTTCACCAGGGTTACCAGTGCACAGTTATGATGTCACAATGCCCTCTTAGCAGATCACAGACAAGGGTCTGCCACCTGGGTGACCAGTGCAGGGTTATGATGTAGTTATACCCCCTTAGGCAGATCACAGACAAGGGCTTGTCACCTGGGTGCCAAGTGCAGAGTTATGGTGTCACAATGCCCCCTTAGGCAGATCACAGACAACCGCCTGTCAACTGGGTGACCAGTGCAGAGTTATGAGGTCACAATGCCCCCTTAGGCAGATCACAGAGAAGTGCCAGTCACCTGGGTGACCAGTGGAGAGTTGTGATGTCACAATGCCCCCTTAGGCAGATCACCGTCAAGGGCCTGTCAGGTGGGTGACCAGTGCGTAGTTATGATGTCACAAAGCCCCCTTAGGCAGATCACAGACAAGCACCTGTCACCTGGGTGACCAGTGCATTGTTATGATGACACAATGCCCCCTGAGGCAGATCACAGACAAGGGTCTGACTATAGGGTGACCCATGCAGAGTTATGATGTCACAATGCCCCCTTAGGCAGATCACAGACAAAGGTCTGCCACCTTTGTGCCTCATGCAGAGTTATGATGTCACAATGCACCCTTAGGCAGATCAAAGACAAGGGCCTGTCACCTCGGTGACCAGTGCAGAGTTATGATGTCACAATGCACCCTTAGGCAGATCACAGACAAGGGTCTGCCGCCTGGGTGACGAGTGGCGAGTTATGATGTCACAATGCCCCCTTAGGCAGATCACAGACAAGGGTCTGCCACCTGGGTGCCTCGTGCAGAGTTATGATGTCACAATGCCCCCTTAGGCAGAACAAAGACAATTGTCTGTCACCTGGGTGACCAGTGCAGAGTTATGATGTCACTATGCCCGCTTAGGCAGTTCACAGATAAGGGTCTGTCACCTGGGTGACCAGTGCAGAGTTATGATGTCACAGTGCCCCCTTAGGCAGATCACAGACAAGGGTCAGTCACCTGCGTGACTAGAGCAGAGTTATGATGTCACAATGACCCCTTAGGCAGTTTACAGACAAGGATTTCTCACCTGGGTGACCAGTGCAGATTTAAGATATCAGAATTCCCCTTTAGGGAGATCACAGACAAGGGTCTGCCACCTGTGTGACGAGTGCCGAGTTATGAGGTCACAATGCCCCCTTAGGCAGATCAAAGACTAGGGTCTGTCACCTGGGTAACCAGTTCAGAGTTATGATGTCACAATGAACCCTTAGGCAGATAACGAACAAGGATCTGACACCAGGGTGACCGGTGCAGAGTTATGATGTTGCAATACTCCATTAGGCGGATTACAGAAATTGGTCTGTCACCTGGGTGAGCAGTGCAGGGTTATGATGTCACAATGTCCCCTTAGGCAGATCACAGACAAGGGTCTGTCACCACGGTAAACAGTGCAGAGTTATGATGTCACAATGCCCTCTTAGGCAGATCACAAGCTAGGGTCTGTCACCTGGGTGACCAGTGCAGATTTATGACGTCACAATGCCCACTTAGGCAGATGAAAGACAAGGGACTGTCACCTGGGTGACAAGTGCAGCATTATGATGTCACATTGCCCCTTAGGCAGATCATAGACAAGCGCCTGTCACCTGGGTGGCCAGTGCAGGATTATGATGTCACAATGCCCCCTCAGGCAGATCACAGACAAGGGTCTGACTCCAGGATGACCCTTGCAGAGTTATGATGTCACAATGCCCCCTTAGGCAGATCATAGACAAGGGTCTGTCACCAGGGTGACCCGTGCAGAATTATGATGTCACAATGCCCCCGTAGGCAGATAACGGACAAGGGTCTGTCACCACGGTGACCAGTGCAGAATTATGATGTCACAATGCCCTCTTAGGCAGATCACAGACAAGGGTCTGTGACCTGGTTGACCAGTGCAGACTTATGATGTCACATTGCCCCCTTAGGCAAATCACAGACAAGGGTCTGTCACCTGGGTGACCAGTGCAGAGTTATGATGTCACAATGCCCCCCTCGGCATATAACGGACAATGGTCTGTCACCAGGGTGACCAGTGCATAGTTATGATGTCAGAATGCCCCGTTAGGCATATCACAGACAACGGCCTGTTACCTGGTTGACCAGTGCAGAGTTATGATGTCACAATTCGCCCTCAGGCAGATCACAGAAAATGGCCAGTCACCTGGGTGACCAGTGCAGAGTTAGATGTCAAAATACCCCCTTAGGCATATCACAGACAAGGGCCTGTCACCTTGGTGACCAGTGTAGAGTTATGATGACACAACGCCCCGTTTGTCAGATCACAGACAAGGGCCTGTCGCCATGGTGACCAGTGCAGAGTTATGATGTCACAATGCCCCCTTAGGTAGATCACAGGCAAGGGCCTGTCACCTTGGTGACCAGTGCAGAGTTATGATGTCACAATGCCCCCTCAAGCAGAACAAACACAGGTGACTGTCACCTGGGTGAGCAGTGCAGACTTATGATGTCACAATGACCCTTAGGCAGATAGCAAACAAGGTACTGTCACCTGGGTGACCAGTGCAGTTTTATGATGTCAGTATGCCCCCTTACGCAGATCATAGTCAAGGGTCTGTCACCTGCGTGACGCGTGCAGAGTTATGATGTCAAAATTCCCCCTTAGGCAGATCACAGACAAGGGTCTGTCACCATGGTGACCAGTGCAGAGTTATGATGTCACAATGCCCCCTTTGTCAGATCACAGACAAGGGCTTGCCACCTGGGTGACCAGTGCTGAGTTATGATGTCACAATGCCCACTTAGGTGGATCACACACAAGGGTCTGTCACCTCGGTGACCAGTGCAGTTATGATGTCACAATGCCCCCTCAGGCAGAAGAAGCACAGGGGATTGTCACCTGGGTGAGCAGTGCAGACTTATGATGTCACAATGCCCCTTAGGCAGATCACAGACAAGGGACTGTCACCTGGGTGACCAGTGCAGTGTTATGATGTCAGTACGCCCCCTTACGCAGATCACAGTCAAGAGTCTGTCAACTGGGTGACACGTACAGAGTTAAGATGTCACAATGCCCCCTTAGGCAGATCACAGACATATGTGTGTCACCTGGGTGACCCATGCAGGGTTATGATGTCACAATGCTCCCTTAGGCAGATCACAGGCAAGGGTCAGTCACATGGGTGTCAAGTACAGATTTATGATGTCACAATGCCCCCTTAGGCAGTTCAAACAGAAGGGTCTGTCACCGGGGTGACCAGTGGAGAGTTATGATGTCACAATGCCCACTTAGGCAGATCACAGACAAGGGCATGTCACCTGTGTGCCCAGTGCTGAGTTATAATGTCAAAATGCTCCCTTATGCACATCACAGACAAGGGCCTGTAACCTGGGTGCCCAGTGCAGAGTTATGATGTCACATTGCCCACTTAGGCAGATCACAGACAAGGATCCGTCACCTGGGTGACCAGTGCAAGTTTATGATGTCACAATGCCCCCTTAGGCAGATCACAGACAAAGGTCTTTCACCAGGTTGACCAGTGCAGGGTTATGATGTCACAATGCCCCCTTAGGCAGATCACAGACAAGGATCCATCACCTGGGCGACCAGTGCAAGTTTATGATGTCACAATGCCCCCTTAGGCAGATCACAGACAAGGGTCTGTCACCACGGTGACCAGTGCAGAGTTATGATGTCACAATGCCCCCAAAGGCAGGTCATAGACAAGGGTCTGTCACCAGGCTGACCCGTGCAGAATTATGATGTCACAATGCCCCCGTAGGCAGATAATGGACAAGAGTCTGTCACCAGGGTGACCAGTGCAGAGTTATGGTGACACAAAGACCCCTTAGGCATATCACAGACCAGGGGCTGTCACCTGGGTGACCAGTGCAGAGATAGGATGTCACAATGGCCACTTAGGCAGATCAAAGACAAGGGTCTCTCACCTGGATGACCAGTGCAGAGCTTTGATGTCACAATAGCCACTTAAGCAGATCAAACACAAGGGTCTGTCAGCATGGTGACCATGCAGAGTTATGATGTCACAATGCACCTTAAGGCAGATCACAGACAAGGGACTCTCACCTGGTTGACCCGTGCAGAATAATGACGTCACAATGCCCCCTTAGGCAGATCACAGAAAAGGGTCTGTCACCTGGGTGACCCGTGCAGTGTTAAGATGTCACAATGCCCCCTCATGCAGATCAGAGACAAGGGCCTGTCACCTGTGTGACCTGTGCAGAGTTATGATGTTACAATGCCCCCTCATGCAGATCACAGACAAGGGCCTGTCACCTGGGTGACCCGTGCAGAGTTATGATGTCACAATGCCCCCTTAGGCAGATCATAGACAAGGGTCTGTCACCAGGGTGACCCGTGCAGAATTATGATGTCACAATGCCCCCGTAGGCAGATAACGGACAAGGGTCTGTCACCACGGTGACCAGTGCAGAATTATGATGTCACAATGCCCTCTTAGGCAGATCACAGACAAGGGTCTGTGACCTGGTTGACCAGTGCAGACTTATGATGTCACATTGCCCCCTTAGGCAAATCACAGACAAGGGTCTGTCACCTGGGTGACCAGTGCAGAGTTATGATGTCACAATGCCCCCCTCGGCATATAACGGACAATGGTCTGTCACCAGGGTGACCAGTGCATAGTTATGATGTCAGAATGCCCCGTTAGGCATATCACAGACAACGGCCTGTTACCTGGTTGACCAGTGCAGAGTTATGATGTCACAATTCGCCCTCAGGCAGATCACAGAAAATGGCCAGTCACCTGGGTGACCAGTGCAGAGTTAGATGTCAAAATACCCCCTTAGGCATATCACAGACAAGGGCCTGTCACCTTGGTGACCAGTGTAGAGTTATGATGACACAACGCCCCGTTTGTCAGATCACAGACAAGGGCCTGTCGCCATGGTGACCAGTGCAGAGTTATGATGTCACAATGCCCCCTTAGGTAGATCACAGGCAAGGGCCTGTCACCTTGGTGACCAGTGCAGAGTTATGATGTCACAATGCCCCCTCAAGCAGAACAAACACAGGTGACTGTCACCTGGGTGAGCAGTGCAGACTTATGATGTCACAATGACCCTTAGGCAGATAGCAAACAAGGTACTGTCACCTGGGTGACCAGTGCAGTTTTATGATGTCAGTATGCCCCCTTACGCAGATCATAGTCAAGGGTCTGTCACCTGCGTGACGCGTGCAGAGTTATGATGTCAAAATTCCCCCTTAGGCAGATCACAGACAAGGGTCTGTCACCATGGTGACCAGTGCAGAGTTATGATGTCACAATGCCCCCTTTGTCAGATCACAGACAAGGGCTTGCCACCTGGGTGACCAGTGCTGAGTTATGATGTCACAATGCCCACTTAGGTGGATCACACACAAGGGTCTGTCACCTCGGTGACCAGTGCAGTTATGATGTCACAATGCCCCCTCAGGCAGAAGAAGCACAGGGGATTGTCACCTGGGTGAGCAGTGCAGACTTATGATGTCACAATGCCCCTTAGGCAGATCACAGACAAGGGACTGTCACCTGGGTGACCAGTGCAGTGTTATGATGTCAGTACGCCCCCTTACGCAGATCACAGTCAAGAGTCTGTCAACTGGGTGACACGTACAGAGTTAAGATGTCACAATGCCCCCTTAGGCAGATCACAGACATATGTGTGTCACCTGGGTGACCCATGCAGGGTTATGATGTCACAATGCTCCCTTAGGCAGATCACAGGCAAGGGTCAGTCACATGGGTGTCAAGTACAGATTTATGATGTCACAATGCCCCCTTAGGCAGTTCAAACAGAAGGGTCTGTCACCGGGGTGACCAGTGGAGAGTTATGATGTCACAATGCCCACTTAGGCAGATCACAGACAAGGGCATGTCACCTGTGTGCCCAGTGCTGAGTTATAATGTCAAAATGCTCCCTTATGCACATCACAGACAAGGGCCTGTAACCTGGGTGCCCAGTGCAGAGTTATGATGTCACATTGCCCACTTAGGCAGATCACAGACAAGGATCCGTCACCTGGGTGACCAGTGCAAGTTTATGATGTCACAATGCCCCCTTAGGCAGATCACAGACAAAGGTCTTTCACCAGGTTGACCAGTGCAGGGTTATGATGTCACAATGCCCCCTTAGGCAGATCACAGACAAGGATCCATCACCTGGGCGACCAGTGCAAGTTTATGATGTCACAATGCCCCCTTAGGCAGATCACAGACAAGGGTCTGTCACCACGGTGACCAGTGCAGAGTTATGATGTCACAATGCCCCCAAAGGCAGGTCATAGACAAGGGTCTGTCACCAGGCTGACCCGTGCAGAATTATGATGTCACAATGCCCCCGTAGGCAGATAATGGACAAGAGTCTGTCACCAGGGTGACCAGTGCAGAGTTATGGTGACACAAAGACCCCTTAGGCATATCACAGACCAGGGGCTGTCACCTGGGTGACCAGTGCAGAGATAGGATGTCACAATGGCCACTTAGGCAGATCAAAGACAAGGGTCTCTCACCTGGATGACCAGTGCAGAGCTTTGATGTCACAATAGCCACTTAAGCAGATCAAACACAAGGGTCTGTCAGCATGGTGACCATGCAGAGTTATGATGTCACAATGCACCTTAAGGCAGATCACAGACAAGGGACTCTCACCTGGTTGACCCGTGCAGAATAATGACGTCACAATGCCCCCTTAGGCAGATCACAGAAAAGGGTCTGTCACCTGGGTGACCCGTGCAGTGTTAAGATGTCACAATGCCCCCTCATGCAGATCAGAGACAAGGGCCTGTCACCTGTGTGACCTGTGCAGAGTTATGATGTCACAATGCCCCCTTAGGCAGATAACAGACAAGGGTCTTTCCCCTGGGTGACCAGTCGATAGTTACGATGTCACAATGCCCCCTTAGGCCAATCACAGACAAGGGTCTGTCACCTGGGTGACCAGTGCAGAGTTTTGATGTCACAATGTCCACTTAAGCAGATCAAAGACAAGGGTCTGTCAACAGGGTGACCCGTGCAGGGTTATGATGTCACAATTCCCCCTTTCGCAGATCACAGACTAAGGTCTTTCACCTGGGTGACCAGTGCAGAATTATGATGTCACAATGCCCCCTTGGACAGATCACAGAAAAGGATCCATCACGTGGGTGACCAGTGCAAGTTTATGATGTCACAATGCCCTCTTAGGCAGATCACAGACAAGGGTCTTTTACCACAGTGACCAGTGTAGAGTTATGTTGTCACAATGCCCCCTTAGGCAGATCACAGAGAAGGGTCTGTCACCTGGGTGACCAGTGCAGTCTTATGATGTCACAATGCCCCCTTAGGCAGACCACGGACAAGGGTATGTCACCTGAGGAATCAGTGCAGAGTCATGATGTCACAATGACCACTTAAGCAGATCAAACACAAGGGTCTGTCAGCACGGTGATCCATGCAGAATTATGATGTCACAATGCCCCCATAGGCAGATCAAAGACAAGGGTCTGTCACACGGGTGACCAGTGTAGAAGTATGATGTCACAATGCCCCCTTAGGCAGATCACAGAAAAGGGTCTGACACCTGGGTGACCACTGCAGGGTTATCAGGTCACAACGCCCACTAAGGCAGATCAAAGAGAAGGGTCTGTCACCTGGGTGACCAGTGCAGAACTATGATGTCACAATACCCCCTTAGGCAGATCACAGACAAGGGCCTGTCACCTGGGTGACCCATGCAGTGTTATGATGTCACAATGCCCCATTACGCAGATCACAGACAAGGGCCTGTCACCTGTGTGACCCGTGCAGAGTTATGATGTCACAATGCCCCTTAGGCAGATCACAGGCAAGGGTCTGTCAACTGGGTGACCTGTGCAGTGCTATGATGTCACAATGCCCCCTTAGGCAGATCACATACAAGAGTCTGTCACCTGGGTGACCAGTGCCGAGTTATGATGTCACAATGCCCCGTTAGGCCGATCACAGGAAAGGGTCTTTCACCAGGGTGATCAGTGCAGGGTTATGATGTCACAATGCACCCTTAGGCAGATCACAGACAAGGGTCTGTCACCTGGGTGACCAGTGCAGGGTTATGATTTCACAATACCCACTTAATCAGATAAAGACATGGGTCTGTCAACAGGGTGACCCGTGTAGAGTTATGATGTGATAATGCCCCCTTTCGCAGATCACAGACCAATGTCTTTCACCTGGGTGACCAGTGCAGAGTTATGATGTCACAATGCCCCCTTAGGCAGACCACAGACAAGGGCCTGTCACCTGGGTGGCCAGTTCAGATTTATGATGTCTCAATTCCCCCATAGGCAGATGACATTCAAGGGCCTGTCACATGGGTGACCAGTGCAGGGTTATGACGTCACAATGCCCCCTTAGGCAGATCACAGACAATGGCCTGTCTCCACAGTGACCATTGCAGAGTTATGATGTCACTATGCCCCCTTAGACAGATCACAGACAAGGGTCTGTCACCTGGGTGACCCGTGCAGAATTATGATGTCACAGTGCACCCGTAGGCAGATAACGGACAAGGGTCTGTCACCAGGGTGACCAGTGCAGAGTTATGATGTCACAAGGACCCCTTAGGCAGATCACAGACCAGGGTCTGTGACCTGGGTGACCAGTGCAGAGGTATGATGTCACTATGCCCCCATAGGCAGATCAAAGACAAGGGTCTCTCACCTGGGTGACCAGTGCAGAGTAATGTTGTCACAATGCCCACTTGAGCAGATCAAACACAAGTGTCTGTCAGCATGGTGACCATGCAGAGTTATGATGTCACAATGCACCCTTAGGTAAATCACAGACAACGGACTGTCACCTGGGTGACCCGTGCAGAATAATGACATCACAGTGCCCCCTTAGGCAGAGCACAGAAAAGGGTCTGTCACCTGAGTGACCAGTGTAGAGGTATGTTGTCACAATGTCCCCTTAGGCAAATCACAGACAAGGGTCTGACGCCTGGGTAACCTGTGCAGGGTTATGATGTCACAATGCCCACTTAGGCAGATCAAAGAGAAGGGTCTGTCACCTGGGTGGCCAGTGCAGAATTATGATTTCACAATACCCCCTTAGGCAGAGCACAGACAAGGGCCTGTCACCTGGCTGACCAGTGCAGTGTTATGATGTCACAATGCCCCCTTAGGCAGATCACAGACAAGGGTCTGCAACCTGGGTGACCCGTGCAGTTTTATGATGTCACAATGCCCCCTTAGGCAGATCGAAGACAAGGGCCTGTCACCTGTGTGACCCGTGTAGAGTTATGATGTCACAATTACCCCTTAGGCAGATCACAGACAAGGGCCTGTCACCTGGGTGACCCGTGCAGTGTTATGATGTCACAATGCCCCCTTAGGCAGATCACAGACCAGGGCCTGTCACCTGGGTGACCAGTGCAGATTTATGATGTCTCAATTCCCCCTTAGGCAGATGACATTCAAGGGCTTGTCACATGGGTGACCAGTGCAGGGTTATGAGGTCACAATGCCCCGTTAGGCAGATCACAGACAATGGCCTGTCTCCACAGTGACCAGTGCAGAGTTATGATGTCACAATTCTCCCTTAGGCAGATCACAGGCAAGGGTCTGTCACCTGGGTGACCACTGCAGAGTTATGAAGTCACAATGCTCCCTTAGGGAGATCACATTCAAGAGTTTGTCACCTGGGTGCCGAGTGTAGACTTACGATGTCACAATGCCCCCTTAAGCAGATCACAGACAAGGGTTTGCCACCTGGGTACCCAGTGCAGAGTTATAATGTCAAAATGCCCCCTGATGCACATCACAGACTAGGGCCTGCAACCTGGGTGACCAGTGCAGAGTTATGAAGTCACAATTCCCCCTTAGGCAGATCATAGACAAGGGCCTGTCACCTGGGTGACAGGTGGCGAGTTATGATGTCAAAATGCCCCCTGTGGCAGATCACAGACAAGGGTCTGTCACCTGGGTGACCAGTGCAGAGTTATGAAGTCACAATACCCCTTAGGCAGATCACAGATATGTGTCTGTCACCTGGGTGACAAGTGCCGGGTTATGATGTCACATTCCTCCCTTAGGCACATAACGGACAAAGTTCTGACACCAGGGTGACCAGTGAAGAGTTATGATGTCACAATGCCCCATTAGGCATATCATAAAAAAGGGTCTGTCACCTGGGTGACCAGTGCAGAGTTATGATGTCACAATGCCCCCTTAGGTAGATCACCGACAACGGTCTGTCACCAGCTAGACCAGTGTAGAGTTATGATGTCACATTGCCCCCTTAGGCAGATCACAGACAAGGGTCTGTCACCTGGGTGACCAGTGCAGAGTTATGGTGTCACAATGACCCCTTAGGCAGATCACATTCTAGGGTCTGTCACATGGGTGACACGAGCAGAGTTATGATGTCACAATGCCCCCTTAGGCAGATCACAGACAAGGGTCTGTCACCTGGGTGCCCCGTGCAGAGTTATGATGTCACAATGCCCCCTTAGGCAGATCAATGACAACGGTCTGTCACGTGGGTGACCTGTGCAGAGCTACGATGCCACAATGCCCCCTTAGGCAGTTCACAGACAAGGGCCTGTCACCTGGGTGACCCGTGCAGTGTTATGATGTCACAATGCCCCCTTAGGCAGATCACAGACCAGGGCCTGTCACCTGGGTGACCAGTGCAGATTTATGATGTCTCAATTCCCCCTTAGGCAGATGACATTCAAGGGCTTGTCACATGGGTGACCAGTGCAGGGTTATGAGGTCACAATGCCCCCTTTCGCAGATCACAGACCAATGTCTTTCACCTGGGTGACCAGTGCATGGTTATGATTTCACAATGCCCACTTAATCAGATAAAGACATAGGTCTGTCAACAGGGTGACCCGTGTAGAGTTATGATGTCATAATGCCCCCTTTCGCAGATCACAGACCAATGTGTTTCACCTGGCTGACCAGTGCAGTGTTATGATGTCACAATGCCCCCTTAGGCAGATCACAGACAAGGGTCTGCAACCTGGGTGACCCGTGCAGTTTTATGATGTCACAATGCCCCCTTAGGCAGATCGAAGACAAGGGCCTGTCACCTGTGTGACCCGTGTAGAGTTATGATGTCACAATTACCCCTTAGGCAGATCACAGACAAGGGCCTGTCACCTGGGTGACCCGTGCAGTGTTATGATGTCACAATGCCCCCTTAGGCAGATCACAGACCAGGGCCTGTCACCTGGGTGACCAGTGCAGATTTATGATGTCTCAATTCCCCCTTAGGCAGATGACATTCAAGGGCTTGTCACATGGGTGACCAGTGCAGGGTTATAAGGTCACAATGCCCCGTTAGGCAGATCACAGACAATGGCCTGTCTCCACAGTGACCAGTGCAGAGTTATGATGTCACAATTCTCCCTTAGGCAGATCACAGGCAAGGGTCTGTCACCTGGGTGACCACTGCAGAGTTATGAAGTCACAATGCTCCCTTAGGGAGATCACATTCAAGAGTTTGTCACCTGGGTGCCGAGTGTAGACTTACGATGTCACAATGCCCCCTTAAGCAGATCACAGACAAGGGTTTGCCACCTGGGTACCCAGTGCAGAGTTATAATGTCAAAATGCCCCCTGATGCACATCACAGACTAGGGCCTGCAACCTGGGTGACCAGTGCAGAGTTATGAAGTCACAATTCCCCCTTAGGCAGATCATAGACAAGGGCCTGTCACCTGGGTGACAGGTGGCGAGTTATGATGTCAAAATGCCCCCTGTGGCAGATCACAGACAAGGGTCTGTCACCTGGGTGACCAGTGCAGAGTTATGAAGTCACAATACCCCTTAGGCAGATCACAGATATGTGTCTGTCACCTGGGTGACAAGTGCCGGGTTATGATGTCACATTCCTCCCTTAGGCACATAACGGACAAAGTTCTGACACCAGGGTGACCAGTGAAGAGTTATGATGTCACAATGCCCCATTAGGCATATCATAAAAAAGGGTCTGTCACCTGGGTGACCAGTGCAGAGTTATGATGTCACAATGCCCCCTTAGGTAGATCACCGACAACGGTCTGTCACCAGCTAGACCAGTGTAGAGTTATGATGTCACATTGCCCCCTTAGGCAGATCACAGACAAGGGTCTGTCACCTGGGTGCCCCGTGCAGAGTTATGATGTCACAATGCCCCCTTAGGCAGATCACAGACCAGGGCCTGTCACCTGGGTGACCAGTGCAGATTTATGATGTCTCAATTCCCCCTTAGGCAGATGACATTCAAGGGCTTGTCACATGGGTGACCAGTGCAGGGTTATGAGGTCACAATGCCCCCTTTCGCAGATCACAGACCAATGTCTTTCACCTGGGTGACCAGTGCATGGTTATGATTTCACAATGCCCACTTAATCAGATAAAGACATAGGTCTGTCAACAGGGTGACCCGTGTAGAGTTATGATGTCATAATGCCCCCTTTCGCAGATCACAGACCAATGTGTTTCACCTGGCTGACCAGTGCAGTGTTATGATGTCACAATGCCCCCTTAGGCAGATCACAGACAAGGGTCTGCAACCTGGGTGACCCGTGCAGTTTTATGATGTCACAATGCCCCCTTAGGCAGATCGAAGACAAGGGCCTGTCACCTGTGTGACCCGTGTAGAGTTATGATGTCACAATTACCCCTTAGGCAGATCACAGACAAGGGCCTGTCACCTGGGTGACCCGTGCAGTGTTATGATGTCACAATGCCCCCTTAGGCAGATCACAGACCAGGGCCTGTCACCTGGGTGACCAGTGCAGATTTATGATGTCTCAATTCCCCCTTAGGCAGATGACATTCAAGGGCTTGTCACATGGGTGACCAGTGCAGGGTTATAAGGTCACAATGCCCCGTTAGGCAGATCACAGACAATGGCCTGTCTCCACAGTGACCAGTGCAGAGTTATGATGTCACAATTCTCCCTTAGGCAGATCACAGGCAAGGGTCTGTCACCTGGGTGACCACTGCAGAGTTATGAAGTCACAATGCTCCCTTAGGGAGATCACATTCAAGAGTTTGTCACCTGGGTGCCGAGTGTAGACTTACGATGTCACAATGCCCCCTTAAGCAGATCACAGACAAGGGTTTGCCACCTGGGTACCCAGTGCAGAGTTATAATGTCAAAATGCCCCCTGATGCACATCACAGACTAGGGCCTGCAACCTGGGTGACCAGTGCAGAGTTATGAAGTCACAATTCCCCCTTAGGCAGATCATAGACAAGGGCCTGTCACCTGGGTGACAGGTGGCGAGTTATGATGTCAAAATGCCCCCTGTGGCAGATCACAGACAAGGGTCTGTCACCTGGGTGACCAGTGCAGAGTTATGAAGTCACAATACCCCTTAGGCAGATCACAGATATGTGTCTGTCACCTGGGTGACAAGTGCCGGGTTATGATGTCACATTCCTCCCTTAGGCACATAACGGACAAAGTTCTGACACCAGGGTGACCAGTGAAGAGTTATGATGTCACAATGCCCCATTAGGCATATCATAAAAAAGGGTCTGTCACCTGGGTGACCAGTGCAGAGTTATGATGTCACAATGCCCCCTTAGGTAGATCACCGACAACGGTCTGTCACCAGCTAGACCAGTGTAGAGTTATGATGTCACATTGCCCCCTTAGGCAGATCACAGACAAGGGTCTGTCACCTGGGTGCCCCGTGCAGAGTTATGATGTCACAATGCCCCCTTAGGCAGATCAATGACAACGGTCTGTCACGTGGGTGACCTGTGCAGAGCTACGATGCCACAATGCCCCCTTAGGCAGTTCACAGACAAGGGTCTGTTACATGAGTGACCCGTGCAGAGTTATGATGTCACAATGCCCCTTACGCAGATCACAGGCAAGGGTCTGTCAACTGGGTGACCTGTGCAGTGCTATGATGTCACAATGCCCCCTTAGGCAGATCACATACAAGAGTCTGTCACCTGGGTGACCAGTGCCGAGTTATGATGTCATAATGCCCCCTTTCGCAGATCACAGACCAATGTCTTTCACCTGGGTGACCAGTGCATGGTTATGATTTCACAATGCCCACTTAATCAGATAAAGACATAGGTCTGTCAACAGGGTGACCCGTGTAGAGTTATGATGTCATAATGCCCCCTTTCGCAGATCACAGACCAATGTCTTTCACCTGGGTGACCAGTGCAGAGTTATGATGTCACAATGCCCCCTTAGGCAGACCACAGACAAGGGCCTGTCACCTGGGTGACCAGTTCAGATTTATGATGTCTCAATTCCCCCTTAGGCAGATGACATTCAAGGGCCTGTCACATGGGTGACCAGTGCAGGGTTATGACGTCACAATGCCCCCTTAGGCAGATCACAGACAATGGCCTGTCTCCACAGTGACCAGTGTAGAGGTATGTTGTCACAATGTCCCCTTAGGCATATCACAGACAAGGGTCTGACACCTGGCTGACCCGTGCAGTGTTATGATGTCACAATGCCCGTTTGGGCATTTCACAGACAAGGATCGGTCACCTGGGTGACCAGTGCTGATTTATGATGTCACATCTCCGCCTTACGCAGCTAACAGGCAATGGTCTGTCACGTTGGTGACCAATACAGTGTTATGATGTCACAATGCCCCCGTAGGCAGATCACAGACAAGGGTCTGTCAACAGGGAGCCCAGTGTAGATTTATTATGTCTCATTGCCCTCTTAGGCAAATCACAGACAAGGTTCTGTCAGCTGGGTGACCAGTGGAGAGTTATGATGTCACAATGCCCCCTTAGGCAGATCACAGACAGGGGTCTGTCACCTGTGTGACCAGTGCAGAGTTATGATGTCACAATGCCCCCTAAGGCAGATCACAGACAAGGGTCTGTCACCTGGGTGACCAGTGCAGATCTATGATGTCACAATGCCCCCTTTGGCAGATCAGAGACAAGGATCAGTCACCTGGGTGCCCCATGCAGAGTTATGATGTCACAATGACCCCTTAGGTACGTCAAAGACAAGGGTCTGTCACGTGGGTGACAAGTGCAGTTATGATGCCACAATGACCCCTTAGGCATTTCACAGACATGTGTCTGTCACCTGGGTTACTCGTGTGGAGTTATGATGTCACAGTGACCCCTTAGGGGGATCACAGACCAGGGTCTGTCACCTGGGTGACACGTGCAGAGTTATGATGTCACAATGCCCCATTAGGCAGGTCACAGACAAGGGTCCATCACCTGGGTGACGAGTGCAGACTTATGATGTCACAATGCCCACTTAGGCAGATCAAAGACAAGGACCTGTCACCTGTGTGCCCAGTGCAGACATATGATGTCACAATGCCCCTTTAGGCAGATCACAGACAAGTGTCTGACACCTGGGTGACCAGTGCAGAGTAATGATGTCACAAGGACCCCTTAGGCAGATCACTTTCAAGGGCCTGTCACATGGGTCACCTCAGCAGAGTTGTGATGTCACAATGCCCCGTTAGGCACTTCACAGTCAAGTTTCTGTAACCTGGGTGACCAGTTGAGAGTTATGATTCCACAATGCCCTCTTAAGCAGATCACAGACAAGGTTCTGTCACCTGAGGGACAAGTGCAGAGTTATGATGTCACAATGCCCCCTTAGGCAGTTCACACACAATGGTCGGTCACCTGGGTGACAAGTGCAGATTTATGATGTCACAACTCCCCCTTAGGCAGATCAGAGACAATGGTCTCCCACCTTGTTGTCCAATGCTGAGTTATGATGTCACAATGACCACTTAAGAAGATCAAAGACAAGGGTATATCACCAGAGAGACAAGTGCAGAGTTATGATGTCACAATGCCCCCTTAGGCAGATCACTGACAAGTTTCTGTCACCTGGGTGACCAGTGCAGAGTTATGATGTCACAATGACCACTTAAGAAGATCAAAGACAAGGGTATATCACCAGAGTGACAAGTGCAAAATTATGATGTCACAATACACCCTTTGGCAGATCACAGACAAGGGTCTGTCACCTGGGTGACCCGTTCAGTGTTATAATGTCACAATGCCCCCTTATGCAGATGACAGAAAAGGGTCTCTCACCGGGGTGACCAGTGCAGAGTTATGATGTCACAATGACCCCTTAGGCAGTTCACAGACAAGGGTCTGTCACCTAGGCGACCAGTGCATAGTTGTGATTTCACAATACCACCTGAGGCAGATCACAGTCAAGGGTACGTCACCTGAGTTATCAGTGCTCAGTTATGATGTCACAATGCCCCCTTAGACACATCACAGACAAGGGTACGTCACCTGGGTTACCAAGGCACAGTTATGATGTCACAATGCCCTCTTAGGCAGATCACAGACAAGGGTCTGTCACCTCGGTGACTAGTGAAGAGTTATGATGCAACAATGCCCCCTTAGGCAGATCACAGAAAAGGGTCTGTCACCTGCGTGACGAGTGGTTAGTTATGAGGTTACAATACCCCCTTATGCAAATCACAGACAAGGGTCGGTCACCTGGGTAACCAGTGCAGAGTTATGATATCACAATGCCCCCTAAGGCAGATAGTGGACAAGGGTCTGTAACCAGGCTGACCAGGGCAGAGTTATGATGACACAATACCCCATTAGGCCAATCACAGAAAAGGGTCTGTCACCTGGGTGACCATTGCAGAGTGGTGATGTCACAATGCCCCCTTAGGCAGATCACAGACAAGGGTCTTTCACCTGGGTGACCAGTGCAGAGTTATGTAGTCACAATGCCCCCTTAGGAAGATCAAAGACAAGGGCCTGTCACCTGTGTTCCCAGTGCAGACTTATGATGTCACAATGCCCCCTTAGGCAGACCACACACAGGGCTCTGTCACCTGGGTGACCAGTGCAGAGTTATGATGTCACAGTGACCCCTTAAGCAGATCACTTTCAAGGGCCTATCACTTGGGTGACACGTGCAGAGTTATGATGTCACAATGTCCCCTTAGGCAGACAACAGACAAGGGTCTGTCACCTGGGTGCCCCGTGTAGAGTTGTGATGTCACAATGCCACCTTAGGCAGATCACAGTCAAGGGTACATCACCTGCGTTACCAGTGCACAGTTATGATGTCACAATGCCCCCTTAGGCAGATCACAAGGAAGGGTCTGTCACCACGGTGACCAGTGCAGAGTTATGATGTCAAAATGCCCCCTTAGTCAGATCTCAGACAAGGGTCTGTCACCTGGGTGACCAGTGCACAGTTGTGATGTCACAATGCCCCATTAGGCAGATGAAAGACAATGGTCTGTCACCTGGGTGTCCAGTGCAGAGATATGATGTCTCAATTCCCCCTTAAGCAGATTACAGACAAGAGTTTGTTACCTGGGTGACCAGCGCAGAGTTATGATGTCACAATGCCCCCTTTGGCAAATCACAGAAAGGGGTCTGTCACCTGGGTGACCAGTACAGAGTTATGATGTCACATTTCCCCCTTAGGCAGATCAAATACAACGGTCAGTCACCTGTGCGACCAGTGCAGAATTATGATGTCACAATGTCCCCTTAGGGAGACCATGGACAAGGGTCTGTCACCTGGGTCATCAGTGCAGAGTTATGATGTCACAATGGCCCCTTAGGCAGATCACAGACAAGGGTCTGTCACAACGGTGACCAGTGCAGAGTTATGATGTCACAATGCCCCTTTAGGCAAATCACCGACAAGGGTCTGTCACCTGGGTGACCCGTGCAGAGTTAAGATGTCACAATGCCCCCTTAGGCAGATAACAGACAGGGGCCTGTTACCGGGGAACCCAGTGCAGAATTATGATGTCACAATGCCCCCTTAGGCAGATCACAGACAAGGGCTTGTCATCTGGGTTCGCAGTGCAAGGTTATAATGTCACAATGCCTTTTATGCAAATCACAGACAAGGGCCTGTCACCTGGGTGCCCAGGGCGGAGTTATGATGTTACAATGCCTCCTTTGGCAGATCACAGACAAGGGTCTTTAACCTGAGTGGCCATTGCAGAGTTATGACGTCACAATGCCCCCTTAAGCATATCAAAGGCAAGGGTCAGTCACCTGGGTTTCCAGGGCATAGTTATGATGTCACAATGCCCCCTTAGGCAGATCACAGACAACGGTCTGTCACCAGGGTGACCAGTGCAGAGTTATGATATCACAATGCCCCCTTAGCCAGATAAAAGACAAGGGTCTGTCTGCTGGGTGCCCAGTGCAGAGTTATGATGGCACAATTCCCCATGAGGCACATCACAGACAAGGGCCAGTCACCTTGATGACAAGTGCAGAGTTATGATGTCACAATGCCCCCTTAGGCAGATCAAATACAAGGGTCTGTTACCTGGGTTTTCGGTGCAGAATTTTGATGTCACTATGCCCCTTAGGCAGATCACCAACAAGGGCCTGTCCCCTGGGTTACCAGCGCAGAGTTATTATGTCACAATGCCCCCATAGGGAGATCACAGACAAGCGTCCGTCACCTGGGTGTCCAGCACAGAGTTATGATGTCACAATGCCCCCATAGGCAGATCACAGACAAGAATCTGTCACCACGGTGTCCAGTGCAGAGTTATGATGTCACAATGCCCCCTTAGGCAGATCACAGACAAGGGTATGTGACCCGGGTGTCCCGTGCAGAGATATGATGTCACAAGTCCCCCTTAGGCAGATTACAGACAAGGTTCTGTCACCTGGGTGACCAGAGCAGAGTTATGATGTCCCAATGCCCAATTAGGCAGATCACAGAAAAGGGTTTTTAACTTGGGTGCCAAGTGCAGACTTATGACGTCACAAGGCCCCCTTAGGGAGATCATAGACAAGGTTCTGTCACCTGGGTGACCAGTGCAGAGTTATGATGTCACAATGTCCCCTTAGGCAGATCACAAACATGGGTCTGTCACCTGGGTGACCAGTGCAGATTTATGATGTCAAAATGCCGCCTTAGTAAGATCACAGACAAGGGTCTGTCACCTGGGTGACCAGTGCAGAATTATGATGTCACAATGCTCCCTTAGGCAGATCACTAACAAGGGTCTGTCACCTGGGTGACCAGTGTAGAGTTAGGAGGTCATAATGCCCCCTTAGCCAGGTCAGAGACAGGGGTCTGTCGCCTGGGTGACGAGTGCACCTTTCTGATGTTGCAATACCCCCTTAGGCAGATGACGGACAAGGGTCTGTCACCACGGTGACCAGTGCAGAGTTATGATGTCACAGTGCCCCCTTAGCCTGATGACAGACAACGGTCTGTCACCTGGGTGACCAGTGCAGAGATATGATGTCACAATGTCCCCTTAGGTAGATCAAAGGCAAGGGTCTGTCACCTGGGAGTCCTGTGCATAGTTGGGATGTCACAATGCCCCCTTAGGCAGATCACGGACAATGGTCTGTCACCTGGGTGACCAGTGCAGAGTTATGTTGTCACAATGCCCCCTTAGGCCGATCACAGACAGGGGTCTGTCTCCAGGGTGCCCAGTGCAGAGTTATGATGTCACAATGCCCCCTTAGGCAGATCACAGACAAGGGTCTGTCACCAGGGTGACCAGTGCAGAGTTATGATGTCACAACGCCCCCTTTGGCAAATCAAAATCAGGGATCAGTCACCTGGGAGTCCTTTGCAGAGTTATGATGTCACAATGCCCCTTAGGCAGATCACAGACAAGGGTCTATCAACACGGTGACCAGTGCAGATTTATGATGTCACAATGCCCCTTTAGGCAGATCAAAGACAAGGGTCTGTCACCTCGGTGACACGTGCAATGTTATGATGTGAAAATGCCCGCTTAGGCAGATCGAAGACAAGGGTTTGACACCTGGGTGCCCAGTGCAGAGTTATGATGTCACAATGCACCCTTAAGCAGATCGCAGACAACGGTCTGTCACCTGGGTGCCCCATGCAGACTTTTGATGTCACAATGCCCCTTTCGGCAGATCAGAGACAAGGGTCTGTCACCTCGGTGACCAATGCTGAGTTATGATGTCACAATGCCCCCTTAGGCATATCAAAGTCAAGGGTCTGTCACCTGGGTGACCAGTGCAGAGTTATGATGTCTCAATACCCCCTTAGACAGATGACATTCAAGGGCCTGTCACATGGGTGACCTGTGCAGAGTTTTGATGTCACAATGCCCCCTTAGGCAGATCACATAAAAGGGTCTGACACCTGGGTTCCTCGTGTGTAGTTATGATGCCACAATGCCCCCTTGGGCAGATCACAGACAAGGGTCTGTCACCTGGGTGACCAGTGCAGAGTTATGATGTCACAATGCCCCCTTAGGCATTTCACAGAAAATGGTTTTTCACCTGGGTGACCAGTGCAGAGTTGTGATGTCACAACGCCCCCTTAGGCATATCACAGACAAGGGTCTGTCACCGCTGTGACTAGTTAAGAGTTATGATGCAACCATGCCCCCTTAGGCAGATCGCAGAAAAGGTCTGTCACCTCGGTGACCAGTGCAGAGTTATGATGTCACAATGCCGCCTTAGGCAGATCACAGACAAGGGTCTGTCGCCTGGGTGACGAGTGGCGAGTTACGAGGTCACAAAGCCCCCTTAGGCAGATCACAGACAAGGGTCGGTCACCTGGGTGACCAGGTCAGAATTATGATGTCACAATGCCCCCTTGGACAGAACACAGAGAAGGGTGTGTCACCTGGGAGACCAGTGCACAGTTATGAAGTCACAATGCCCCCTTAGGCAGAAAACAGACACCGGTCTGTCACCATGGTGACCAGTGCAGGGTTATGATGTCACAATGCGCCCTTAGAGAGATTAAAACAAGGGTCTGTCACCAGGGTGACCTGCGCAGAGATATGATGACACTATGCCCCCTAATGCAGATCATGGAAAACGGTCTGTCACCTGTGTGAGCAGTGCAGAGTTATGATGTCACAATGCCCCCTTAGCAGATCACAGACAACGGCCTGTCACCTGGGTGACCAGTACAGAGTTATGATGTCACAATGCCCTCTTAGGCAGATCAAAGACAAATATCTGTCACCTGGTTGTCCAGTGCAGAGTTATGATGTCACAATGCCACCTTAGGCAGATCACAGACAAGGCTCTGTAACCTGGGTGACCGTGCAGAGTTATGATGTCACAATGTCCCCTTACGCAGATCACAGACAAGTGTCTTTCATCACGGTGACCAGTGCAGAGTTATGATGTCACAATGCCCCCTTAGGCAGATCACAGACAAAGGTCTGTCACCTAGGTGACCCGTGCACAGTTAGGAAGTCACAATGCCTCCTCAGGCACATCACAGACAGGGGCCTGTCACCGGGGTACCCAGTGCAGAATTATGACGTCACAATGCCCCCTTAGGGAGATCACAGACAAGGGCCTGTCACCTGAGTGCCCAGTGCAGAGTTATGATGTCACAATGCCTCCTTAGTCAGATCAGACAAGGGCCAGTCACCTGAGAGCCCAGTGCAGAGTTATGATGTCACAGTGCCCACTTAGGTAGATCACAGACAGGGGCCTTTCACCTGTGTGCCCAGTGCCGGGTCACGATGTCACAATGCCCCCTTAGGCAGATCACAGACAAGGGCCTGTCACCTGTGTGACCAGTGCAGAGTTATGAAGTTACATTGCCCCCTTAGGCACATCACAGACAAGGGTCGGTCACCTGGGTGGCCAGTGCAGAGTTATGATGTCACATTGCCCCCTTAGGCAGATAACAGACAAGGGTCTGTCACCAGGGTGACCCGTGCAGAGTTATCATGTCACAATGCCCCCTTAGGCAGATCACATACAAGGGTCTGTCACCTGGGAGTCCTGTGCATAGTTGGGATGTCACAATGCCCCCTTAGGCAGATCACGGACAATGGTCTGTCACCTGGGTGACCAGTGCAGAGTTATGTTGTCACAATGCCCCCTTAGGCCGATCACAGACAGGGGTCTGTCTCCAGGGTGCCCAGTGCAGAGTTATGATGTCACAATGCCCCCTTAGGCAGATCACAGACAAGGGTCTGTCACCAGGGTGACCAGTGCAGAGTTATGATGTCACAACGCCCCCTTTGGCAAATCAAAATCAGGGATCAGTCACCTGGGAGTCCTTTGCAGAGTTATGATGTCACAATGCCCCTTAGGCAGATCACAGACAAGGGTCTATCAACACGGTGACCAGTGCAGATTTATGATGTCACAATGCCCCTTTAGGCAGATCAAAGACAAGGGTCTGTCACCTCGGTGACACGTGCAATGTTATGATGTGAAAATGCCCGCTTAGGCAGATCGAAGACAAGGGTTTGACACCTGGGTGCCCAGTGCAGAGTTATGATGTCACAATGCACCCTTAAGCAGATCGCAGACAACGGTCTGTCACCTGGGTGCCCCATGCAGACTTTTGATGTCACAATGCCCCTTTCGGCAGATCAGAGACAAGGGTCTGTCACCTCGGTGACCAATGCTGAGTTATGATGTCACAATGCCCCCTTAGGCATATCAAAGTCAAGGGTCTGTCACCTGGGTGACCAGTGCAGAGTTATGATGTCTCAATACCCCCTTAGACAGATGACATTCAAGGGCCTGTCACATGGGTGACCTGTGCAGAGTTTTGATGTCACAATGCCCCCTTAGGCAGATCACATAAAAGGGTCTGACACCTGGGTTCCTCGTGTGTAGTTATGATGCCACAATGCCCCCTTGGGCAGATCACAGACAAGGGTCTGTCACCTGGGTGACCAGTGCAGAGTTATGATGTCACAATGCCCCCTTAGGCATTTCACAGAAAATGGTTTTTCACCTGGGTGACCAGTGCAGAGTTGTGATGTCACAATGCCCCCTTAGGCATATCACAGACAAGGGTCTGTCACCGCTGTGACTAGTTAAGAGTTATGATGCAACCATGCCCCCTTAGGCAGATCGCAGAAAAGGTCTGTCACCTCGGTGACCAGTGCAGAGTTATGATGTCACAATGCCGCCTTAGGCAGATCACAGACAAGGGTCTGTCGCCTGGGTGACGAGTGGCGAGTTACGAGGTCACAAAGCCCCCTTAGGCAGATCACAGACAAGGGTCGGTCACCTGGGTGACCAGGTCAGAATTATGATGTCACAATGCCCCCTTGGACAGAACACAGAGAAGGGTGTGTCACCTGGGAGACCAGTGCACAGTTATGAAGTCACAATGCCCCCTTAGGCAGAAAACAGACACCGGTCTGTCACCACGGTGACCAGTGCAGGGTTATGATGTCACAATGCGCCCTTAGAGAGATTAAAACAAGGGTCTGTCACCAGGGTGACCTGCGCAGAGATATGATGACACTATGCCCCCTAATGCAGATCATGGAAAACGGTCTGTCACCTGTGTGAGCAGTGCAGAGTTATGATGTCACAATGCCCCCTTAGCAGATCACAGACAACGGCCTGTCACCTGGGTGACCAGTACAGAGTTATGATGTCACAATGCCCTCTTAGGCAGATCAAAGACAAATATCTGTCACCTGGTTGTCCAGTGCAGAGTTATGATGTCACAATGCCACCTTAGGCAGATCACAGACAAGGCTCTGTAACCTGGGTGACCGTGCAGAGTTATGATGTCACAATGTCCCCTTACGCAGATCACAGACAAGTGTCTTTCATCACGGTGACCAGTGCAGAGTTATGATGTCACAATGCCCCCTTAGGCAGATCACAGACAAAGGTCTGTCACCTAGGTGACCCGTGCACAGTTAGGAAGTCACAATGCCTCCTCAGGCACATCACAGACAGGGGCCTGTCACCGGGGTACCCAGTGCAGAATTATGACGTCACAATGCCCCCTTAGGGAGATCACAGACAAGGGCCTGTCACCTGAGTGCCCAGTGCAGAGTTATGATGTCACAATGCCTCCTTAGTCAGATCAGACAAGGGCCAGTCACCTGAGAGCCCAGTGCAGAGTTATGATGTCACAGTGCCCACTTAGGTAGATCACAGACAGGGGCCTTTCACCTGTGTGCCCAGTGCCGGGTCACGATGTCACAATGCCCCCTTAGGCAGATCACAGACAAGGGCCTGTCACCTGTGTGACCAGTGCAGAGTTATGAAGTTACATTGCCCCCTTAGGCACATCACAGACAAGGGTCGGTCACCTGGGTGGCCAGTGCAGAGTTATGATGTCACATTGCCCCCTTAGGCAGATAACAGAAAAGGGTCTGTCACCAGGGTGACCCGTGCAGAGTTATCATGTCACAATGCCCCCTTAGGCAGATCACATACAAGGGTCTGTCCCCTGGGTGACCAGTGCAGAGTTATGATGTCACAATGCCCACTTTCGCAGATCACAGACAAGGGTCTTTCACCTGGGTGACCAGTGTAGAATTATGATGTCACAATGGCCCCTTAGGCAGATCACAGACAAGGGTCCGTCACATGGGTGACCAGTGTACAGTTATGATGTCAAAATGCCCCTTAGGAAGATCACAGAAAAGGGTCTCTCTCTTGGGTGACCAGTGCAGAGTTATGATGTCACAATGCCCCCTAAGAGAGATCACTGAAAACGGCCTGTCTCCTGTGTGACCAGTGCAGAGTTATGAAGTCGCATTGCCCCCTTAGGAAAATCACAGACAAGGGCCTGTCACCTGGGTGACCAGTGCATAGTTATGATGTCACAATGCCCTCTTTGGTAGATCACAGACAAGGGTCTATCACCTGGGTGACCATGCAGAGTTATGATGTCACAATGCCCCTTTAGGCAGATAACAGACAAGGGTCTGTCACCAGGGTGACCAATGAAGTGTTATGATGTCACAAAGCCCCCTTAGGCAGATCACAGGCAAGGGTCTGTCACCTGGGTAACCAGTAGAGAGTTATGATGTCACAATGCCCCCTTAGGCCGATCACAGACAAAGGTCTGTCACCAGGGTGACCAATGCAGAGTTATGATATCACAATGCCCCTTAGGCAGATAAAAGACAAGGGTCTTTCACCTGGGTGACCAGTGCAGAATTGTGAAGTCACAATGGCCCCTTAGGCAGATCACAGACAAGGGTCCATCACCTGGGTGACCAGTCCACAGTTATGATGTCACAATGTCCGCTTAGGCAGATCACAGACAAGGGTCTGTCACCACGGTGACCAGTGCAGAGTTATGGTGTCAGACTACACACTCAGGCAGATCACAGAAATGGGTCTGTCACCTGGGAGACCTGTGCAGAGTTATGATGTCACAATGCACCCTTAGGCAGATCACAGTCAAGGGTCGGTCACCTGGGTGTCCAGTGGAGATTTATGAGGTCACTTTGCCAGCTTAGACAGATCGAAGACAAGGGTCTGTCACTTGGTGGACCAGTGCAGAATTATGATTTCACAATGCAAACTCAGGCAGATCACAGACAAAGGTCTGTCACCTGGGTGACCAGTGCAGACTTATGATATCACAATTGCCCCTGAGGCAGATCACAAACAAGGGTCTGTCACCTGGGTGACTAGTGCAGAGTTATGATGTCACAATGCCCCCTTAGACACATCAGAGACAAAGTACTGTCAACTGGGTGACAAGTGCAGGGTTTTGATGTCACAATGGCCCCTTAAGTAGATCAAAGACAAGGGTCTGTCACCACGGTGACCATCGCAGGGTTATGGTGTCACAATGGCCCCTTAGGCAGATCACAGACAAGTTTCTGTTACCTGGGTGACCCGTGCAGAGTTATGATGTCACAATGCCCCCTTAGGCAGATCAAAGACAAGGGTCTGTCACCTGTGTGACAAGTGCAGGGCTGTGATGTCACAATGCCCACTTAGGCAGATCACAGACAAGGGTGTGTCACCTGGGTGTCCAATGCAGAGTTATGATGTCACAATGCCCCCTTAGGCAGATCAAAGACATGGGTCTGTCACCTGGGTTACCGTGCAGTGTTATGATGTCACAGTGCCACCTTAGGCAGATCACAGACAAGGCTCTGTAACCTGGGTGACCGTGCAGAATTATGATGTCACAATGCCCCCTTAGGCAGAACACAGACAAGGGTCTGTCACCTGGGTGTCCGGTGCACAGTTATGATGTCACAATGCCCCCTTAGGCAGATCACAGACAAGGGCCTGTCACCTGGGTGACCAGCGCAGAGTTATGATGTCACAATGCCCACTTAGGCAGATCACAGACAAGGATCTGTCACCTGGGTTACCAGTGCAGAGTTATGATGTCACAATGCCCCCTTAGGCAGATCACAGACAAGGGTCTGTCACCTCGGTGACCAGTGCAGGGTTATGATGTCACAAAGGCCCCTTAGGCAGATCACAGAAAAGCGTCTGTCACCACGGTGACCAGTGCAGAGGTATGATGTCACTATGGCCCCTTGGGCAGATCACAGACAACGGTCTGTAACCTGCTTGATCCGTGCAGAGTTATGATGTAACAGTGCCCCCTGAGACAGATAAAGACAAGGGTCTGTCACCTTGGTGACCAGTGCAGAGTTATGATATCAAAATACCCACTTAGGCAGATCACAGACAAGGGTGTGTCACCTCGGTGACCCATTCAGAGTTATGATAACACAATTCCCCCTTAGGCAGATCACAGACATGGGTCTGTCAACTGGTTTACCCGTGCAGTGTTATGAGGACACAATGCCCTCTTAGGCAGATCATTGACAAGGGCCTGTCACCTGGGTGACCCGTGCAGAGTCATGATGTTACAATGCCCTCTTAGGCAGATCACAGAAAAGGGCTTCTCACCTGGGTGATCCGTGCAGTGTTATGATGTCGCAATGCCCCCTTAGGCAGATCACAGACAAGGGCCTGTCACCTGGGTGAATAGTGCAGAGTTATGATGTCACAATGGCACCTTAGGCAGATCACAGACAACGGTCTGTCACCTGGGTGACCAGTGCAGAGTTATGATGTCACAATGCCCTCTTAGGCAGGTCAAAGACAAGGGTCAGTCACCTGGGTGACCAGTGCAGGGTTATGATGTCACAATGACCCCTTAGGCAGTTCACAGACAGGGTCTGTCACCTGCGTGACCAGTGCAGTGTTATGATGCCACCATGCCCCCTTAGGCAGATCACAGACAAGGGTCTGTCACCTGCGTGACTAGTGCAGAGTTATAATGTCACAATGCCCCCTTAGGCAATTTACAGACGAGGGTCACTCACCTGGGTGTCCAGTGCAGGGTTATGATATCACAATGCCCCCTTAGGCAGATGACAGACAATGGTCTGTCACCTGGGTGACCAGTGCAGTGTTATGACCTGAAAATGCCCCCTTAGGCGGAACACAGACAATGGTCTGTCACCTGGGTGACCAGTGCAGAGTTATGATGTCACAATGCCCCCTTAGGCAGATCACAGACAAGGGTCTGTCACCTGTGTGACCAGTGTAGAGTTGTGATATCACAAGGACCACTTAAGCAGATCAAAGACAGTGGTTTGTCACCAGGGTGACACACGCAGAGTTATGATGTCACAATGAACCCTTAGGCAGAACACAGACAAGGGTCTGTCACTTGGGTGACCAGTGCGGAGTTATGATGTCACAATGCCCCCTTAGGCAGATCACAGACAAGGGTTTGTCACGTGGGTGACCGGTGCAGAGTTATGATGTCACAAGGACCACATAAGAAGGTCAAAGACAAGGGTATGTCGGCAGGTTGACCCGTGCAGAATTATGATGCAACAATTCACACTTTGGCAGATCACAGACAAGGGTCTGTCACCTGGTTGACCAATGCAGAGTTATGATGTCACAATGCCCCCTTATGCAGATCACAGACAAGGTCTGTCACTAGGGTGACCAGTGCAGAGTTGTGATGTCACAATGCCACCATAGGCAGATCACAATCAAGGGAAAGTCACCTGGGTTACCAGTGCACAGTTATGATGTCACAATGCCCCCTTAGGCACATCACAGACAAGAGTACGTCACCTGGGTTACCAGTGCACAGTTATGACGTCACAATGCCCTCTTAGGCAGATCACAGACAAGGGTGTGTCGCCTCGGTGACTAGTGAAGAGTTATGATGCAACAATGCCCTCTTAGGCAGATCACAGCAAATGGTCTGTCACCTGGGTGACGAGTGGCGAGTTATGAGGTCACAATGCCCCTTAGGCATATCAAAGACAAGGGTCGGTCACCTGGGTAACCAGTGCAGAGTTATGATGTCACAATGCCCCCTTAGGCAGATAGTGGACAAGGGTCTGTAACCTGGCTGACCAGTGCAGAGTTGCGATGTCACAATACCCCATTAGTCCGATCACAGAAATCGGTCTGACACCTGTGTCACCATTGCAGAGTTGTGATGTCACTATGCCTCCTTAGGCAGATCACAGACAAGGTTCTGTCACCTGGGTGACCCTTGCAGAGTTATGATGTCACAATGCCCCCTTAGGCAGATCACAGACAAGGGTCTGTCACCTGGGTGACCAGTGCAGAGTTATGATGTCACAATGCCCCCTTATGCAGTTCGCAGACCAGGGTCTGTCACCTGGGTGACCAGTGCGGAGTTATGATGTCACAATGCCCCCTTAGGGAAATCATACTTAAGGGTCTGTCACTTGGGTGACCCGTCCAGAGTTATGAAGTCACAATGAACCCTTAGGCACATCACAGACAAGGGTCTGTCACCTGGGTGACAAGGGCAGAGTGATGATGTCACAATGCCCCTTTAGGCAGATCACAGACAAGGGGCTGTCACCTCGGTGACTAGTGAAGAGTTATGATGCAACAATGCCCTCTTAGGCAGATCACAGCAAATGGTCTGTCACCTGGGTGACGAGTGGCGAGTTATGAGGTCACAATGCCCCTTAGGCATATCAAAGACAAGGGTCTGTCACCTGTGTGAGCAGTGCAGAGTTATGATGTCACAATGTCCCCCAGGCAGATCACAAACAAGGGTCTGTCACCTGCATGAGCAGTGGAGAATTGTGATGTCACAATGCCGCCTTAGGGAATTCACAGACAACGGTCTGTCACCTCGCTGACACGTGCAGAATTATGATGTCAAAATGCCCCTTTAGGGAGATCAAAGACAAGTGTCTGTCACCTGGGTGCACAGAGCAGAGTTATGATGTCACAATGCACCCATAGGCAGATCACAGACATGGGTCTGTCACCTGGGTGCCCCTTGCAGAGTTAGGATGTCACAATGCTCCCTTAGGCAGATAACAGGCAAGGGTCTGTCACCTGGGTGAGCAGTGCAGAGTTATGAAGTCAAAATGCCCTCTTAGGCAGATCGCAGACAGGGGCCTGTCACCTAGGTGACCAGTGCAGAGTTAAGATGTCACAATGCCCCCTTAGGTAGATCACGGACAAGGGTCTGTCACCTGGGAGACCAGTGCAGAGTTATAATGTCACAATCCCCCCTTAGGCATTTCACAGAGAAGGGTCTGTCACCTGGCTGACCAGTGAAGATTTATGATGTCACAACGCCCCCATAGGCAGATCACAGACAATGGTCTGTCACCTTGGTGACCAGTGCAGAGTTATGATGTCAAAATGCCGCCTTAGGCTGTTCACAGAGAAGGGTCTGTTACCAGGGATACCAGTGCAGAGTTATGATGTCACAGTGCCCCCTTATGCAGATCACAGACAAGGGTCTGTCACCTGGGTTACCGAAGCAGAGTTATGATGTCACAATGCACACTTAGACAGATCAAAGAGAAGGGTCTGTCACCTGGGTGACAAGTGCAGAATTATGATGTCACAATGCCAACTTAGGAAGATCAAAGAGAAGGGTCTGTCACCTGGGTGACCCATGCAGGGTTATGATGTCACAATGCCCCCTTAGGCAGACCACAGACAAGGGTCTGCCACCTGGGGGACACATGCAGTATTATATCACAATGCCCACTTAGGCAGGTCACAGACAAGGGCCTGTCACCTGTGTGACCCGAGCAGAGTTATGATGTCACAATGCCCCCTTAGGCAGATCACAGACAAGGGCCTGTCACCTGGGTGCCCCGTGCAGAGTTATGATGTCACAATGCCCCCTCAGGCAGATCACAGACAAGGGCCTGTCACCTGGGTGCCCCGTGCAGAGTTATGATGTCACAGTGCCCCCTTAGGCAGATCACAGACAAGGGTCTGTCACCTGGGTGACCGGTGAAGAGTTATGATGTCACAATGCCCCCTTAGGCAGATAACAGACAGGGTTCTGTCACCAGGGTGAGCAGTGCAGGGTCATAATGTCACAATGCCCCCCTAGGCAGATCATAGACAAGGGTCTCTCACCTGGGTGACGATTGCAGAGTTGTGAAGTCACAATTCCCTCTTAGGCAGATCACAGACAAGGATCTCTCACCTGGGTGACGAGTGCAGAGTTATGAAGTCACAATTCCCCCTTTGGCAGATCGCAGACAAGGGTCTTTCTACTGGGTGACCCGTGCAGAGTTATGATGTGACAATGCCCCCTTAAACAGATCAAAGACAAGGGTCTGTCTCCTGGCTGACCAGTGCAGAGTTATGATGTCACAATGCCCCCTTAGGCAGGACAAAGACAAGGATCTGTCACCTGGGTGTCCATTGCAGTGTTATGATGTCACAATGCCCCCTTAGGCAGATCACAGATAAGGGTCTGTTACCTGGGTGAACAGTCGAGAATTATGATGTCACAATGCCACCTTTGGCAGATCACAGACAAGGGTCTGTCACCACGGTGACCAGTGCAGATTTATGATGTCACAATGCCCCCATAGGCAGATCAAAGACCAGGGTCTGTCACCTCGCGGACACATGCAGAGTTATGATGTCAAAATGCCCCTTTAGGCAGATCAAAGACAAAGGTCTGTCACCTGGGTGCCCAGTACAGAGTTACTATGTCACAATGCACCCTTAGGCAGATCACAGACAAGGGTCTGTCACCACGGTGCCCAGTGCAGAGTTATGATGTCACAATGCACCCTTAGGCAGATCACAGACAAGGGTCTGTCACCTGGGTGCCCGTGCAGAGTTTTGATGTCACAATGCCCACTTAGGCAGATCAAAGACAAGGGTTTTCACCTGGGTGCCTCGTGCAGAGTTATGATGTCACATTGCCCACTTAGGCAGACCAAAGAGAAAGGTCTGTCACCTGGGTAACCAGTGCAGAATTATGATGTCACAATGCCCCCTTAGGCAGATCGCAGACAAGGGTCTGTCAGCTCGGTGACCCGTGCAGAGTTATGATGTCACAATGCCCCCTTAGGCAGGTCACCAACAAGGGTCTGTCACCTGGGGGACCCGTGAAGAGTTATAATGTCACAATGCCCCCTTTGGCAGACCACAGACAAGGGCCTGTGACATGGGTGACGCGTGCAGAGTTATGATGTCACAATGCCCCCTTAGGCACATCACAGACAAGGGCCTGTGACCTGGGTGCCCCGTGCAGAGTTATGATGTCACAATGCCCACTTAGGCAGATCACAGACAAGGGCCTGTCACCTGGGTGACGACGGCAGAGTTATGATGTTACAATACCCCCTTAGGCTGATCAGAGACAAGGGGCTGTCAAATGGGTGGCCCGTGCACAGTTATGATGTCACAATGCCCCCTTAGGCAGATAACAGACAAGGGTCTGTCACCAGTGTGAGCAGTGCATTGTTATAATGTCACAATACCCCCTTAGGCAGATCACAGACAAGGATCTCTCACCTGGGTGACGAGTGCAGAGCTATGAAGTCACAATTCCCCCTTAGGCAGATCACAGACAAAGGCCTGTCACCTGGGTGCCCAGTGCAGACTTAGGATGTCACAATGCCCCCTTAGGCACATCACAGAGAAGGGTCTGTCACCTGGGAGACCAATGCAGAGTTATGATGTCACAATGCCCCCTTAGGCAGTTCACACACAAGGGTCTGTCACCTGGGTGACCAGTGCAGAGTTATGATGTCACAATGCCCCCACAGGCAGACCACAGACCAGGGTCTGTCACCTGGGTTACCAGTGCAGGGTTATGATGTCACAATGCCCCCTTAGGCAGATCATACATAAGGGTCTGTAACCGCGGTGACCAGTGCAGTGTTATGGTGTCACAATGCCCCCTTAGGCAGATCACAGACTAGGGTCTGTCTCCTGGGTGACAAGTGCAGTGTTAGGACGTTACAATGCCCCCTTAGGCAGATCACAGACAAGGGTCTGTCACACGGGTGACCAGTGCAGACTTATGATGTCACAGTGCCCCATTAGGCAGATCACAGACAAGGGCCTGTCACCTGTGCGGCCCGTGCAGGGTTATGATGTCACAATGCCCCTTTAAGCAGATCACACACAAGGGCCTGTAATCTGGGTGCCCAGTGCGGAGTTATGATGTAACAATGTCCGCTTAGACAGATTACAAACATGGGCCTGTCACGTGGGTGACCAGTGCAGAGTTATGAATTCACAATGCCCCCTTAGGCATAGCACAGACAAGCGCCTGTCACCTGGGTGACCAGTGCAGAGTTAGGTTGTCACAATGCCCCCTTAGGCAGATCAAGGACAAGGGTCTGTGACCTGGGGTACCAGTGTAGAGTTATGATGTCACAATGCCCCTTAGGCAGTTCACAGAGAAGGGTCGTCACCTGTGTGACCAGTGCAGATTTAAAATGTCACAACGCCCCCTTAGGCAGATCACAGACAATTGTCTCTCACCTTGGTGACCAATGCAGAGTTATGATGTAACAATGTCCCCTTAGGCAGATCACAGACAATGGTAGGTCACCTGGGTTCCAAGTGCAGAGTTATGATGTCACAATGCCCCCTTAGGCAGATCACAGACAAGGTCCTGTAACCTGGGTGCCTGGTGCAGAGTTATGATGTCACAATGCTCCCGTAGGCAGTTTACAAACAAGGGCCTGTCACGTGGGTGACCAGTGCAGAGTTATGAAGTCACAATGCCACGTTAGGGAGATCACAGACAAGGGCCTGTCACCTGGGTGACCAATGCAGAGTTATGATGTCACAATGCCCCCTTAGGCAGATCACAGACCAGGGCGTGTCACCTGGGTGACCAGTGGAGAGTTATGATGTCACAATGCCCCCATAGGCAGATAACAGACAAGGACCTGTCAACTGGGTGATCAGTGCAGAGTTGTGATGTCACAATACCCCCTTAGGCAGATCACAGACATGGGCCTGTCACCTGGGTGACCCATGCAGTGTTATGATGTCACATTGCCCCCTCAGGCAGATCACAGACAAGGGTCTGACAGCTGGGTGACCAGTACAGATATTTTATGCCATATTGCCTCCTTAAGCAGATCACAGACAAGGGTCTGTCACCTGGGTGACCCGTGCAGAGATATGATGTCACAATGCCCCTTAGGCCGATCACAGACAAGGGACTGTCACCTGTGTGACCAGTGCAGAGTTATGATGTCACAATGCACACTTAGGCAGATCAGAGACAAGGGTCTGTCACCTGGGTGACCCGTGCTGAGATATGATGTCACAATGCCCCCTTACGCATATCACAGACAAGGGTCTGACACCTGGGAGACGCGTGCAGATTTATGATGTCACAATGCCACCTTAGGTAGATCACAAGCGAGGGTTTGTCTACTGGGTGGCCAGTGCAGAGTTATGATGTCACAATGCCCACATAGGCAGATCAAAGACAAGGGTCTGTCACCTCGGTGACCAATGCAGAGTTATGATTTCACAATGCCCACCAAGGTAGATCAAAGACAAGGGTCTGTCATCTGGGGACCAGTGCAGATTTATGATGTCTCAATGCCCCCTTAGGCAGATCACATTCAAGGGCCTGTCACATGGGAGACTCATGCAGTGTTTTGATGTCACAATGCCCCCCTTAGGCAGATCACAGACAAGGGTCTGCCACCTGGGTGCCTCGTGCAGAGTTATGATGTCACAATGCCCCCTTGGGCAGATCACAGACAACGGTCTGTCACCTGGGTGACCAGTGCAGAGTTATGATGTCACAATGACCCCTTAGGTAGTTCACAGACAGGGGTCTGTCACCTGGGTGACCAGTGCAGTGTTATGATGTCACAATGCCCCCTTAGGCAGATCACAGAGAAGGGTCTGTCACCTGCGTGACTAGTGCAGACTTACAATGTCGCAATGCCTCCTTAGGCAGTTTACAGACAAGGGTCTCTCACCTGGGTGGCCAGTGCAGGGTATTGATATCACAATGACCCTTTAGGCAGATCACAGACAATGGTCTGTCACCTGGGTGACCAGTGCAGTGTTATGATGTCACTATGCCCCCTTAGGCAGAACACAGACAAGGGTCTGTCACCTGGGTGACCAGTGCAGAATTATGATGTCACAATGCCCCCTTAGGCAGATCACAGACAAGGGTCTCTCACGTGGGTGATGAGTGCAGAGTTATGATGTCACAATTCCCCCTTTAGGCAGATAACAGACAAGGGACTGTCACCTGGGTGCCCCATACAGAGTTATGATGTCACAATACCCCTTAGGCAGGTCACAGGAAAGGGCCTGTCACCTGGGTGCCAAGTGCAGAGTTATGATGTCACAATGCCCCTTTAGGCAGTTCACCGACAGGGGCCTGTCATCTCGGTGCCCAGTGCAGAGTTATGATGTCACAATATCCCCTTAGGCAGATTACAAACAAGGGCCTGTCACATGGGTCACCAGTGCAGAGTTATGAATAAACAATGCTCCCTTAGTCAGATCACAGACAAGGGCCTGTCACCTGGGTGGCCAGTGCAACGTTAGGTTGTCAAAATGCCCCCTTAGGCAGATCACAGACAAGGGTCTGTGACCTGAGGGACCAGTGCAGAGTTATGATGTCACAATGCCCCCTTAGTTTACAGAGAATGGTCTGTCACCTGGGTGACCAGTGCAGATTTATGATGTCACAATGCCCCCTTAGGCAGATCACAGACAATGGTCTGTCACCTTGGTGACCAATGAAGAGTTATGATGTCACAAGGGCCCCTTAGGCAGATCACACACAATGGTCTGTCACCTGGGTTCCAAGTGCAGAGTTATGATGTCACAATACCCCTTAGGTGGATCACCGAAAAGGGCCTGTCACCTGGGTGCCCGGTGCACAGTTATGATGTCACAATGCTCCCTTAGGCAGGTTACAAACAAGGGCCTGTCACGTGGGTGACCAGTGCAGAGTTATGAAGTCACAATGCCACCTTTGGGAGATCACAGACAAGGGCCTGTCACCTGTGTGACCAGCGCAGAGTTATGATGTCACAATGCCCCCTTAGGCAGATCAGAGACAAGCGCCTGTCACCTGGGTGACCAGTGGAGAGTTATGATGTCACAATGTCCCCTTAGGCAGATCACAGACATGGGCCTGTCACCTGGGTGACCAGTGCAGAGTTATGATGTCACAGTGCCCACTTAGGCAGATCACAGACAAGCGCCTATCACCTGGGTGACCAGTGCAGAGTTATGATGTCACAATGCCCCCTCAGGCAGATCACAGACAAGGGTCTGACAGCAGGGTGACTTGTGCAGTGTTATGATGTCACAATGCCCCCTGAGGCAGATCACAGACAAGGGTCTGTCTCCTGTGTGACCAGTGCAGAGTTATGATGTCACAATGCATACTTAGGCAGATCAGAGACAAGGGTCTGTCACCTGGGTGACCCGTGCTGAGATATGACGTCACAGTGACCCCTTAGGCAGAGCAAAAACAAGGGTCTGTCTACTGGGTGACCAGTGCAGAGTTATGATGTCACAATGCCTCCTTAGGAAGATCACAGACAAGGGTCTGTCACCTGGGTGACCCGTGCAGAGATATGAAGTCACAATGCCCCCTTAGGCAGATCACAGACAAGGGTCTCTCACCTGGGTAACCAGTGCAGAGTTATGATGTCACAATGCCCCCTTACTCAGATCATACATAAGGGGCCGTAACAGCGGTGACCAGTGCAGAGTTATGGTGTCACAATGCCCCCTTAGACAGATCAAAGACAAGGGTTTGTCACCTGGGGGACCAGTGCAGAGTTATAATGCCACAATGACCCCTTAGGCAGTTCACAGACACCGGTCTGTCACCTGGGTGACCCGTGCAGAATTATGATGTGACAATGCCCTCTTAGACAGATAACAGAGAAGGGTCTGTCACCTGGGTGAGCAGTGCAGAGTTATGAAGTCACAATGCCCCATTAGGCATATCACAGACAAGGTCCTATCACCTGGGTGACCAGTGCAGAGTTATGATGTCACAATACCCCCTTAGGTAGATCACCGAAAAGGGCCTGTCACCTGGGTGCCCGGTGCAGAGTTATGATGTCACAATGCCCCCTTAGGCAGGTTACAAACAAGGGCCTGTCACGTGGGTGACCAGTGCAGAGTTATGAAGTCACAATGCCACCTTCGGGAGATCACAGACAAGGGACTGTCACCTGTGTGACCAGCGCAGAGTTATGATGTCACAATGCCCCCTTAGGCAGATCAGAGACAAGCGCCTGTCACCTGGGTGACCAGTGGAGAGTTATGATGTCACAATGCCCACTTAGGCAGATCACAGACAAGCGCCTATCACCTGGGTGACCAGTGCAGAGTTATGATGTCACAATGCCCCCTCTGGCAGATCACAGACAAGGGTCTGACAGCAGGGTGACTTGTGCAGTGTTATGATGTCACAATGCCCCCTGAGGCAGATCACAGACAAGGGTCTGTCTCCTGTGTGACCAGTGCAGAGTTATGATGTCACAATGCATACTTAGGCAGATCAGAGACAAGGGTCTGTCACCTGGGTGACCCGTGCTGAGATATGACGTCACAGTGACCCCTTAGGCAGATCAAAAACAAGGGTCTGTCTACTGGGTGACCAGTGCAGAGTTATGATGTCACAATGCCTCCCTAGGAAGATCACAGACAAGGGTCTGTCACCTGGGTGACCCGTGCAGAGATATGAAGTCACAATGCCCCCTTAGGCAGATCACAGACAAGGGTCTCTCACCTGGGTAACCAGTGCAGAGTTATGATGTCACAATGCCCCCTTACTCAGATCATACATAAGGGGCCGTAACAGCGGTGACCAGTGCAGAGTTATGGTGTCACAATGCCCCCTTAGACAGATCACAGTCAAGGGTATGTCACCTGGGTTACCAGCGCACAGTTAAGATGTCACAATGCCCTCTTAGGCAGATCACAGACAAGGGGCTGTCACCTCGGTGACTAGTGAATAGTTATGTTGCAACAATGCCCCCTTAGGCAGATCACAGCAAAGGGTCTGTCACATGGGTGACGAGTGGCGACTTATGAGGTCACAATGCCCCCTTAGGCAGATCACAGACATGGGTCGGTCACCTGGGTAACCAATGCAGATTTATGATATCACAACGCCCCCTTAGGCAGATAGTGGACAAGGGTCTGTAACCAGGATGACCAGTGCAGAGTTATGATGTCACAATACCCCGTTAGGCAGGTCACAGACAAGGGTCTGTCACCTGGGTGACCACTGTAGAGATATGATGTCACAATGCCCCGTTAGGCAGATCACAGCAAGGGTCTGTCACCTGGGTGACCCGGGCAGAGTTATGATGACACAATGGCCCCTTAGGCAGATAACAGAGAAGAGTCAGCCACCAGCATGATCAGCGCAGAGTTATGATGTCACAATGCCCCCTTCGGCAGATCACAGACAAGGGTCTGTCAACTGGGTGACCCGTGCAGAGTTATGATGTCACAATGCCCCCTTAGCAGATCACAGACAATGGTCTGTCACCTTTTGGACCCGTGCCATGTTATAATGTCACAATGCCCTCTTAGGCAGATCTCAGACAAGGGTCTGTCACCTGGGTGACCAGTGCAGGTTTATGATGTCACAACGCCCCCTTAGGCAGATCACAAACAAGGGTCTGTCTACTGGGTGACCAGTGAAGAGTTATGATGTCACAATGCCCACAAAGGCAGATCAAGGACAAGGGTCTGTCACCTCGGTGACCAATGCAGAGTTGTCATATCACAATGCCCCCTTAGGCAGATCAAAGACAAGGGTCTGTCACCTGGGGACCAGGGCAGATTTATGATGTCTCAATACCCCCTTAGGCAGATCACATTCAAGGGCCTGTCACATGTGTGACCCGTGCAGTGTTTTGATGTCACAATGCCCCCTTAGGCAGATCACAGACAAGGGTCTGCCACCTGGGTGTCCGGTGCTGAGTTATGATGTCACAATGCCCCCTTGGGCAGATCACAGAGAAGGGTCTGTCACCTGGGTGGCCAGTGGAGAGTTTTGATGTCACAATGACCCCTTAGGCAGATCACAGACAGGGTTTTGTCACCTGGGTGACCAGTGCAGTGTTATGATGTCACAATGCCCCCTTAGGCAGATCACAGTGAAGGGTCTGTCACCTGCGTGCCTAGTGCAGACTTATAATGTCACAATGCCCCCTTAGGAAGTTTACAGAAAAGGGTCTCTCTCCTGGGTGTCCAGTGCAGGGTTACGATATCACAATGCACTCTTAGGCAGATCACAGACAATGGTCTGTCACCTGGGTGACCAGAGCAGTGTTATGATGTCACAATGCCCCTTAGGCAGAACACAGACAATGGTCTGTCACCTGGGTGACCAGTGCAGTGTTATGATGTCACAATGCCTCCTTAGGCAGATCACAGACAAGGGTCTGCCACCCGGGTGACCAGTGCAGAGTTATGATGGCACAATGACCAGTTAAGTAGATCAAAGGCAAGGGTATGTCACCAGGGCGACCCGTGCAGAATTATGATGTCACAATGCACCCTTATGCAGATCACAGACAAGGGTCTGTCACCAGGGTGCCCAGTGCAGAGTTGTGATGTCACAATGCCACCTTAGGCAGATCACAGTCAAGGGTACGTCACCTGCGTTACCAGTGCACAGTTATGATGTCACAATGCCCCCTTAGACACATCACAGAAAAGGGTACGTCACCAGAGTTACCAGTGCACAGTTATGATGTCACAATGCCCTCTTAGGCAGATCACAGACAAGGGTCTGTCACCTCGGTGACTAGTGAAGATCTATGATGCAACAATGCCCCCTTAGGCAGATCACAGACAATGGTCTGTCACCTCGGTGACTAGTGAAGATCTATGATGCAACAATGCCCCCTTAGGCAGATCACAGACAAGGGCCTGTCACCTGGGTGCCCAGTGCAGAGTTATGATGTCACAATGCCCCTTAGGTAGATCATACATAAGGGTCTGTAACCGCGGTGGCCAGTGCAGAGTTATGGTGTCACAATGCCCCATTAGGTAGATCACAGACAAGGGTCTGTCTCCTGGGTGACAAGTGCAGTGTTATGATGTCACAATGCCCCCTTAGGCAGACCACAGACAAGGGTCTGTCGCCTGGGTGACCAGCGCAGAGTTATGATCTCACAATGCCCCCTTAGGCAGATCACAGACAAGGGTCTCTCACCTGGGTGACGAGTGCAGAGTTATAATGTCACAATGCCCACTTTAGGCAGATAACAGACAAGGGCCTGTCACTTGGGTGCCCCGTGCAGAGTTATGATGTCACAATACCCCCTTAGGCAGATCACAGAAAAGGGCCTGTCACCTGGGTGCCAAGTGCACAGTTATGATGTCACAATGCCCCTTTAGGCCGATCACAGACAAGCGCCTGTCATCTGGGTGCCCAGTGCAGAGTTATGATGTCACAATGTCCCCTTAGGCAGATGACAAACAAGGGCCTGTCACGTGGGTGACCAGTGCAGTGTTATGAATTCACAATGCCCCCTTAGACAGATCACAGACAAGGGCCTGTCACCTGGGTGAACAGTGCAGAGTTAGATTGTCACAATGCCCCCTTAGGCAGATCACAGACAAGGGTCTGTGACCTGGGTGACCAGTGCAGAGTAATGATGTCACAATGCCCCCTTAGGCAGTTCACAGAGAAGGGTCTGTCACCTGGGTGACCAGTGCAGATTTATGATGTCACAACGCCCACTTAGGCAGATCACAGACAATGGTCTCTCACCTTGGTGACCAATGCAGAGTTATGATGTCACAATGACCCCTTAGGCAGATCACTAACAATGGTCTGTCACCTGGGTTCCAAGTGCAGAGTTATGATGTCATAATGCCCCCTTAGGCAGATCACAGACAAGGGCATGTCACCTGGGTGCCCAGTGCAGAGTTATGATGTCACAATGCCCACTTAGGCAGGTTACAAACAAGGGACTGTCACGTGGGTGACCAGTGCAGAGTTATGAAGTCACAATGCCACCTCAGGGAGATCACAGACAAGGGCCTGTCGACTGGTTGATCAGTGCAGAGTTATGATGTCACAATGCCCCCTTAGGCAGATCACAGACATGGGCCTATCACCTGGGTGACCAGTGCAGAGTTATGATGTCACAATGATCACTTAGCCAAATCACAGACAAGCGCCAGTCACCTGGGTGACCAGTGCAGAGTTATGATGTCACAATGCCCCCTCAGGCAGATCACAGACAAGGGTCTGACACCAGGGAGACCCGTGCAGTGTTGTGATGTCACAATGCCCCCTGAGGCACATCACAGACAAGGGTCTGACAGCTGGGTGACCAGTACAGAGTTATGATGTCATATTGCTCCCTTAAGCAGATTACAGACAAGGGTCTGTCACCTGGGTGACCCGTGCAGAGTTATGATGTCACAATGCCCATTAGGGCGATCACAGAAAAGGTTCTGTCACCTGTGTGCCCAGTGCAGAGTTATGATGTCACAATGCCCACTTAGGCAGGTTACAAACAAGGGACTGTCACGTGGGTGACCAGTGCAGAGTTATGAAGTCACAATGCCACCTCAGGGAGATCACAGACAAGGGCCTGTCGACTGGTTGATCAGTGCAGAGTTATGATGTCACAATGCCCCCTTAGGCAGATCACAGACATGGGGCTATCACCTGGGTGACCAGTGCAGAGTTATGATGTCACAATGATCACTTAGCCAAATCACAGACAAGCGCCAGTCACCTGGGTGACCAGTGCAGAGTTATGATGTCACAATGCCCCCCCAGGCAGATCACAGACAAGGGTCTGACACCAGGGAGACCCGTGCAGTGTTGTGATGTCACAATGCCCCCTGAGGCACATCACAGACAAGGGTCTGACAGCTGGGTGACCAGTACAGAGTTATGATGTCATATTGCTCCCTTAAGCAGATTACAGACAAGGGTCTGTCACCTGGGTGACCCGTGCAGAGTTATGATGTCACAATGCCCATTAGGGCGATCACAGACAAGGTTCTGTCACCTGTGTGACCAGTGCAGAGTTATGATGTCACAATACACACTTAGGCAGATCAGAGACAAGGGTGATGTCACAATGCCCCCTTAGGCAGATCATAAACAAGGGTCTGTCTCCTGGGTGATCAGTGCAGAGTTATGATGTCACAATGCCCACACAGGGAGATCAAAGACAAGAGTCTGTCACCTCGGTGATCAATGCAGAGTTATGATGTCACAATGCCCCCTTAGGCAGTTTACAGACAAGGGTCTCTCACCTGGGTGTCCAGTGCAGGGTTATGATATCACAAAGCCCCCTTAGGCAGATCACAGACAAGGGTCTTTCACCTGGGTGACCAGTGCAGAGTTAAGAAGTCACAATGCCCCCTTAGGCAGATCACAGGCAACGGCCTGTCACCTGGGTGCCCAGTGCAGACTTATGATGTCACCATGCCCACTTAGGCAGATCACAGACAAGGCTCTGTAACGTGGGTGACCAGTGCAGAGTTATGAGGTCACAATGACCCCTTAAGCAGATCACTTTCAAGCTCCTGTCACATGGGTGACACGTGCAGAGTTATGATGTCACAATGCACCCTTAGGCAGATCAAACACAAGGGTCTGTCACGTGGGTGACTCGTGCTGAGATATGATGTCACAATGCCCCCATAGGCAGATCGCAGACAAGGGTCTGTGACCTGGGGGACCAGTGCAGAGTAATGATGTCACAATGCCCCCTTAGGCAGATCACAAACCAGGGTCTCTCTCCCGGGTGATCAGTGCAGAGTTATGATGTCACAATGCCCACACAGGGAGATCAAAGACAAGAGTCTGTCACCTCGGTGACCAATGCAGAGTTATGATGTCACAATGCCCCCTTAGGCAGTTTACAGACAAGGGTCTCCCACCTGGGTGTCCAGTGCAGGGTTATGATATCACAAAGCCCCTTAGGCAGATCACAGATAAGGGTCTGTCACCTGGGTGACCAGTGCAGAGGTATGAAGTCACAGTGCCCCCTTAGGCAGATCACAGACAAGGGTCTCTCACCTGGGTGACGAGTGCAGAGTTATGATGTCACAATGCCCCATTTAGGCAGATAACAGACAAGGGCCTGTCACCTGGGTTACCCGTGCAGAGTTATGATGTCACAATACCCCCTTAGGCAGATCACAGAAAAGGGCCTGTCAGCTGGGTGCCAAGTGCAGAGTTATGATGTCACAATGCCCCTTTAGGCAGATCACAGACAAGCGCCTGTCATCTGGGTGCCCAGTGCGGAGTTATGATGTCACAATGTCCCCTTAGGCAGAGGACAAACAAGGGCCTGTCACGTGGGTGACCAGTGCAGAGTTATGATGTCACAATGCCCCCTTAGGCAGATCACAGACAAGGGTCTGTCACCTGGGGGACCCGTGCAGTGTTATAATGTCACAATGCCCCCTTAGGCAGATCACAGAAAAGGGTCTGTCACCAGGGTGACCAGTGCAGAATTATGATGGCACAATGCCCCTTTAGGCAGATCACAGACAAGGGTCTGTCAGCTGGGTGACCCGTGCAGAGTTATGATGTCACAATGCCCCTTAGGCAGATCACAGACAAGGATCTGTCACCTGGGGGACCAGTGTAGTGTTATAATGTCACAATGCCCCCTTAGGCAGATCACATAAAAGGGCCTGTCACCTGTGAGACCAATGCAGAGTTATGATGTCACAATGCCCCTTTAGGCAGATCACAGACAAGCGCCTGTCATTTGGGTGCCCAGTGCAGAGTTATGATGTCACAATGTCCCCTTAGGCAGATGACAAACAAGGGCCTGTCACCTGGGTACCAAGTGCAGATTTATGATGTCATAATGCCCCCTTAGGCAGATCACAGACAAGGGCATGTCACCTGGGTGCCCAGTGCAGAGTTATGATGTCACAATTCCCCCTTAGGCAGGTTACAAACAAGGGACTGTCATGTGGGTCACCAGTGCAGAGTTATGAAGTAACAATGCCACCTCAGGGAGATCACAGACAAGGGCCTGTCGACTGGTTGATCAGTGCAGAGTTTTGATGTCACAATGCCCCCTTGGGCAGATCACAGACATGGGCCTATCATCTGGGTGACCAGTGCAGAGTTGTGATGTCACAGTGCCCCCTTAGGCAGATCACAGACAAGGGTCTCTCACCTGGGTGACGAGTGCAGAGTTATGATGTCACAATTTCCCCTTTAGGCAGGTAACATACAAGGGCCTGTCACCTGGCTGCCTCGTGCAGAGTTATGATGTCACAACACACCCTTAGGCAGATCACAGACAAGGGTGTGTCACCTGGGTGACCAGTGTAGAAGTATGATGACACAATGACCCCTTAGGCAGATCTCAGACAACGGTCTGTCACCTGGGTGACCAGTGCAGAGTTATGATGTCACAATGCCCACTTAGGCAGATCAAAGACAAGGGCCTGTCACCTGTGAGCCATGCAGAGTTATGATGTCATAATGCCGCCTTAGGCAGATCGAAGAGAGGGGTCTGTTACCTGGGCCTCCAGTGCAGAGTTTTGATGTCAAAACGCCCCCTTAGGCAGAAGACAGACAAGGGTCTGTCACCTGGGTGACCAGAGCAGGGTTATTATGTCACAATGCCCCCTTAGGCAGATCACAGACAAAGGTCTGTCACCTGTGTGTCCAGCGCAGAGTTATGATGTCACAATGCTCCCTTAGGCAGATCACAGAGAAGGGTCTGTCACCCGCGTGACAAATGCAGAGTTATGATTTCACAATGCCCCTTTAGGCAGATCACATTCAAGGGCCTGTCACATGGGTGACTCGAGCCGAGTTATGATGTCACAATGCCCCCTTAGGCAGATCACAGACAAGGGTTTATCACCTGGGTGCCCTGTGCCGAGTTATGATGTGACAATGCCCCCTTATACAGATCAAAGACAAGGGTCTGTCACCTGGCTGACCAGTGCAGAGTTATGATGTCACGATACCCCCTTAGGCAGATCAAAGACAAGGATCTGTCACCTGGGTGTTCATTGCAGTGTTATGATGTCACAATGCCCCCTTAGGCAGATCACAAACGAGGGTCTGTCTCCTGGGTGACCAGCGCAGAGTTATGATGTCACAATGCCCACTTAGGCATATCAAAGACAAAGGTCTGTCACCTCGGTGACCAATGCAGAGTTATGATGTCACAATGCCTCCTTAGGCAGATCAAAGACAAAGGTCTGTCACCAGGGTGACCAGTGCAGAGTTATGATGTCACAGTGCCCCCTTAGGCAGATCACAGACAAGGGTCTCTCACCTGGGTGATGAGTGCAGAGTTATGATGTGACAATTCCCCCTTTAGGCAGATAGCATACAAGGGCCTGTCACCTGGGTGCCTCGTGCAGAGTTATGATGTCACAATACCCCCTTAGGCAGATCACAGAAAAGGGCCTGTCACCTGGGTGGCAAGTGCAGAGTTATGATGTCACAATGCCCCTTTAGGCAGATCACAGACTAGCGCCTGTCATCTGGGTGCCCAGTGCAGAGTTATGATGTCACAATGTCCCCTTAGGCAGATGACAAACAAGGGCCTGTCACGTGGGTGACCAGTGCAGAGTTATGAATTCACAATGCCCCCTTAGACAGATCACAGACAGGGGCCTGTCACCTGGGTGAACAGTGCAGAGTTAGGTTGTCACAATGCCCCCTTAGGCAGATCACAGACAAGGGTCTGTGACCTGGGTGACCAGTGCAGTGTAATGATGTCACAATGCCCCCTTAGGCAGTTCACAGAGAAGGGTCTGTCACCTGGGTGACCAGTGCAGTTTTATGATGTCACAACACCCACTTAGGCAGATCACAGACAATGGTCTGTCACCTTGGTGACCAATGCAGAGTTATGATGTCACAATGACCCCTTAGGCAGGTCAGAAACAATGGTCTGTCAGCTGGGTTCCAAGTGCAGAGTTATGATGTCATAATGCCCCCTTAGGCAGATCGCAGACAAGGGTCTGTGACCTGGGGGACCAGTGCAGAGTAATGATGTCACAATGCCCCCTTAGGCAGATCACAAACCAGGGTCTCTCTCCCGGGTGATCAGTGCAGAGTTATGATGTCACAATGCCCACACAGGGAGATCAAAGACAAGAGTCTGTCACCTCGGTGACCAATGCAGAGTTATGATGTCACAATGCCCCCTTAGGCAGTTTACAGACAAGGGTCTCCCACCTGGGTGTCCAGTGCAGGGTTATGATATCACAAAGCCCCCTTAGGCAGATCACAGACAAGGGTCTTTCACCTGGGTGACCAGTGCAGAGTTAAGAAGTCACAATGCCCCTTAGGCAAATCACAGGCAACGGCCTGTTACCTGGGTGCCCAGTGCAGACTTATGATGTCACCATGCCCCCTTAGGCAGATCACAGACAAGGCTCTGTAACGTGGGTGACCAGTGCAGAGTTATGAGGTCACAATGACCCCTTAAGCAGATCACTTTCAATCTCCTGTCACATGGGTGACACGTGCAGAATTATGATGTCACAATGCACCCTTAGGCAGATCAAACACAAGGGTCTGTCACCTGGGTGACCCGTGCTGAGATATGATGTCACAATGCCCCCTTACGCATATCACAGACAAGGGTCTGACATCTGGGAGACACGTGCAGAGTTATGATGTCACAATGCCCCCTTAGGCAGACCACAGACAAGGGTCTGTCACCTGGGTGACCAGTGCAGAGTTATGAATTCACAGTGCCCCCTTAGGCAGATCACAGACAAGGGTCTCTCACCTGGGTGATGAGTGCAGAGTTATGATGTCACAATGCCCCCTTTAGGCAGACAACAGACAAGGGCCAGTCACCTGGGTTCCCCATGCAGAGTTATGATGTCACAATGCCCCCTTAGGCAGATCACAGAAAAGGGCCTGTCAGCTGGGTGCCAAGTGCAGAGTTATGATGTCACAATGCCCCTTTAGGCAGATCACAGACAAGCGCCTGTCATCTGGTTGCCCAGTGCAGAGTTATGATGTCACAATGTCCCCTTAGGCAGATGACAAACAAGGGCCTGTCACGTGGGTGACCAGTGCAGTGTTATGAATTCACAATGCCCCCTTAGACAGATCACAGACAAGGGCCTGTCACCTGGGTGAACAGTGCAGCGTTAGATTGTCACAATGCCCCCTTAGGCAGATCACAGACAAGGGTCTGTGACCTGGGTGACCAGTGCAGAGTAATGATGTCACAATGCCCCCTTAGGCGGTTCACAGAGAAGGGTCTGTCACCTGGGTGACCAGTGCAGATTTATGATGTCACAACGCCCACTTAGGCAGATCACAGACAATGGTCTCTCACCTTGGTGACCAATGCAGAGTTATGATGTCACAATGACCCCTTAGGCAGATCACTAACAATGGTCTGTCACCTGGGTTCCAAGTGCAGAGTTATGATGTCATAATGCCCCCTTAGGCAGATCACAGACAAGGGCATGTCACCTGGGTGCCCAGTGCAGAGTTATGATGTCACAATGCCCACTTAGGCAGGTTACAAACAAGGGACTGTCACGTGGGTGACCAGTGCAGAGTTATGAAGTCACAATGCCACCTCAGGGAGATCACAGACAAGGGCCTGTCGACTGGTTGATCAGTGCAGAGTTATGATGTCACAATGCCCCCTTAGGCAGATCACAGACATGGGCCTGTCACCTGGGTGGCCAGTGCAGCGTTAGGTTGTCAAAATGCCCCCTTAGGCAGATCACAGACAAGGGTCTGTGACCTGAGGGACCAGTGCAGAGTTATGATGTCACAATGCCCCCTTAGTTTACAGAGAATGGTCTGTCACCTGGGTGACCAGTGCAGATTTATGATGTCACAAAGCCCACTTAGGCAGATCACAGACAATGGTCTCTCACCTTGGTGACCAATGCAGAGTTATGATGTCACAATGACCCCTTAGGCAGATCACTAACAATGGTCTGTCACCTGGGTTCCAAGTGCAGAGTTATGATGTCATAATGCCCCCTTAGGCAGATCACAGACAAGGGCATGTCACCTGGGTGCCCAGTGCAGAGTTATGATGTCACAATGCCCACTTAGGCAGGTTACAAACAAGGGACTGTCACGTGGGTGACCAGTGCAGAGTTATGAAGTCACAATGCCACCTCAGGGAGATCACAGACAAGGGCCTGTCGACTGGTTGATCAGTGCAGAGTTATGATGTCACAATGCCCCCTTAGGCAGATCACAGACATGGGCCTATCACCTGGGTGACCAGTGCAGAGTTATGATGTCACAATGATCACTTAGCCAAATCACAGACAAGCGCCAGTCACCTGGGTGACCAGTGCAGAGTTATGATGTCACAATGCCCCCTCAGGCAGATCACAGACAAGGGTCTGACACCAGGGAGACCCGTGCAGTGTTGTGATGTCACAATGCCCCCTGAGGCACATCACAGACAAGGGTCTGACAGCTGGGTGACCAGTACAGAGTTATGATGTCATATTGCTCCCTTAAGCAGATTACAGACAAGGGTCTGTCACCTGGGTGACCCGTGCAGAGTTATGATGTCACAATGCCCATTAGGGCGATCACAGACAAGGTTCTGTCACCTGTGTGACCAGTGCAGAGTTATGATGTCACAATACACACTTAGGCAGATCAGAGACAAGGGTCTGTCACCTGGGTGACCCGTGCTGAGATATGATGTCACAATGCCCCCTTAGGCAGATCATAAACAAGGGTCTGTCTCCTGGGTGATCAGTGCAGAGTTATGATGTCACAATGCCCACACAGGGAGATCAAAGACAAGAGTCTGTCACCTCGGTGATCAATGCAGAGTTATGATGTCACAATGCCCCCTTAGGCAGTTTACAGACAAGGGTCTCTCACCTGGGTGTCCAGTGCAGGGTTATGATATCACAAAGCCCCCTTAGGCAGATCACAGACAAGGGTCTTTCACCTGGGTGACCAGTGCAGAGTTAAGAAGTCACAATGCCCCCTTAGGCAGATCACAGGCAACGGCCTGTCACCTGGGTGCCCAGTGCAGACTTATGATGTCACCATGCCCACTTAGGCAGATCACAGACAAGGGTCTGTAACGTGGGTGACCAGTGCAGAGTTATGAGGTCACAATGACCCCTTAAGCAGATCACTTTCAAGCTCCTGTCACATGGGTGACACGTGCAGAGTTATGATGTCACAATGCACCCTTAGGCAGATCAAACACAAGGGCCTGTCACCTGGGTTACCCGTGCAGAGTTATGATGTCACAATACCCCCTTAGGCAGATCACAGAAAAGGGCCTGTCAGCTGGGTGCCAAGTGCAGAGTTATGATGTCACAATGCCCCTTTAGGCAGATCACAGACAAGCGCCTGTCATCTGGGTGCCCAGTGCAGAGTTATGATGTCACAATGTCCCCTTAGGCAGAGGACAAACAAGGGCCTGTCACGTGGGTGACCAGTGCAGAGTTATGATGTCACAATGCCCCCTTAGGCAGATCGCAGACAAGGGTCTGTGACCTGGGGGACCAGTGCAGAGTAATGATGTCACAATGCCCCCTTAGGCAGATCACAAACCAGGGTCTCTCTCCCGGGTGATCAGTGCAGAGTTATGATGTCACAATGCCCACACAGGGAGATCAAAGACAAGAGTCTGTCACCTCGGTGACCAATGCAGAGTTATGATGTCACAATGCCCCCTTAGGCAGTTTACAGACAAGGGTCTCCCACCTGGGTGTCCAGTGCAGGGTTATGATATCACAAAGCCCCTTAGGCAGATCACAGATAAGGGTCTGTCACCTGGGTGACCAGTGCAGAGGTATGAAGTCACAGTGCCCCCTTAGGCAGATCACAGACAAGGGTCTCTCACCTGGGTGACGAGTGCAGAGTTATGATGTCACAATGCCCCATTTAGGCAGATAACAGACAAGGGCCTGTCACCTGGGTTACCCGTGCAGAGTTATGATGTCACAATACCCCCTTAGGCAGATCACAGAAAAGGGCCTGTCAGCTGGGTGCCAAGTGCAGAGTTATGATGTCACAATGCCCCTTTAGGCAGATCACAGACAAGCGCCTGTCATCTGGGTGCCCAGTGCGGAGTTATGATGTCACAATGTCCCCTTAGGCAGAGGACAAACAAGGGCCTGTCACGTGGGTGACCAGTGCAGAGTTATGATGTCACAATGCCCCCTTAGGCAGATCACAGACAAGGGTCTGTCACCTGGGGGACCCGTGCAGTGTTATAATGTCACAATGCCCCCTTAGGCAGATCACAGAAAAGGGTCTGTCACCAGGGTGACCAGTGCAGAATTATGATGGCACAATGCCCCTTTAGGCAGATCACAGACAAGGGTCTGTCAGCTGGGTGACCCGTGCAGAGTTATGATGTCACAATGCCCCTTAGGCAGATCACAGACAAGGGTCTGTCACCTGGGGGACCAGTGTAGTGTTATAATGTCACAATGCCCCCTTAGGCAGATCACATAAAAGGGCCTGTCACCTGTGTGACCAATGCAGAGTTATGATGTCACAATGCCCCTTTAGGCAGATCACAGACAAGCGCCTGTCATTTGGGTGCCCAGTGCAGAGTTATGATGTCACAATGTCCCCTTAGGCAGATGACAAACAAGGGCCTGTCACCTGGGTTCCAAGTGCAGATTTATGATGTCATAATGCCCCCTTAGGCAGATCACAGACAAGGGCATGTCACCTGGGTGCCCAGTGCAGTGTTATGATGTCACAATTCCCCCTTAGGCAGGTTACAAACAAGGGACTGTCATGTGGGTCACCAGTGCAGAGTTATGAAGTAACAATGCCACCTCAGGGAGATCACAGACAAGGGCCTGTCGACTGGTTGATCAGTGCAGAGTTTTGATGTCACAATGCCCCCTTGGGCAGATCACAGACATGGGCCTATCATCTGGGTGACCAGTGCAGAGTTGTGATGTCACAGTGCCCCCTTAGGCAGATCACAGACAAGGGTCTCTCACCTGGGTGACGAGTGCAGAGTTATGATGTCACAATTTCCCCTTTAGGCAGGTAACATACAAGGGCCTGTCACCTGGCTGCCTCGTGCAGAGTTATGATGTCACAACACACCCTTAGGCAGATCACAGACAAGGGTGTGTCACCTGGGTGACCAGTGTAGAAGTATGATGACACAATGACCCCTTAGGCAGATCTCAGACAACGGTCTGTCACCTGGGTGACCAGTGCAGAGTTATGATGTCACAATGCCCACTTAGGCAGATCAAAGACAAGGGCCTGTCACCTGTGAGCCATGCAGAGTTATGATGTCATAATGCCGCCTTAGGCAGATCGAAGAGAGGGGTCTGTTACCTGGGCCTCCAGTGCAGAGTTTTGATGTCAAAACGCCCCCTTAGGCAGAAGACAGACAAGGGTCTGTCACCTGGGTGACCAGAGCAGGGTTATTATGTCACAATGCCCCCTTAGGCAGATCACAGACAAAGGTCTGTCACCTGTGTGTCCAGCGCAGAGTTATGATGTCACAATGCTCCCTTAGGCAGATCACAGAGAAGGGTCTGTCACCCGCGTGACAAATGCAGAGTTATGATTTCACAATGCCCCTTTAGGCAGATCACATTCAAGGGCCTGTCACATGGGTGACTCGAGCCGAGTTATGATGTCACAATGCCCCCTTAGGCAGATCACAGACAAGGGTTTATCACCTGGGTGCCCTGTGCCGAGTTATGATGTGACAATGCCCCCTTATACAGATCAAAGACAAGGGTCTGTCACCTGGCTGACCAGTGCAGAGTTATGATGTCACGATACCCCCTTAGGCAGATCAAAGACAAGGATCTGTCACCTGGGTGTTCATTGCAGTGTTATGATGTCACAATGCCCCCTTAGGCAGATCACAAACGAGGGTCTGTCTCCTGGGTGACCAGCGCAGAGTTATGATGTCACAATGCCCACTTAGGCATATCAAAGACAAAGGTCTGTCACCTCGGTGACCAATGCAGAGTTATGATGTCACAATGCCTCCTTAGGCAGATCAAAGACAAAGGTCTGTCACCAGGGTGACCAGTGCAGAGTTATGATGTCACAGTGCCCCCTTAGGCAGATCACAGACAAGGGTCTCTCACCTGGGTGATGAGTGCAGAGTTATGATGTGACAATTCCCCCTTTAGGCAGATAGCATACAAGGGCCTGTCACCTGGGTGCCTCGTGCAGAGTTATGATGTCACAATGCCCCTTTAGGCAGATCACAGACAAGCGCCTGTCATCTGGGTGCCCAGTGCAGAGTTATGATGTCACAATGTCCCCTTAGGCAGAGGACAAACAAGGGCCTGTCACGTGGGTGACCAGTGCAGAGTTATGATGTCACAATGCCCCCTTAGGCAGATCACAGACAAGGGTCTGTCACCTGGGGGACCCGTGCAGTGTTATAATGTCACAATGCCCCCTTAGGCAGATCACAGACAAGGGCCTGTCACCTGGGTGACCAGTGCAGAGTTAGGTTGTCACAATGCTGCCTTAGGCAGATCACAGAAAAGGGTCTGTCACCAGGGTGACCAGTGCAGAATTATGATGGCACAATGCCCCTTTAGGCAGATCACAGACAAGGGTCTGTCAGCTGGGTGACCCGTGCAGAGTTATGATGTCACAATGCCCCCTTAAGCAGATCACAGACAAGGGTCTGTCACCTGGGGGACCAGTGTAGTGTTATAATGTCACAATGCCCCCTTAGGCAGATCACATAAAAGGGCCTGTCACCTGTGTGACCAATGCAGAGTTATGATGTCACAATGCCCCTTTAGGCAGATCACAGACAAGCGCCTGTCATTTGGGTGCCCAGTGCAGAGTTAAGAAGTCACAATGTCCCCTTAGGCAGATGACAAACAAGGGCCTGTCACCTGGGTTCCAAGTGCAGATTTATGATGTCATAATGCCCCCTTAGGCAGATCACAGACAAGGGCATGTCACCTGGGTGCCCAGTGCAGAGTTATGATGTCACAATTCCCCCTTAGGCAGGTTACAAACAAGGGACTGTCACGTGGGTCACCAGTGCAGATTATGAAGTAACAATGCCACCTCAGGGAGATCACAGACAAGGGCCTGTCGACTGGTTGATCAGTGCAGAGTTTTGATGTCACAATGCCCCCTTGGGCAGATCACAGACATGGGCCTATCATCTGGGTGACCAGTGCAGAGTTGTGATGTCACAGTGCCCCCTTAGGCAGATCACAGACAAGGGTCTCTCACCTGGGTGACGAGTGCAGAGTTATGATGTCACAATTTCCCCTTTAGGCAGGTAACATACAAGGGCCTGTCACCTGGCTGCCTCGTGCAGAGTTATGATGTCACAACACACCCTTAGGCAGATCACAGACAAGGGTGTGTCACCTGGGTGACCAGTGTAGAAGTATGATGACACAATGACCCCTTAGGCAGATCTCAGACAACGGTCTGTCACCTGGGTGACCAGTGCAGAGTTATGATGTCACAATGCCCACTTAGGCAGATCAAAGACAAGGGCCTGTCACCTGTGAGCCATGCAGAGTTATGATGTCATAATGCCGCCTTAGGCAGATCGAAGAGAGGGGTCTGTTACCTGGGCCTCCAGTGCAGAGTTTTGATGTCAAAACGCCCCCTTAGGCAGAAGACAGACAAGGGTCTGTCACCTGGGTGACCAGAGCAGGGTTATTATGTCACAATGCCCCCTTAGGCAGATCACAGACAAAGGTCTGTCACCTGTGTGTCCAGCGCAGAGTTATGATGTCACAATGCTCCCTTAGGCAGATCACAGAGAAGGGTCTGTCACCCGCGTGACAAATGCAGAGTTATGATTTCACAATGCCCCTTTAGGCAGATCACATTCAAGGGCCTGTCACATGGGTGACTCGAGCCGAGTTATGATGTCACAATGCCCCCTTAGGCAGATCACAGACAAGGGTTTATCACCTGGGTGCCCTGTGCCGAGTTATGATGTGACAATGCCCCCTTATACAGATCAAAGACAAGGGTCTGTCACCTGGCTGACCAGTGCAGAGTTATGATGTCACAATACCCCCTTAGGCAGATCAAAGACAAGGATCTGTCACCTGGGTGTTCATTGCAGTGTTATGATGTCACAATGCCCCCTTAGGCAGATCACAAACGAGGGTCTGTCTCCTGGGTGACCAGCGCAGAGTTATGGTGTCACAATGCCCACTTAGGCATATCAAAGACAAAGGTCTGTCACCTCGGTGACCAATGCAGAGTTATGATGTCACAATGCCTCCTTAGGCAGATCAAAGACAAAGGTCTGTCACCAGGGTGACCAGTGCAGAGTTATGATGTCACAGTGCCCCCTTAGGCAGATCACAGACAAGGGTCTCTCACCTGGGTGATGAGTGCAGAGTTATGATGTGACAATTCCCCCTTTAGGCAGATAGCATACAAGGGCCTGTCACCTGGGTGCCTCGTGCAGAGTTATGATGTCACAATACCCCCTTAGGCAGATCACAGAAAAGGGCCTGTCACCTGGGTGGCAAGTGCAGAGTTATGATGTCACAATGCCCCTTTAGGCAGATCACAGACTAGCGCCTGTCATCTGGGTGCCCAGTGCAGAGTTATGATGTCACAATGTCCCCTTAGGCAGATGACAAACAAGGGCCTGTCACGTGGGTGACCAGTGCAGAGTTATGAATTCACAATGCCCCCTTAGACAGATCACAGACAAGGGCCTGTCCCCTGGGTGAACAGTGCAGAGTTAGGTTGTCACAATGCCCCCTTAGGCAGATCACAGACAAGGGTCTGTGACCTGGGTGACCAGTGCAGAGTAATGATGTCACAATGCCCCCTTAGGCAGTTCACAGAGAAGGGTCTGTCACCTGGGTGACCAGTGCAGTTTTATGATGTCACAACGCCCACTTAGGCAGATCACAGTCAATGGTCTGTCACCTTGGTGACCAATGCAGAGTTATGATGTCACAATGACCCCTTAGGCAGGTCAGAAACAATGGTCTGTCAGCTGGGTTCCAAGTGCAGAGTTATGATGTCATAATGCCCCCTTAGGCAGATCGCAGACAAGGGTCTGTGACCTGGGGGACCAGTGCAGAGTAATGATGTCACAATGCCCCCTTAGGCAGATCACAAACCAGGGTGTCTCTCCCGGGTGATCAGTGCAGAGTTATGATGTCACAATGCCCACACAGGGAGATCAAAGACAAGAGTCTGTCACCTCGGTGACCAATGCAGAGTTATGATGTCACAATGCCCCCTTAGGCAGTTTACAGACAATGGTCTCCCACCTGGGTGTCCAGTGCAGGGTTATGATATCACAAATCCCCCTTAGGCAGATCACAGTCAAGGGTCTTTCACCTGGGTGACCAGTGCAGAGTTAAGAAGTCACAATGCCCCCTTAGGCAAATCACAGGCAACGGCCTGTCACCTGGGTGCCCAGTGCAGACTTATGATGTCACCATGCCCCCTTAGGCAGATCACAGACAAGGCTCTGTAACGTGGGTGACCAGTGCAGAGTTATGAGGTCAGAATGACCCCTTAAGCAGATCACTTTCAATCTCCTGTCACATGGGTGACACGTGCAGAATTATGATGTCACAATGCACCCTTAGGCAGATCAAACACAAGGGTCTGTCACCTGGGTGACCCGTGCTGAGATATGATGTCACAATGCCCCCTTACGCATATCACAGACAAGGGTCTGACATCTGGGAGACACGTGCAGAGTTATGATGTCACAATGCCCTCTTAGGCAGACCACAGACAAGGGTCTGTCACCTGGGTGACCAGTGCAGAGTTATGAATTCACAGTGCCCCCTTAGGCAGATCACAGACAAGGGTCTCTCACCTGGGTGATGAGTGCAGAGCTATGATGTCACAATGCCCCCTTTAGGCAGATAACAGACAAGGGCCAGTCACCTGGGTTCCCCATGCAGAGTTATGATGTCACAATGTCCCCTTAGGCAGATGACAAACAAGGGCCTGTCACGTGGGTGACCAGTGCAGTGTTATGAATTCACAATGCCCCCTTAGACAGATCACAGACAAGGGCCTGTCACCTGGGTGAACAGTGCAGCGTTAGATTGTCACAATGCCCCCTTAGGCAGATCACAGACAAGGGTCTGTGACCTGGGTGACCAGTGCAGAGTAATGATGTC